>NW_026294436.1:53135226-53450226 GCF_007827085.1 Peromyscus californicus insignis
TTCCTAGATTTATTTAAGGGATTTATTAATTTCCTCTTTAATTGTCCTAGCTGTTTTGATTGTGTTTTTATGCTGGCATCTAGGCATCTGGGTTTGATATGATTATAGGTCTAGATGGTGACTTCTGGGAGGTCAGGAGGGGAAGGTCTGTGGGATTCACAGGATTCATAGTCAGAGGAATGAGAGGCTGCAGCTAGGATGAGTCTGAGGGACTGGGTATGCTGGGGGAACAGAGAGAACAGAGAGTAGACAGGCGGGTTAGCTGGTCTTCTGGCAGGTGTGGCTTGTGGTTGAGCAGGGGGTGTCTGCCCAAGTTCAGGGCTGGGACACAGCAACAACTGGGGGTCTTCTGGAGGGGATAATCTGTGGGATCCACAGGAGGCATGGAGCGGGAAGAGGGAAGACTTCAGGCTGGTGTTCTGTTGCCGAGCTGGGAACAATCCTGAGGGATTGGGTTTGCTGGGGAAACAGAGAGGGCAGAGAATTCTTTACAGACCTTCAAAGGACAACTATCAACTTCATATGCAACAACAAAACACCCAGGATAGCTAAAACAATCCTGAACAATGAAAGAACTGTTGGAGGTATTACCATCCCTGATTTAAGTTGTGCTACAGAGCTATAATAATAAAACTGCATGGTATTAGCATAAGAACAGAGACATTGATCAATGGAGTCAATTGAAGACCCAGACATAAATCCACACACCTATATACCCCTGATTTTTGATAAAGAAGCTAGAAATACATACTGGAAAAAAAGACAGCATCTTCAACAAATGGTACTGGTCAAACTGGATATCTGCATGTAGAAGAATGGAAACAGACCCAGACTTATCACCCTGTACAAAACTCAAGTCCAAATGGATCAAAGACCTCAACATTAAACCAGATACACTGAGGCTGATAGAAGAGAAAGTGAGGAGTAGCCTTCAACGCATTGACACAGGAAATGACCTTCTGAATAGAACAACTTTTAAATAGTACATTCTAGTTTTTAGAGTTGCATGGTTGCTCTTTTTTTGAGGTGGAGCCTAATTCTAGATTGGATTACATAAAAAATCATTTTTATGTAATTGCTAACAGGAACTAAATCAGTCTCTACAGTTCTAACACATGGACCCCCCCCCCCCTCTTGTTCCTTGGGCATCCTGAGGATATTCTTTCTTCATGACTTTTGCATAGGCTGGGTCTGGGTGATCCCCTTTCCCTGACAGGTGACTCACCGCACCTCTCTTAGGATGCTCATCTTCCCCCAAAATACTTCCTTTAAGTACATTTAAAAGCATCAGCCCCAACCACATATCCTTCTAAGCTGTGCACTCAATTATTACACTCATTACTTTTAAAGACTCTGTTTATTGGGCTCCTCCTTGGATAGAATGTAAGTTCTGGGGGGGACAGGGAGTTTGTTCTGCCTTGAACGCTGAAGTATTTCTGGTGAACATATCCTGGCACTTAAAAATAGTTTGTGAATTAATAAAAATGTCCTTGAGGATAAAATTCTCTGTTTACCCCATCTCTGTATCTACTCCAGTACTTAAAAGAACACACACGAGGACTTAATAAATTTTCATTAAGCTCTAATTGTATTTTATTACTAGTTTCATAATGACCTACGGTTGTGTGGCATTATAAATTCATGTTAGTTTTCACACCAAGGGACAGCATTGCAGGAGGCAGCACCATAAACCTGTGTGCACATGCTGACTCTGGTGTGTCCTCTCAGTTCTGTCTGTATCACCGGCCAGCCTTTGCCTCTTATCATGTGTCCACACACTAGTCCCTCTTCAGATGCTTTCCTGTTGAGTTAATGAAAGAAGCTGGTACAATTCCTCTCCTCACTCCCAAAGCTGAAAGGTTATGCTGTTGCTGTACTGTATAAGAACACCTACGATTGACTTGATCTCTACAAAATGGTCCATATGGTTCCAGCCTAAGACCTGGCTAATCCGACACAGTTGTGAGTACAACACAAATGTGCAGTATCAGTGTGTCAGTCTAGGATTTTTCTTTCTTTCCATTTGAGCCAGAGCTCAGTCACAGCCTATGGTACTGGACTTGGAGACACACAGAGTCAGTCAGACCTTGTCCTCACAGTGTCAAAAAACACTCTTCATTTAGATGCTGGAGGTTGGACCTCCCTGTAAGCCAGGGTAGGTATCTCAGCAGCTCCTTTCTCGCAAAGCCTCCACTGACACTGATATTACGATCCGTCCTAATGCTCTGTATCATAATTTACATCAAGAGCCTATAAGATTTGGGAAATGGATCATTTTAGCAGTGCCCAGAACCCATGGAAACTGATGATTTCTCCCCATCTCCATCCCATGCATCAATGCAAGAACACAATCCAGACAGAGAGTAACATAAAAAATACACAAGGAGATGTCCACTCTTGAATAAGACACTAAAAGACAATCTCTAGGCTTCATAAAGTATTAACACAAGGCAGAACATGGATGCTGTATCTTTGTCACAAACACACAACACTACAGGAGCTTCATGAATAGCACATGGCTTGAAGATCCGTTTTGAAGAGTACTGGAAGGCAATCGGTCAGTGGTCAATGTCTGATTGGAAGATCACGTCTACTCCAATCATAGCCATTCATTCAAAAAAGATTTCATGGGCATAGAGGCAGCAGAGAGTCATGATTTCAGGTAAGTGATCTCAAACCAGACTGGATAAACCCTATCACTGCTGTTTTATTGGCTAAAGTACATCAGGGAAGTGATGACTGAACCCATCTGTGCCTCAGTTTCCCTCTTTGTTAGCTGGATACATGTGCCCACCTCATAGGAGTGGTATGAGGACTCATTAGACGGGCAGCAATGTTTCTGAAGTGATTCACATAGAGCTTTACAGATGTAAGCACAAGTGGAGTGCTGCCTGAAAGGCTGGCTGTAATGGCCGCAATATGTCTGCATCTGCAGATGATTCCAAGTGCCTGGAACAACACAATCTAGGGAAATGGCAGGGACTCCCCAAGTGACATTCCGAATGAGAAAATGATGCGGCTGCATCATCATAATTGCACCGAGAGGCTGAACTTACCTGTGTCTGTGTCTACAGTTCTCCATGAAAACAGATCATGCAGGAGGGGAGACATTACACTGGATGTTTGATGCTGTGCAGATATGTCCCCCAAAGTGTTACTTAGGCTTAATAGTGAACATGGTTTAATTAATTGTGACAGCAGGGATATATTCCAAGTCACCCTCACGCAAACAATTACAATAGTTAATTCTCAGCTCTCTAGAAAGGAGGAGGAATTCCTAGCAGAGTAAGTAGTCTGGTTCAAAATATAGTCCTATCTGTATACCTGTTCCTCAAATATACCCCATGTCACAGAGCAGTGGGGAATATTCTCAAATTAATGCTGCCCTTGGGAATAGACATTCAGAGGTTTTGCGCAGAGAGTTTCCTCTGTTATTATTTAAGCATCAGTTGGGAAATAGCATCTTGATCTGTGCATGCTTTGATGATGTAGGAATTTACAGCTATGAGCAGAGAAAGATCCATTTTCTTCGACAAACTTGGTGGAGGCAGAAAAACACGCAGTAAATTAAAGCTGATTTGCATGACATTGTGCACGCATGCAGTCCTTCCTGGGAGGCAGGGAATGTTCTCTGATTGAATTTTCTATTTCTCTATGCTTGTGTGGTATTCTGGGAACAATTGAGGAGTCCTCTGTTGCCTAATTAACACCTGTAAATTCACATCGCCTGGTGTCTTCCTTATATTGCAGAGGCAATGAGTCCAAGTCCTGGTAGGGTTGTATTTTTATTAAAATTTCTTCGTATCTTTTTCTTTTCATGTCAAACAGATTGCTACATATTTAACCCTTTTGTGTTTTTTGTGTTCTGTCTTTATCCAGGGAAATAAACTGAAAGCAAGAGAACTATTATTGGGCTGCTAAAAAGAAGAAATTGCAAACCCAGGAAGGAGGTGGATGGTGAAATATTGGTTCTGACTATATACACGGGGACATACTAATTGAAGATTGAAATTCCAACTTGTCTGTTTTTCAGTCTATATGATATAAATGATGATGTATGATGATTAATTCATTATCACATATTTCTTGCTTGACACATACTGTTGAAGGCAAAGTGGTTTTCAAGAGAAAGGACACAGCTACCATCCTCAAAGCATGGCCTGGTGACAGACGTAATAGAAAATAAAGGCAAAACTGACTAATACGTGGAAATATGGTTATGGAAGTATGGGGAAAAAAGAGAAGCTAACCCATTGTGAAGGATCATAGATTTTTTTTAATAGTAGATGAAACTTGGCATGAATATTAGAAGAGGAAAAGAATCAGTATTCTGGGGAGGGACATTAATATGCACAAGTGCCCTGTTAATGGATAATGCAGGTACTCATGTGTACACTGGTCTAGGGTGAGTTCATCCCTACGTGAACCAACCAGCTCTCTTGGTTAATGGGACTGAAAGGTCCCACCCACTTGCGTTGGGAGAATTCCTACAGAGCTACACCTGGTTTGATTTGAAGTGTTAGCACCTGGCTTTAATCTGCCTTTTGTGATTGCTACCTTTGGTTTCCTGGGTACCTTCTGTGTGAATCTTGTCTGGGAGTTTGCCTATGCAAACTTGGTTGAGGAAGAACCCAGAACATCACAAGTAATTTCTCGACTGAGAATTTGCATTTGGCATTGTCCCTTTGGGGAGCTTAGATGAGAGGTGTTGGGGTATGAAGATTAACTTGCTAAAAGGTATAAATTGGAGAACAATAAAAGGGCCCTTTGCTAAGCTGCAAAGGACCAGTCTGTAGAGACGTATGCCCCCTGCAGCTGGAAAAGGCTAAAATCATCCTTGAGGTGCCTCTGTGTCTTGATTCCACAGACCTGTGTGAACACCCACACCTGATATACAACAAACGTAGTCACCCCTGCTCTGCAGTGGAATGGGTTCCTTACACGGTGACATATTACATTGCTGTGCCATGAGGGTAGGTGACCAAAGTTGTGTATCATCACCCTGCTTCCAAACCCCTGGAATCAGCTTTATTACCAGAATAAGCCTCAGCTCATGAGTGGTAGAGAAATTGCATCACTCCCTTCAGATGGCACATGCTTGGGGCATTTGGGGGTGGAGGTAGTAGACTCTTTTTTGTTGGCCAGTTTCAAAGTTACATCCTTCTGAGTGGGTATGGTCAATGGGCACCTTCTGCCCTAGAAATTAAAGGTGACTAAGACCCTGTTTAAAAAATTTCAAGTAAGTAGTAATAGGGTAAGTTGTATCCCATTGGTTGTTGTATTAGTTATGGTGAGACATCATAATGAGCAAGTTCCCCCAAATGTATAAAGCCTCTGGAACAGGACAAATAGGTATTCTTTGTGTGTAGCAGTGCTATATAGCACATCAGGTTGCTGCAGTGGTCTTTGTTCATTAAATTACTTATGGACCCAGACTTATAAAACATGTACTATTTTCAAATTGTGGCTATCAAAATAACACTGAGGAAGTCTATGTACGTCATCAATAGTGAAAATCGCATGGCTGGCAAGATAAGGAAGAACTGTACAGGACAGGTCTGCAAGTGAACACATGACATCTATCTACATCCCTCAGCTAGAACCTATCACATGGCCATATCTAATTGCAAGAGTGCTCTTAACCCAAGAAAGAAGAGGGAAAAAATGTGGGTAGTCTTCACAATCCCCTCAGACCAAGCCACCTCCTTGCAGTATGTTGTACTTGAATACTTTGACTATGACTCAGTAGTCACCCTGAACATTGGGACCTTAGTTTATCACTACAGTTGTATGCCAGCCATATGGCCACATGGTCCATACTCAGCACTACTAGCCAGGGAGAAGTGTTGACTTGTGGATGAAGGCCAAGGCCATAAAAGTAGGAGTGGGAGAAACTTTCCCTGTGATCTCATGCCTGGAGGTCCATGTTGTTTTAAGATGATAGAATCCGAAGTTCTTGTCTGTTATATTTGTTCATAGTTCTGAAGAACATTATAATCAAACAGAGAGTTCTGAATAAACACACAGCTTTGAAAACAACTGAGCTAGATTTCCAAATTAATGACCTTAAAAGCTATTAGGAGTTGTTAGCCAGTCATGAAAGATATTTGAAATTCCACCTCAAAGGCTAAGAAGTAGACAAATAGAAAACATGATGATCTGACCAATTTGAAAGTCTTCAGACTTACTGGAAATTTTATTCAAGTATTTTTTTTTAAAAATTAATTATTTTTTTGTCAATTTCATACAGTGTGTTGGTCACCTTTATGCCAAGTTGACACAACTTTTGATGGAGTCATTTGAGAAGGGGGAACCTCAAATGAAAAAAATGTTCTCACCAGATTAGCCTGTGGGCAGGCCTGTGGTGCATTTTCTTGATTGATGATTGGTGTAGGAGGGTCTGCTCACTGTGGGTGGTGCCACCCCTGGGTAGGTGATTTTGGGTGCTATAAGAAAGCAGGCTGAACAAGTCATGAGGAGAAACCCAGTAAGCTACACTTCTCCATGGCTTCTGCCCTAGTTCCCACCTCCAGGTTCCTGTCCTGACTTCCCTGTGAGAAGAACATGTAAGCTATAAGGTGAAACAAGCCCTTTTCTTCCCCAAGTTGCTTTTGGTCATGGTGTTTTGTCACAGCAGCAGACAACCTAGTGAAGCCACATGGATACAATTTATTTAGATCATATCCACTCCACAGTCTCCACTCCAACTCCCTTTAGACCCCCATCACCCCCCAACTTCACGTTATCCTCCTCTTCCTCTGTTTATACCTCATCAGTGAGTGCTTCTCATATGCACATGGGTGTAGGGCAGTCCACCAGAGCACGGGTGACTTGGGTCTCTGTGTAGTCTGCTATGCTGTCATTTGACTCTCATTTGGTGTGGTGCACCATTTGCTTGTCTCTTCATCTATGTTTTTTCCTTATCATTAGTACGAGCCATACATACATATATGTATATAACAATATATGTACATTGCTGATCTAGAATGTCCATGTAATAAGGTTTTCAGATTGTTAAAGAATGAAAATGGGATTTAAAACTTATACAAAGTCCTTAGACTTTCACTTTGGGATGTATGTAACGTGGTGGGAGGAGCTTGACCTTCAAAGAAAGACTATCTCAGGCCCAAACGCTCGCGTTCCTTACTATAGCCTCTGTATTTCCTTTCTTCATTTTCAAAACAAGAATAGTGGTGCCAATCATACAGAATCTCAGTGAGATTAGAGACAACATACACAAATTTTTGAGTGTATGGATGAGTGTTCAACAAAACACAGTTGTTTGTTACCATTGTGAGGAATGAACTATCTGTTCTCAGAATACCTGCCAAATGCAATGTCTAAAGTTGTGTGTGTGTGTGTGTGTGTGTGTGTGTGACCTCCATCAGACATAAACGAGAAATCGTAAGGAGCAACGAATTCTCCAAATGTGTTCTGTGACCCCAGCAGAAGTGAAGGCATGGACTAACCCTGGGAGATTTGATGGAGCTTGAATCTCTGCTCTCATCAACCAAGGCACATTTGCTTCATATACATGCTTTGCGTGGAGAATTTTCACTTAAGATAGTATTTTTAAAGTGAATTTTATGGTAAAAATGTTTTAAAAATGAAAATGATCAATGTATTGCATTTAATCACAGCGAAAGCTATGGTGATGCACATTAATCAAACCTTATGTGTCAGGTATCACTGTTACCCAGACTATAACTACTAAGAACTTACATTAAAAAGATATGTTTTATATGTACACATACATTTCTGTGTTTGTGTGTGTGTGTGCATGTGTGTGTGCATATACATAAAACGCATACATACGTTTTACCTGTTATAGTGCTTTTGAATGAAAAATAATCTTGTCAATAATGTAACGGCTTAGAATATTCCTCAGTTTTGAAGACTTTCATGAACACACCTTCCAGGACTAAACTTCAAATCTAATTCTTTAAACATTAAGTGAAATCATTTTCTCACCTTTTTGAAATACTAACCCATAGCTACGCATAGCCAACAGCTAAGAATTCACACCTCTCGCCATGGCCCCTTAATGAGTCAGTGTCCTTCATTGGGTTCCTATTAAAATGAAGAAGCGTGAAGCTGGTTTCAGGCAAGTTGAGAAAAATAAGACTGCTTCGGAATTTTTCACTGTAATTTCATCCCAGGGGCCCTAGAAATGCAGACATATGCACACTCACCAGCCAACCACACACACCCACCGACCACACATACACACACACACACACACACAGAAAGAAAAGGCTTATAATTGTTATGTAAACGTTTCTGTTACCTGAAGATTAGGATGCCAGTTGTCTAAGGAATTTATATAATTGTAAGTCTGAGAAAAAATGCATGATGGGAGAGAAAACATGAAAAAATCTCTTAGAAAATGTCCTGGGCTCTCTCCTATTTTGGAACTTCAGATCTTTTGTTGTCATCTAACATAGATTTCATTTTAGCCAGTGGTGGAACTCATTTCACTCCAGAAACATCAGCACTTCCTTTTTGCTTTTCTCCCTCCCTCCCTCCCTCCCTCTCTCTCTCCCTTTCTTTTTCTTTCTTTCCTTCTTTCTTTCTTTTCTTCCTTCCTTCCTTCCTTCCTTCCTTCCTTCCTTCCTTCCTTCCTTCCTTCTCTCTCTCTCTCTCTCTCTCTCTCTCTCTCTCTCTCTCTCTCTCTCTTTCTTTTTTTCAGAAAAGAGTCCCCTTTCACACAATAACAGCCCGCCCGGTGTTGATGGGGATTTGCAGTGCTCTGGCTCAAATTCGTAGGCACACAGGAGCATTTGATGCTGTTTTCCTCCCCTCCGGCTCTTGGCACAAGGGGTGTACAGTCGTAGCACATTGTGTTTGAAGACTTTCATTAACAACCGTGCACGACCTCTGAATTGACTTTTTTCCCCCTTCAAAGGAATCATTATTTCCTCAATCTTAAACAGTTTAGTTGATTGAATCAACCATATCATTATTTTAATAGGTCATTAAAATAAATGAAAAAGTTCAAATGATTATAAAACCTGGGTTTTCTGCAATACCATCGCAGCCAGAAGCCCTACATCTATAAGCTAAGGCTGTGGCACAAGTGCCAGACAGCGCCATTCAAATGCCCTCCGAAACCAGGACACAAGTAAACAAATTAGTACAAAGAGAAACGTCTAGCTAGAACAGTCAAGTGTTGAGATCACGCTGTGAAGGAAAGACATTAAACTAAGATTTGAGTTAGTTTCTGCTCCCCAATAGCTCAATGGGTCGCAGTGGAAGAGTCACTAGGTCTGAACCTGACTCTTCCTGCACAAATAGAGAGATTCTGGCTTTATTTCCGGTAAGTACTTAGTGTGCTAATAGGCATACAATAACTTAGTAACAGTTCAAAAGATGTTTCTAGTCCTCTCCATTTTGGAATACGGCAAGTGTTGCACCCTGACCACTTGATAGACACTGCCATAGGAAGTGCTTTGGCCTATGAATTCAGAGCAGTGTTGTATGTCACTCTCAGGTAGAAACTGGAATGAAACTTGGTTGGTTTGCCACACATTTTTCTCATTGTAGTAGTGGTTGTGGACGCTCATACTGAGACAAACCTTGGTTTTTGTGACTTGGGTCCCTAAGACACGTAATGCAAATGAGACTCCCCTGCTGTGATGATCATAAAGTATATATAAGACTTCTCATTAGGTTAAACTTGGAGATTTTAGAGCTGTTTATTACTGCAGCATAACCTAGCATATCCCGACTGGTACAGTGTACGTAAGCACTTTGAAATGTATTAAGCATTATTCCTATGAAGAATGAAGAAAAGGCTAGTTTTGAAAGCTTAAAAAAACATTTTTGTTCTATGTAGATTATTAAAGCTGTCCTTAGGAAAATAATCTTGCCATCTTGTCTCTTTAGGAAAAAAATTATCAGGAACCCCATCCCTAGATGAAAGGTGACAAGCAGTTGTCAACTGCTGAGAGAAGAAGAATTAGTCTTTCCCAGGGATGAGTTTCTGACTTGGTTATTCAAAACCAAGTGGTCAGTCTTAAAGTCATACACAAACAAGCAACACTAAATGGCTCAGCAACTGTACTCATATTTATTCATAGACATACATATATACCAAACAAGAATAAAGAAAAAGAGGCCATGAATTTGGCGTAGGGTCATGGCAAAAGGGGCTGGAGAGAGAAGCTAGGGGAATGATGTAATATTTTAATTAAGAAAAATTTACGTATCTTTTAACTAGTGGTAAATAGGATCGAGGGTGCATAGTAGTGACCTCATATAAAGAAATGGAGATAAAGTGTTCACAGGAAGGCCAGAAACAGCGTGCAACAATGCCCTTGCTGAACAAGAAAAGAATGATGCCTCCTTCCCCTGCTCTTCCTCCTCCTCCTCTTCCTCTTCTTCCTTTGCTCACTCCTTCTTCTTTTTGTTGGTCTGGACATTTTTAGTATCTGTTTTTAACTGCTGAGGAGAAGTGTAGGCTTGAGGTCTAAGAGAAAGTATTGTCTCATAAAATGGTGAGAGGATGTGGGGCGGGGTCTTCTGCTCAGGTGTTGCTTGGTCAGCACATCATTCGTGCTCTCTCCTTTAATTGTGATGCTTTCTGTGGAAATGAACGTAGCTGCTCTTCCAGAGCACCACCAACTCCTTGTACGCCTAGCGCTTCTACACAGCTGCTCTCTGCCTGACCTGGGTAGTCGTTTAGATTTGCAGTCCTCTCCCTATAACATGCAGACTTTAGGGAGAAATACTAGCCGATGGCAGCCACTGAAAACCAGCACAGAAGTGTAAAAGTTTGTCAAAGGCATACGCGTGTTAGAATGCTTATAAGAGGGTGAAACTTTAATGGTGCAGGCAACATGAGGAGAACCTGGAACCTGGGCTCAGTAGTCCCTGGGGGTTGTCAAAACTTTTCCCAATAATACTGAAGGACAGTTTAAGAGCCTAGCGGTGGTGAAAGCGTAGGCTTCTGTTGGGCTAGTTGAGAAGGCAAATGACTCAAGGTATTTCCTTTAATCTGCATTTCTCTGCATTGTCTCTTCTTCTCATAGTTTATAGAATTAGAGCTAGGTATAAACCAGCAGGAACTACATTTTCCATATAATTGGCTCTTTGTTTTGATGGTAACCCTTAGTCTATACTTGGAAAAACATACATCATAGATATTGTTTTGTAAATCTATTTCAGCAGAGTACTGAAAGGGGCCTGGAGCAATGGCTCACCAGTTAAGAGCATGGGCTGATCTTCTTCGGGACCTGGGTTCCCTTGCCAGCACCCACATGGTGGGTCACAACCCTCTGCAGCATCAGTCTTAGGGTGGGAAGTACTCAGAAGGGATTTATTTTTCCATTGGGCAAGAACCTGAGTTCCCACTTCCAGGAGACCATGACAGTCTAGATGAGGTGTGTATAGTTGTGACATTTGTGGTCCAAAGACTTAGGAACCATTTTCAGATCCCTGGGAGACATTCCTGGCACATCTGCAGTGCCCTTCAGAGAGAGATCTAGTGGTGATTGTGATTTAACTTCTCAGTTCTCTAACAAGGGTGGGATCATGTGTAACTTATCTTAGAAATAGTATTCTGGTCTGTCTTGCACTGAGTGGCATGGTTGTAGACATATAGTCACCACTCAAAGGAGTGGGACAACAGGGGTAATCCTGGAGAGTCTGAGAAGGGACTGAGGCCACCTCTAGCTAACTGCTTTATACCACAGGCTCGTCACTTGAGTGGTAGGCAGGCACCTTGAGTCCCACTTTGCTGGCAATAAAATTAAATCACACAACAGCTTACTGATGTAAAAGATATTGATGTGAGAGATTGGCGGGGCCAGGGAGCTGACCTGAGCTGGAGGCCAGACTGGCCAGCTGTCTCCAGGCCATCCTCGCACCCCCTCCTCCAAGTGTGGAGGCTCCGGAAAAATGTAAAGTTGAACATACAAAAGCCCTCTCTGGAGATTGAATTGATGCCTGCCAGGGGGTAGAAGGGAATAAAAGGGGAATTTACAAATCCATCAGGGAAAAGGGAACATTACTGAGAAAAGAGAGCAAGTTATAAATGAAAAGGGGTGGGAAATTAATGGGGACAAAAATAGATTAGAATTTGATGTGCTCCACGGGGTTTACAACACTTCACATGCAATTAGGAGTGAAATGATGGACTCTCCAAGCCCCCGTTCCCTGGGGAAAAGGAAGGGAAGGTTTCATTTGGGAGTGGGGTGAGGATCCAAAGACACAGGCCAGGAGGTAGATGCCTCGCTGGCCAGGTTTTCTGTTCTATACATGTCCCAAATGCGTAATGAAAATAAGGATGAGGTGGGTGGCCAGGGCGGAGTGAAGGTGAGTCCCTAGGAACCTGTCTTTGCTCTTTCTTCTCCTGCAGGTCAATGGAAAGTGCAGTAGAAGACACGAAGTCTTCCGGAGTGGACATAATTTCCTGTGTGACACTGCTAACAGTGGCGGATGGACAGACCTCTATCACCCACTCATTATATTCCTGAAGGTTCTTCACATGATTTGAGCAGAGACCTCTGGCTTTGTGGTTGGGCTCAGCCACATCCTCCACTTCACCTTTGCATCCAATTCCTCAGGCTTCTCTGCTTTACCTCCATCTTCACTGTGAAAATCTTGAACAAGGGAGTACTCCAGAACGGGGTGAAAAAGCAGATTCTGCAACAAAAGGCAAGACAGAATTCTTGGGATACCATGTGTATTGTCCTTTAAGGCAATTTCATGAAACTCTCCATGGGTCATGTGGCATAATCTAAGGACAAGGGATTCCATTGATCACTATCACACTATATATTCCCTGCTTCCTCACCTCAGCTTCACGGAGCTCAGTTCTAAAAGTAACTAAATCAGAACCTGAGGGCAGGTTAGAGAGAGTGAGATAACATAATAGAAAATTACTGGGCTGGGGCCATAGCTCGGTGGTACAGCACTTACCTATACAACATACCTGAAGTTCTAGGTTCAATTCCCAACATGGCCAAAGACAAAAATAAAGCAGAGGTGGAGGCCTGGGGAAATGACTCGGCTGGGAAAATCCTTCCTGTGCAACCATGAGGAGCTGAGTTCAATCCCCCAGGGCCCAAATAAGAAAGCCAGACATGAGAGGGCAAACCTGGAATCCCAGGGTTGAGGAGATGGAGGCAGGAGGAACACGGAGGCTAGCTAGCTCGCTAGTTCAGCTGAATTGGTGAGCTCCTGGTTCAGAGAGCGGCCCTGTCTCAATAAATAAGCTGGTGAGTGATTGAGGAGGACGTCTGTCTTCGCCCTCTCACCTCTACACACCTGTGCACACACAACTATGAACAAATGTGAACATACACATGGATGTGTACACACACACACACACAAAACATAAAACAGAAGATGACAATAAAACTGCTGGGCACACTGTTTAATGAGTCCTAGAGCACCTTCTTCTTCGGGTGTCAGTTGTTGGTTGCACACTAATAATAAATGGCTCTAATACCCCTAATGTCATGATGGAGTTTTCCAAGTCTTTGTGGTTGCTCCCTCTGCAGTATGGTTCCAGGTGATCCCCTCCCTCTTCTGGTAATTAAAATACAACCTGCACCTGCCATAAAGATGCACCTCCCTGCTGTCCCCACTGAGGTATCTGAAAGAAAATTACAAGCAACATCTCTTTGGACTCTACGACAGAATTTTTTTTCATAAGCGCTATAGATGCGAAAGGATTTTTGTATCGGAAGACATGAATGTTTTTAAATGTGGATATTTCTGTAGAGAAATAGAAGTGTCCTGTCATGACACAGCATCACACGGCCAAGGACAGCAAAGGTTTTAATGAATTTTAATACACGTGCTATCATCTAGAGAAACACTTGCTATAGTAATTCATAGATGAAGTAATACTTTGATTTCTGTGTCTCTGAGAAATGAACGGCGAGACCGGAGAATTGGCACGTCAGTTTCTGAGCACTATCTAGTGTTCTTCTGAACTGGTATTTTTTATGGTAGTTTTCAGATACTGATATTTTTTC
This sequence comes from Peromyscus californicus insignis, assembly GCF_007827085.1. Classification (NCBI taxonomy): domain Eukaryota; kingdom Metazoa; phylum Chordata; class Mammalia; order Rodentia; family Cricetidae; genus Peromyscus; species Peromyscus californicus. Next base: position 53,149,212 of record NW_026294436.1, read on the forward strand.
TCATCAGGTAGTGTGCACTTAATAGAGCTGCTAGACCTTCGTCCCATGCCATTTTCTGCAAAGGAGGAATGTTATTAATGTCATAGAACTAGGGGCTCAGATCAAACTCCAAACTGGTCTGTCTGACTCACAAGCGTGTTCTTTCCCAGGCACACTGCACTTCCTTCCCGTGTGCCAGGGAGCAGGGAAGTAGATGATGTGCTGGGTCTGAGGCAAATAGGAGCCAAGACCTACATAAATACGGAACTTAATTACTGCAATGCAGGTCTTGGAGATGTCTCCTAAATAATTTCCCATTTAACCTCAAAATACTCCTATTAAACAAGAATCAAGTATAATTACAATATTGACATTTTATAGATGAAGCTGCTGGGGTAGAGTAATATCAATATGCATTAGGTCAAGTGGAGGTCCCATGGAGTCTACGACTCCAAACTATTATTTTATGATAATACAGTAACACTCCATTTATCTGTCACCATCAAAAGAAAGAGGCAGGTCACAGAAGTTAATCTTCAGTTAAATAAAATTACCCTGTTAAATACCAATTTTAAAAACCTTCTATAAAACTTTCACACACAAAAAAACTGTGACTGAACACATATTTATCGTTTTCTTACTCATGAGAATCCCTTAAAATGACGAATTGGAGTAGAGAAAGTGGGATAGATGTGCATTTATGTGCATGTATGAAATCCTCAAACTATGAAAATTATATAAATAAAATTCAGATATAAAACACAACAAACAAGAGAAAAATTTTAATTAATTTTAATGGATCAGAGGGGGTTGATAGGTACGGAATTTGTAACTGCTGGAGTGGGACATTAGAGGTTTTGGCCAAGTGATGGCCTGTGGTCTATGGATTGGTGGCATCAGCAGCGTAGCTCCTCAGAACTTACTGAAAAAGTAAATTTGTGGTCGCGTTGCCCGAGCTCCTGAAGTAGTTTAGGTAGGAGTAACAACATGTGCAGCCTCCTAGGGTAGAAGTCTTCACAGATTCTGGCAGGAGGAGGACTAGTGACTCATTGGTCAGTGAGGACTGGAGTAACTCAATGGAGAGAAGAACCCAAAATAATACCATCACACCAGTGCTTGCAACATCGAGTACCTGGCGCCGAGGAAGCCCTGTTAGGGCAGCCAGCTAATAGTCCTTATGACATCGAGGTTTGCGACCAGCTGGTTTCAGTAGCACAGTGGTTTTCTGTTTTGCTTTTTGTTTTTGTTTTTAAATACCTTTGGTTGTTTGTTTCTCCATGTCACTTAGGCGGGGGACTAGCCTGACACAGGAAGGGGCCTTGGAAGACAGTTGAGGTAAACACACTCAAGTCTGAGGAAAGGAAGCCTCAGAGGCAGCGCTCAACAAGTGCAAACACTAAACTACAATTTGCCAGTACACTTTGTGTTGTAGAGTACCGAAGAAAAATCATGTTTTGGAGTTGGTTTTACGTGTGATGATTTTTTTCATATAATACTTTAAAATTTACTTTTAATGAAGAATTGACATTCAGCCAACTGAAGTTACACAAAAGTGGAACAAATACACTTTTGAATATGCAACAAATAAAGTATATGAAATTATACACTTTTGAATATGCAACAAATAAAGTATATAAAATTATACACTTTTGAATACACAACGAACAAAGTATATGAAATTATACTATTAATCAGCAAATATTCACTTCTCTGCTATAGAGGAGCAAAAGCCTACAGATGTTAGGTCTGATCATGTGACTTACGATCTATCAGCCGTGAGGGCATAAGACATATTATTCTGAGAAGAGGCTCTGTGTGTGTGTGTGTGTGTGTGTGTGTGTGTGTGTGTGTGTGTGTGTGTGTGTGTGCACGCACCTGGTTGCCTTTCACCTTGTTATATTTCCTGCTTGGCTATTCTGATAGAAAAGGAAATCTAAAAATAGTAGAGAGCTTGAAAATGGAATGGTGCAACCTCTCAAAAAAGGAAACTGAAAAGAAACATTAGAAATAAAAACAAACAAAATTGACAAGGAAGCAAATGTAACCACAAAACCACACTTGGCCTTACCATTCTTTGTGTCTAGAGATTAAAGATCTAACTACAATAGTGACAGCAGGAACCAAGGTTCATCGCCCCTCTACCCATCCTTCGTAGCTGTTACTTTGGCATAATTTTCTGTGGTTTTTCTTTTCCTTACTGAATTGCCTTTGGTATCTTTGTAGAAAATGAATTTATGTGTAGAAGCCTCAAACTTTCCCCTCAACTCTGCTCCATCAATGTCAATACCATGTATTGATTACTGTAATAGATAACCATTGCCAAGTTGAAACTTCCTACTGTTCCTGGTTTTCCTGATATTTTTATTATAAACATTTAATTTTTTTTATAAATGTATGTTCAATGTTGACAAGTTTTCCTGTCTCTACTTAGATAATTAGTTAATTTGTTTTTATCCTGTTATGATAAATTTCTTAATTGATTTTCAATTATTGATCAAACATTACATTATAGGATAAATTCCATTTGAGCTTGATGAGAACTACTACATTTTGTTAAGGATTTTGTATGTTCCTGTAATAATGAATTTAAATCTTTTTCCTTTCTTGTGATATTCCCTCCCCTTTTTTTCACTTGGGATCTTGTTATATGGCTCAGGCTAGCTACAAATTCAAGACTGTCCACCTTAGCCTCAGATATTGCTAGGATTGTAGGTGCAAATCATCATGCTAGTTCCTTTTGATGATATCTTGTCAGATTTTAATATTACGTATGTGAGCCTTTTAACAAAATGAAGGTTTCATCCTCTATATTCCGAAGGTTCATTTGTGATCATAATCATGTCTTCTTTTGTGTGGTTGTTAGAATTCATCACTGAAGCATATGGATATAGATTCTTTGTGGTGGGAGTATTTTCCTTAAACTGTCAATTTATTTTTAGGTAATGTTTTTATTTATTCTTTGAGAATTTTGAACAATATATTTTGATCATATTCAATTTAACTTTAAGAGATATGACTATATACACTTTCTATATTTTCTAATATCAATTTTTGTATGTTGCAGTTCTACAAGGAATGTGTCTATTTCACCTAAGTTAAATTTCTTGGCATGAAATTTAAAATTAATACTTCAACATCTGTCATGTCATATTGTTACATCAATAAAAATATAAAATATATTTTAATATCCTAACATTTCATTTTAACAGGAGGACATTTAAATGGAAAAACCTATAAGACCATGAAAATATGAAGTTATTCATAACATTACCAACTACCTTTGGAATATTTGTCCAGCCTTAAAAATGGAATATACTTTCTTTGAAAAATACAGATTTCTTTCTAATCATAATGTCTTAATACATTTCAAAAGCCTGGTTTTAAGACTTGTTAAAAACCTGCCACTGTGGTGTTAAATTTAGAACTTTTGTTACTATTGTTACCAGAAAATTTTTCCAGTTATGTTTTGAATATGCTTTACTTCTCAGATCTGACTGTACACCTGTAAGAGTCATACACTGTAATTTATTCCTCTCTCTCTCTCTCTCTCTCTCTCTCTCTCTCTCTCTCTCTCTCCCCCTCTCTGTCTCTGTGTGTGTGTGTGTGTGTGTGTGTGTGTGTGTGTGTGTGTGTGTGTGTTTGTGTGTGTCATGTCTCATGGGCTATAGTTCTTAATACCTTCCTTGGGGCATGCTGGGACTTGGTGTACTAAAAGTAATGAGAAAGTGTCGGCGAAGGTTTTGAGGATGATCAGAATCGCCCGGCAATGAGGAGCCACCTTTATAAGTTCTTTAGAGAAGGGAAGACTCAGCTCCTCCTCGTGAGTGGGAGGTGTGCGTTTGGTAACAGATGACTCTTGGCATGGTTCAGTGTTCCTAGCTTCATTTGAATTTACTCATGTATCCTCACTTTAAATACTGGTATTCTACTCCTTACAAACTAATGCCCTAGATTTGACAAAAAGAGTTTCTGTTAGCTTCTAAATTCAACTTGCTTCATAATTCAGTGACCCAAGTGATTAAACTTGGAGAGTTTTCTATTTAGAAACCTCACCTGGAAGCTAAAAGATAATAAGTTCCTTTATGATAGCCATAGTTGTTTTATAATCATGTTTTTGGAACTGGAAATGTGACATTCTGACTCCTTGTTTTATTTCTTCCATCTTTCTACATCCTCTGGCTGTAATTAATAAATTACACAGTTTGTCTTCATTCCTTCCTCTGAGTGTTCTGTGCCAGCAGTGACGAGTCTGTCTACATCTTTTCTTGCACCACATATGATGCTTAAAACAGCTATTCTGCTGCTGCAGTCCACAGAGACTACTGTGGCCTTATTCATGCCTTCCATGTGGTACTAAAAAGAGGCTCAGCCTAGAGATTCTCCTTCTCAGATTTTGCTTACCTCTTATCATCTCGCCAACAAATAACTGTGACATTAAGAGTTTAGTCATAGAAGTAAAGAAACTCAGAATTGGCGCACGCCTTTAATCCCAGCACTCGGGAGGCAGAGCCAGGCGGATCTCTGTGAGTTCGAGGCCAGCCTGGGCTACCAAGTGAGTTCCAGGAAAGGCGCAAAGCTACACAGAGAAACCCTGTCTCGAAAAACCAAAAGAAAAAAAAAAAAAAAACAAACAAACAAAAAAAAAAAAACAAAGAAACTCAGAATTTAATGGAACAGGCGTTTACCATACAAATGACATTGGAAATAAAAATATGGTGTGGGAAGGCAGGCAATTAGAGAAAAAGGCTCTGGTGCCCACTGAACAGGTTAGAACATTGCAGGGGATATAAATGCCAACATGGTAGGTGTCTTAGTTAGGGTTTTATTGCTGTGAAGAGACACCATGACCACAGCAACTCTTATAAAGGAAACATTTAATTGGGACTCACTTATAGTTCAGAGGTTCAGTCCATTATCATCATGGTGGAACATGGCTGTGTGCAGGCAGACATGGTGCTGAGAGTTCTATACCTTGCAGGCAACAGAAAGTGAACTGAGACACTGGGCAGTATCTTGAGCATATATGAGACCTCAAAGCCCACCTCCAGAGTGACACATTTCTTCTAACAAGGTCATACCTACTCCAACAAGGCCTCACCTCCTAATAATGTCACTCCCTATGGGGCCCATTTTCTTTCAAACCACCACAGTAGGTGATTAAAGATTCAAAATATAGGAAAATGTACAGAGGGGATTGGAAAGCTACTATACCCATGTATCCACACCTGTGAGTCTCTGCTGGAAGTAGACTGATCTGTGATTGATTAGAAGATAGGCAGAAGAACTGGACATGGAGGAGGGAGTAAGGACAAGCTAGAACATGTGAGGTATGTACGTCTCCTGTTTGTAAATGTGCCGATCTGTTAAAAGCATTGGAGAATAACATTTCACCTCCACTTTCCAGATCTCATGTAAGGTCTTATCTTAGCTGTGTCCCAAAATCATGCGGACAGGCATTCTGGGAAATATGGTGCTTCTAGAGAATAAATCAGAACGTATATCTTGAATACCATTCATTTCCCCATTGCCAAATTATTTCCAAAACCAAGAGGCATGATACCAATTCTACTCGTTCAGATTTTAATAATGAGTTTTTAAGTGCTGAGCAAATACTTTAGATGACTTTCAGGTGAATATTGAAATGATACATGCATGAATCATTATTTATACAGAAGAATCTTAAACTCTATTGCCTTAAGGCAGTATCACCTACATGTATATGCCAATCAGAATATGGCTGAAAGACTTAATTGCTACAATGGTTATCCTGAGCCAGTGGGTTGCATATAATTTGTCTTTTTTTTCAGTTTCTTAGTATGATTATGTATTATTTTATATCAGAATTTTCATAAATTAAAAGTAAAACATTATTTTATTTTGTCTATATTTGTAACTAAATGCTCAATGGCAGATATAGAAAGAGTCAACATTAGATTTATTCTATCACATTTATGATCTAGGACGTCAAGCTTCCAAAGCATAATCAACTGAGTTTCCAGTTTTGAATTTTACAAATGGATCAATGACCCATTTCCTTCCCCCACCACACTCCACCACTGGTAGTGTCATAGGGTTAAAAAAAAAAAGGCTTATTTATTTTACTTAGCTGAAATTGTCTCTTATTTTGTTTTACATAATGAAAACACCAACTTTCTCATTTAAAGAAAATCATGACCCCAGGCTTTGATGTGGAATAGAGGCACAGACTGCCATAGGAAGAAGTATGCTAGAATTAGCTACTCCTGGCTGGATCTGTATACTCTAAATCTCCACACACCAGAGCCAAGTGCCTGGCCTTTTGACATGGTATTTGAATTTGACTACTGGGAAGGATGGATAAAAATCGAACAACTATGTGTTGGTTTCATCTTTGGGTTAGAGGCTAGGGATATGGCTTTCTGTGCCCCTCTGGGAACACAAGAGCTAGGCTAGCATTTAATTTCATCATAGGAATCATCCACTATGACCATCGGGGGCTGTGCCCGCCAGTCCCATTCCCCTTACTATATTTAGTCCATTATGAATATGGAATAACACTGAAAATGATTCACATCGACATCCCTCTGTCTAGCCTAATAACATCAATGTCGTTAGCAACAAACGTAAGTTCACTCTGACAGTATGATTTGGAATTCTCAGGTCCCCCACTGTCCTTCCCTGCCTGTACTGAGAATCTGGGCCCAGCAGCTCAGCATGCCTGCTCCTCTTCCCGCAGCCTCCTCCTCCTAAGGGTAGAAAGAGATAGAGAATCTGAGGAGAGAAAGGGCTGCTGTGGGCTACATGGACTGTTGATGGGACACAGTGCCAACTGGAGGTCAGGGCCTCATCAGAGAGGGTGAGAATGAGGAGAAATGAAAATTGAAGCTTCCTCCTTCCCTATCTCTTTTTTTTCATCTTTCTCTTACAGTGGCTCATTACCTATACATGTCCACCAGAGCTGCTGATATTCTGCAGTCCTGTTACTCTCTTATCTGCCAACTTTGACAACATCATCATCATTATTTCTATTCAGGCCTCGCCCACAGAGGAGTGTCCCATATACTATTGCATGTGTCACCCTCTTAGGAGTGGAATCGTCTATTCTTTGGAGTATTCAGCAGTCTAAATAAAGATCTGTTTTCCTGAGAGAGGGCTGGAGGAGGTGAGAGGGAGAAATTGCATACTGTCACTTCCTCTTTTTTGCCTACACTTTAGAAGAGAATCTGAGTTTCATCCACACAGTGTGGAATTGAGCTTTTGAAGGGTCTCAGACATATTTATTTATATTTTAACAATGGAAAATATAGACAAAATTTACTATCTCAACCATTTTGAAGGTATTGTTTGGCACTGTAAAGCATGTTCACATTATTATGCAACTGGCCTCCCGAACTTTCTTAGAGACAGAAATGATTCTGAAACACAGGCATTTAAGTCGTCGTACAACTTTGAGTAGGAATCTTCTCCATGTTCTCATCAATTCAGGTCATGTGGCAGATGCTTTGTGGTCATATGTAGCCATCACAACTCTACAGCACCATCTCTAAATACCCAGTCATAAGGTGAATGGTTGCTGTGTGAAACACTATGGAGAAAAACAAGACTACCAGCTCATCTTGGTAGCAGCTCCTTAATGATGGCTGTCCATGACACAGACACAGTCACTCTAAAATCGCCTCGTTTTAAATTCTTTTCTGCCTCTTTCTTAGGAACTGTGTACATTACCTCCCTTTTCATGGCACATGATAGTCAATCTGAACAATGGCTGTGGCTATTTGTGGAATTCACCTTTTCTTGGAACCCCTAAGGAACTCATCTGTTGCTTTGGGGAAAAAATGTGGAATTTGCTACTATTGTTCCAGTGGTAGGTATTTTACTTCCTGCTCATAAAACTTGTGATCTGTTGCTCATTTTTCTTTCCACATATACACCAACTCTCAATTTTAATGCCAAGTCATAGTATAGTCTTTTGAAAATATTTTAAGCATTAATTAAACTCAATGCTTCCAACACGATTGAAACTGTGACAATAGGCTCAGCCACAACCAAGGCTACACGTGTGCACACAATTACAATTATGTCAAATTGCTGCATGACTGCCAGCCATTGTGAGACATCTTTGATTGTAAGAGGTATTATGATTCAGAGGTATTAACTACGAGAAAATGTGCATCTTATCATCCCTGTAAGACAGTGCAGGCTATGTGTCTCTTGGCAGGATATTTAACTTCCTGTGCCCTGGGATCCTAATCTATAATGTGAGGCTAATAATAGCACTTGCTTCATGGGGTGCAAGTGAAGATTAAATGAAACATTTATCACCAAAATTAATGTATAATAAGCATAGTTATTGCTAATGATTATCTTTGCTGTATCCAGGTATACCTGACGATATCTATTGTCATATAACAAAGAAACTGTAAGTTTATTGGTTTAAACCAAATCCATACTCATTTTCACACAGTTTCTGTAATGTAGGAGTTTGGAGTGGCTTAGAGAGCTACTTCTGGCTTGGTCAGGTTCCCTGCAGGAGCAGAAGTCATCGTTACTGTCCACGGAGGCTGAGGAATCCTATTCCTAGATGACTAACTCACATGGCTGGTGGCTAGCCTCCTTCCATATCTTTCTTCATGACTTCTCCAGGGTCTTCACAACACAGTAGCTGGCTTTCCCTGGACCAAGCGACCCAAGATAGCAAGTGCCTTTTCAGACTGTCGCAGAAACTGCTTCCTTTCACTTCTTCTCTTCTCATCAGAAGAGTCTCTAAGTCTTGTCGACACTCAAATTAGAATTGAGCTGCCCCTCTTGAAGGGAAGACTATCGGGTGCTGTGGGACGTTCTGTATGGCAAATGTGTTGCTGATTAGTCAATAAATAAAACACTGATTGGCCATTGGCTAGGCAGGAAGTGTAGGCGGGACAAGGAGGAGAATAAAGCTGGGAAGTGGAAGGCTGAGTCAGAGAGACACTGCCAGCCGCCATGATGAGAAACAGCATGTGAAGATGCCGGTAAGCCACGAGCCACGTGGCAAGGTATAAATTTATAGAAATGGATTAATTTAAGCTGTAAGAACAGTTAGCAAGAAGCCTGCCATGGCCATACAGTTTGTAAGCAATATAAGTCTCTGTGTTTACTTGGTTGGGTCTGAGCGGCTGTGGGACTAGCAGGTGAGAGAGATTTGCCCTGACTGTGGGCCAGGCAGGAAAACTCAAGCTACAATTGGGCTTTGTAGACATATTTTCAAATTACAACATGATAACTTTAGATCAAAATAGTCACTCTCATTCCTTCCATCGAGAGATCTTCCATCTCAGTTGTGGGCTGTTCAATATCTTATCTCTCATCTCCCTTATCAACTGCGTTGGATGAGGTCTCTATAAAAATAAATAGCAGATTTAGATTAGGATGCTTTGGCAAGATTTTATTGCCAGAATGTGGGCAGGTGTTTAGTGGTGTAGGAAGCTGGATACTAAAGTGGTTACTCCCTTAGAACCGAAGGAATGAGCAGAGGATTTACAGTGACTGAAAACCTCAAGCACACCAGGCACCTTCATCTGCAGAGAAATAGTGAAGGGATACCACCAGCCTGAGGCCACTTGACAGGGAAGAAGCTCAAGGCATATGCATCCTGACTCTGCTCCCTTCCCAGTTATTTTCTTCTGCATTCTCTGTTCTATCATACTTCTCAGTACTTCACATCTGGTTCCAGATGTTGAAGGCTTTTCTCAACCCAAGTATCTCTCCATTTCCTGGTGCATATCAGCTGGGTGTCCTGCAAATTTACTTAGTTATAACACTATTTACTTGTAGAAAACACAAGGTCCCACACTCTCATGAAGTTGGTCTCTCTTCAGCTGCCAAACACAAGTCCAGGTTGTCACTTATTCTTCTGACTGACAGCTTTGTACTGGAGGTTTCCTCAGCCTTCTGGGATATAGTCATTTGCTAGCATAGCATCCAGAACTTGTAAGCAGTTTATTACTAAGTTACTTATTTATGTAAAGGCCTATAACTCATTCATAGCCAAATGGAAGAGATGCATATGGTAGCAGATGTGTAAGACCTGCAAAGGTTCCATGCTCCCTCTGGGCAAACCATCCTCACAGCTCTTCCATGTGAATCCCAACCTGGTGAACCCATCAGTTTTTCATTTTTACAGATACTTTATTAAACAGATATGATTGAAGAAGTTATTAGTTATTGTTGATCTAGTTGGTTTCCAGATACTGTAAATTCAAGTGCCATGAAAGGTGTTTGTTATGATTAATGCAGGATGCTCCATTTACCTTTTCCTCTCACAACACTCAGAAAACCCCAACCCTTCAGGAACCAGGGAGATCAAATAGATAAACATTGCTAGTGAAGCAACAATATCACGGCCCATTCTGTATGCTCACTGTGAGGAAGTTACAGGCATAAAAACCCCACTGGATATGTCCATAAACATTAGACTGCTGTGGGAGATAGCATGGGGAAGAGAAGTGGATGCCAGATCTGGATAAGTGAGCAGAGGACAATCAGTAGGGTCATTCCCTCTGTCCCTCCACATTCCAAAGAGAGCACTCAGAAAATCCCATTGGCAATTTGATGATCATAGGGAGACACCAAATTAGTCACACTCCCTTTTAAACTTAAATCATTAGATACTACCAAGTCCGTCATCTCAATTTGTAAGAGAAAATGAGGAGAAGAAAAACTGTTATAAGTAACATGAAAAATAAAAGCTAGGGCTGGAGAGGTGGCTCAGTTGGTAAAGTACTTGCCCTGAAAGCTCTCTCTATCTCTAGAAGCCCTCTGTGTGTGTATGTGTGTGTGTGTGTGTGTGTGTGTGTGTGTGTGTGTGTGTGTGTGTGTGTTATGTGTGTGTGATGTGGTGTGGTATGTGTGGTGTGGTGTGTGGTGTGGTGTGGTGTGTGTGTGTGTGTGTGTGTGTGTGTGTGTGTGTGTGTGTGTGTATGTGTGTTTAAGCCAGGAATGATGACATGTGTTTGTAATCCCAGCACTGGGGTGGTAGAGAAAGGAGGATCCCTGGGATTCGTTGGTGAGTTAGCACCCTTCAGGTTTAATAAGAGACCCTGGCTCAGAAAACAAGGTGGAGAGTGAATGAGGAACACACTCAGTGTCAGGATCTTGTCTCCATACTCATTTACACAATTTACACAGTCACTTACACATATACACATACATATGAACACACACACAAACAAACATGCATACACATATACACATACCAAAAAAATAAATAAAACCTGTCATGATCTCTGCCTTTGAACACCAAGGCTTGGGCTGTTGTTCATAGTGGCCTTCTTCCACCATACATCTCAATTTCACTTATCTTTTGCCAATATCTCAGCTTAATGGGATTCTTCACTTTGCAAAGATAATTAAACCCGAATTCTACAGAATACAAGTTCTGTGGTCAAGTCATTGCCATAGGTATCCATTGGATTGTACAGAAAGGGGTGCCGAGAAGCAGTTTGGTGGATCTTCTGTCTTCTAACCATTGTCTTTCACATTGTTTATGTCTATGGCAGTAACCAAATCACTCTGTTGCTTGAGACCCATCATCCACTTAGTAAAACAATTTTCTTTTCTTTACTGTACTTGCTGGTCTAGAAAGTAGGAGCAATTGAGCATGAGCAGAGGTTGACCTAGCTTACAATCCTTAAGGAGGATGGTCTTATTGTATAGGAGCCATTTTCCTTCACTGGGCCCTAGAGCAGCCAAACTCCCAGTAGAATATTAGATGTCAGAACAAGAGCAGCATCTCCTACTCCCTGTTCTTGACTCCTGAACCCATACTTCCCGGTCATGGGGGGCAGTACATTTGTTTGAGGTGTATATCACATCCTGAAGTACAATGCAGGCTCTTGGCCCCCAATTTGGATATAGCTGAACCTTCAGTACAGTAAGCTACACACATTGTCAAGCCAGGTACCCCTGCCAGTAGAGGCATGCAATAAAACCACTGAATTCTTTGGTTTTAAAATGTACTTTTTAAGGCCTGCTTTTGTAAATATTTATTATTTACTGATTGGTTTATGTGTGTAAGGGTGTTTTGTCTGTACGCCTGTCAGCACCAATTGCATGGTGGGTTCCCACCAAGGTTAATAGAGGACATTAGATCCCTTGGAACTATAGTCACGGACGGCTTTGAGCCTCTGGCTAGGTGCTGGAAATTGAACCTGGGTCCTCTGACAGATCAGCAAGTGCTTTTAACCCATGAGCCATCTCTCCAGCCTCCTGTACTGTTCTTTTATATGGTCCATGTGCTGCTAAGGTACTGCCATGGAGGATAGGGCCTTTTTAAAATGGCAAACATGACATTGACTGAACCATCTCAGGAACAAAAAAGCAAATCTATGTGAGGGGGATGTATATGGGGTGACTCAAGCAGCCTAAAGCACACAGGTTCCTCTGAGGAATGCTTGCACATAAAGGGCTCGGCCTCGGCCTCTGCTGTTGGCAGGTTGGTCACAGAGCTACAGTGTTAGGCCGATTTCAATGTGGAAAGACCATGCCTCTATGGCCAATTCGTACCTGGGACTACTGATCAAGCACTGGGATGGTTGAGGGAAAGGTTGATTGACATCTTCAATGGAACAGAATGGGCAGGTTCCATAGTACCCTGGGCTCTTTGTATATTTTTCTGTGCTCTTTTCAGCAGCTTGAGTTCATTATATATTGTTTCCTTTTTCACTTCTGTGATTCTGAGGTAACTCCTAGTTCATTATAGGAGCATCTGGTCACATCATCATTTGATGATCTGTAAGATCCCCATGCTTTTCCAGAACCAAGTTTTAAACTGCTCTTGTTTAAAGAGTTACTGGTGCACATTCGTTGTACAAAGTGATGGATTCTGTGGGATAATTTTATTCATGCACATCATGTCCTTTGACCACACTCACTCTCATTGCTCTCTTTTGTCCTAACCTTCTTCTAGTCCTCCTAATCTTCCCAAGTCACATATGATAGGAGATGTGTAACAGTTGTATGAATCTGACTCATGTTCTTACTATAAGGCTTTCCAGCTCCCTCTATTTACCTGAAGATGATATAATTTTGTTCTTCTTTCTGAATAAATAAAATCTCATTATCTATCTATTATCTATCTATCTATCCATCCATCTATATCTATCTATTTATATTACCTGTTAATTACTTGTAATAATTTTATATAATGATTTCCTTCATCTATTCATTGACCAATGAACATCTAGGCTGACTGAATAACTAGGCAATTGTTAACAGTGTTGGGATAAACGTGAATAGGCTATAGGAATCTCTATAGTAGGCTGACTTAGGTTGCTTCAAGTACCTCACGAGGAAGAATATAGCTGGATACTGTGTTAGCTCCACTTTTAGTCTCTAAGGAGCCTCCAGGCTGATTTGAATGGAGAATATACTGGTTTAAATTTCCATCAGCAGTATATAGGCTTTCTTTCTCCTTGCATCCTCACAAGCATTTGTACTTGTTTTCTTTAGGTTTTTGTTTGTTTGTTTTGTCTTACTGGCTTTATTTTTTCCCTGTTACTGAAAATAGCTTTTTTTCTCACATAATATATCTGGATTATGTTTCCCCTCCCTTTACTCTTTCCAATTGCTCCCCACCTCCTCTCCCATCCAGATCCCATCCCCTTTCTGTTTTTCATTAGAAAACAAACATGCTTGTAAGGGATAATTTCCATTATGAACACAGATGCAGAAAATCTTAATAAAATGCTTGCAAACTGAATCCAAGAATATATCAAAAAGATTATCCACCATGGTTAAGTGGGTTTCATCCCATAGATGCAGGGATGGTTCAACTTATGTAAATCAATAAATATAATCTACCATATAAACAAACTGAAATACAAAAACTACATGATCACCTTTAACAAAATCCAACACACTTCATGATAAAAGTCTTGGGAGATTAGGGATATAAAAGACATATGTCAACATAATAAAAGCAGTTGACATAAAACCCTAGCCAACATCAACTTAAACAGAGAGAAACTCAAAGCAATTACAATCAAATCAGGAATAAGACAAGGTTGTCCACTCTCACCATACTTATTCAATATTGTACTTGAAGTCTTAGCTAGAGCAATAAGACAGCTGAGGAGATCAAGGAAATACAAATTGGAAAGGAAGAAATCAAAATGTATTTAATTGCAGATAATATTATAGTATATATGTGACCCAAAAAAAATTCCACCAGGAAACGCCTACAGCTCATAAACATTTTCAGAAAAGTAACTTGATACAAAATTAACTCGCAAAAATCAGTAGTCTTCCTATATTCAAATGACAAATGGACTGAGAAAGAACTCAGGAAAATCACACTTTTCACAATAGTCTCAAGCAATATAAAATATCTTGCTCTGATAAAACAAGTGAAAGATTTGTATGAAAAAAATTTTTAAGACATTGAAGAAAGAAATTGAAGAGGATACCAGAAGACAGAAACATCTCCCATTCTCATGGATTGGTAGTATCAATGTAATAAAAATGGCCAAAAGTAATCTATAGATTCAATGCAATCCCCATAAAAAATCCTACACAATTCTTCATTAGATCTTGAAAGGACAATGGAAATACATAAAACCCAGGATACCTAAAACAATCCTGAATGACAACAAAGCAAAACAAAACCTAAAGAATTGGAAAAGACTTTTACTAATCCCACATCTGATAGAGGGCTAATATCCAAAATACATAAATAACTAAAAAAAAACTAGGTATCAAGTAAACAAATAACCCAATTTAAAACAGGATACAGATCCAGAGAATTCTCAAAAGAGGAAACTCAAGTGGCTAAGAAACACTTAAAGAAGTGTTCAATATCCTTAGCCATCAGGGAAATGCAAATCAAAGCTACATTGAGACTCCATCTTCCATCCATTATAATAGCCAAGATATTATAATAGCCAAGATAATAGCACAAGTGGCAGCTCATGCTGGTGTGGATGTGGAGTAAGGGGAACACTCATCCATTGCTGGTGGGAGTACAAACCTGTACTACCACCATGGAAATCCATGTGGTGGTTCCTCAGAAAAATAGGAATTTATTTAACTCAAGATCCAGCTATACCACTCTTGGGCACATAACCAAAGGATGCTTCATCCTACCACAGAGACACTGGCTCAACCATATTCATTGACGATCTATTCCTAAGAGTCAGAAACTGGAAACAGCCTAGCTGTCCCTCTACAGAAGGATGGATAAAGAAAATTGAATATTCCTCAGCTGTTATCTAATTTTGGACAGGTATTTATAGTGCATTTAGTTAGCATTTTTTTTCTGCTTAGTATTGCTTTAGGTATTTGATATTTCTGCATGAATTTTTGGATTCTGTTTTCTGGTTCTGTGAAGAATGCCATAAGAATTTTGGTGGACTACATTCAGTAATATAACCATATTCACAATGTATTCTGCTGATCCATTAACATGGGAGGCTTTTCTATTTTCTAGTGTCTTCTTCATTGTTGTATTTTTGAGGCTATTGTTAATAGGGTTGTTTTCCAAGTTTTCTTTTAATCATCATGTTTCTTATTGATATATAGAAAAGCTACTGGGTTTTTTTTGCATATTGATTTTGTATCCTTTGACTTTGTTGAAGGCATTGATAAGATCTGAAAGTTTTCTGGGAAAAATCTTTAGAGTCTTTGATGCATAAGATCATACCATCTGAAAGAGGGGTAATTTGATTTCTTCCTTTCCTATGTATATCTCTTTTATTCTTTTTCTTGCTTTAATGCTATAAGTTCCCAAGTACTGTATCAACCAAGGCAGAGATTAGAATTTTTTTCCTTATTCTGATTTTTAGAGGAAATATGTTCAGTATAATGTTGACTATAGGCTTGTTATATAGAGACTTTATTATGGTCAGGTATATTCTTTCTATCCCTAGTTTTTTCAGAGCATTTATTATGAAGGGATTCTGAATTTTACCACAGGCTTTTATGCATTTATTGAGAAGATCACATGATTTATTTCCTTGAGTCTGTGTGCTGTATTAAATTTATTGATTTGTATATATTGAATCATCCTAACATCACTGGAATGAAGCCAAGTTGGTCATGATATATGCTCTTATTTACATTCTGTTTGATTTGTTTGCTAATATTTTATTGAGGAGCTTTTGTCCAATTTCATTGTGAAATTGGTGTATCATTTCTTTTTTTGTTGGATAATCTTCAAGTTTGGGTATCAGAGTAATACTGGCTTCATAAAATGAATTTGGTGGCATCCTTTCTGTTTCTATTTTATGGACTGATTTGAGGTGTATTTGTGCCAGTTCTCTAAGGGCCCACCAAGATTCAGCAGTAAACCCATATTGTCCTGGGGCTTTTTAAATTTTTATGTTGAGAGAGAATTACTTTTTCATTCTCATTCCTCACTGAAGATCTGTTTATATTATTTATGGTCTCATGGTTTAATTTTAATGTAGCCATACATGTTTAGAAGTCATGTATTGCTTCCATGTTCCAAATTAGCATAAAATAAGTTTTGAAAATATTCCCTAACAAGAAGGGAATGTCACTCTTCTTTGGAGACAGGGCTGCAGGAGTGTAGTTCATGTCACAATGGATGTCTACACATGTGTCTACACATGTATGTGCATATGAACAGCAGCAATTAGACTCATGGGGTCATTAATAACAAAAATAAAATAAAAACAACACATGAAGCTGGGAGGGAGACAAGATAGGAAGCACTATGGGGAGTTGGGGTGATTATATTAGATGAATATAATCAGTATACTTTATATAAATGTATGAGACTTTCAAAGAACAAAAGAAAATATTTTAAAATATGTTCACTGAACTGGGAGGTGGTGACACAGGCCTTTAATCCCAACACTCAGAAGGCAGAGGTAGGTGGATCTCTGAGTTCGAAGCCAGCCTGGTCTACAGAGCAAGTTCCAGGACAGGCTCCAAAACTTCACAGAGAAACCTTGTCTTGGAAAAAAAATGTTCAATGATGGTTCTCTATATTCCACTGGTATTTGCTGTATTGTCCTCCTTTTGCCTCGAATTTATTAATTTAGTCTTTTATCTTTCTCTCAGTTAATTTTGATAAAGGTTTATTTATTTTGTTAATTTTTTTCAGTTATGTGCCTATGTGTTTCACCGATTCTTTGTATTATTCTTTTATCTCCATTTCAAAAATCTTTGTCCTAGTCTTTATTATTTCTATCTACTGCCTTTGTGTCTGTCTGGTTATTGTTTTTTCAGGACCTTGAAACATACAAATTCCGTTTTGAGATCTCTCTGAATTTTTGATGTAGGCCCTCAAAGCTATGAACCTCCTCTAACAACTCTGTTTCTTGGATACCAAAGCTTAAGGCAAGTTGTACTTTGATTTCCTTTGACTCTAGCAAATTTTTGTCACTCCTCTCTTTAATAACCCACTATCATTTAAGAATCCTTTACTCAATCTTCAAACATGTTTGCTTGGTTCTGTAGCTTCTCTTTGCATTGACTTCCGATTTGATAAGATACAGGAAATTACTTTGATTCTTTTGCTCCTCTCCACAAATTATAATTTGATATTATTATAATATATATCATATTATAATATCTTCTTAAAGGATTGTTCCCTTTACTAATAAATAGCAAACTTTTTCTAACTAATTCTATAGTTAAGTCTCCTTTGTTAAACATATGGATGGCTGCACCTGCTTGTTTCCTTATCCATTTGCTTAGTATACCATTTCCCATGCTTTGACTTTAAATCTCTGTGTTTGTCTTTGCCAGTGAACTGTGTTTCTTGCAGACAACAAGTGGTTGGAACCAGTCTACGGTTTTTAACAGTTGAGATCATTACCATTTAGGGTTACTATAAAGATATATTTGCCAGTTCTCATAACTTTGCTGGCTGTTTTCTTGGTTAGTTCAAACACTGTTTGTTCTTTGCTTCCCTCCTTATTTGTTTTAGGGGTTTGTGGGTTTATTGCATTGTACATATTTGATTCTTTCCTAATTCATCTCTTCCTATCATAATATTAATTCTTTCTGAGCTCCCCTGCTGTGTCTTTCCTTCTCCTCTGTGTTAGAATTCCTTTTCGGATTTTTCTGTAATTTTGGCTTAGTGATGTTGAATTGCTTTAGTTTGTTCATATGCTACTTTCAAATGTAGAGTAGGTGCTGGCAGAGAGGAGCACAGTTTTATTCAAGTGTTTGAAATCTTACTGACCATAGGAAAGTTATCTCATGTTTTGGACTTCTAGGTATTCCATACCGTGGTTGTGTATAGTGTGCAAACAGGTCTTGTATGTTATTAAAAAAAATAAGCAGAACAGATTTCAGTTGGCTCCCATCTACCACAGAGACTTTTCTTGTTCTGGGATTTAGCTAAAACAGCCAAATTTAACAGTTACTTGGTAACTGAGTCAGAATAGCATGTCAAATATTTTGGTCTTTATTGTACTTTGACTTCATTATGGGTGCTACAATTACAAAAAATTATTGTCACTTTTTATGGGGCATCCCACCATTCTTTGGATCACCACTGGGATGCTGAGATGCTTCTTTAATACAACAAGACCTTAAACTGTTCCAGGGTTTACTCCTATACTCTGCATGCATGTGTTTAATTATGACATCTAGCAGGTCTATTGTTCCTTGATGGTCAGTTCCAAATTGCTTTTTATTAATTATCAGTGTGATGTTCTATGGAATACATAGGCAATTATAATGGAAAGAGAGAGTAGTTACTGCTCTGGGAAATACTGTACAAGTGTGTTGTTGATAGGGTCATGTGAGTATAAATTGCTAATGATTTTTTTCCCTACTGAGTGAAAAGGAAAATAAAACATTATACATATCGATAGCTTTGTATCTGATGTCAAGGACAGTCTTGATCTGTTCTGGCAATTATACATCATCTAGAGTGGCAGCCATGATTATAGTAATGCAAAATTTCAATTGCCATTTTTGGTAACTCCTCTTGTGAGTGAGCAATTTTCTTAAGGATTTATAAGAAATTTCTACCTCTGACTCAGTTCTTTGTTGTTGGAGGTCATATTCCTTCTGGTTTTCCTGGGGTCACAGTGTTGATTTCACCTTGGTATCTTTACTGACATGAAGATAGGTTAGTTCTTGACTTTCACTTATTCCTTCCTAACACAATATCCTTCTTCATTGGGAAGCATGTAGGATAAAAAGTCTGTCTTTTACTAAATATTTCTGTTCTAAGGAAGGACCAGTGGATTGACCCCAAAATGAGTTTTCATGGGCCCATTGTAAGATGATCTTGGGCTAAAACTTTGCTTATTGTCTAATCTCCACAATCCTTTGGTAACCTTGGACCAGGAGTCCACATATCATCTCATCTCCACATGTCTCCACTTGACAAATAGACCACGTGACATTTTGCATCTCTACAGATTAGCTCAAAACTATTATCTTTATATGATATATATAACATGATTATACTTTATGATTATTTCTTATTTTAACAATCACAACTGACCAATTGTTTCAGATCTCTGTGGTAACAGTGCAGTATAAGCTTCATGGTACATCAGTTACATAATGTATCCTTGTAGCTATACTGAAGGGTCCAAATCCCCAAATGATCTAGCCTTCTCCTCCATAGAGAGGCTCTGAGCCTAAGAATAGGCTTAATTATGGGAACTTGCATAATGCCTAGGTTTTGCACATCAGATCTAAAATATTTTCTCTTACATAAGCCAAGACTTTCAGTAGATGTCAATCTATATTAATGTCTTCATATCCTGTGACTAATTAGTCTTCATCACACATTAAAATAGTCTGATTATCATTCCGTCAGTGTGCCCTGTGATAGTAATTGCCTCTCTAATCTCTGTGTTGCCACCTGGTTTTACCAGTACAGGATCTAATTAATGCCACTGAAATCAGAGAACTCTAATATATTATACCACGGCCCCACTTGTGCCTGTAGACTACATGGTGCAGACAACAAGAGGAGCCTCCAGAAAAGCTAGGTTTCCTTATCAATATAGTTCTTAATTTCTTCGGGGAAATAAATATCCTTCAGACATTCTCTTTGAGGAGATATGTGTTAATTACTTTTCCTGTTGCTGTGATAAGATACCATGACAAGAACAACCTAAGGAAAGTAGGATTTATTTTGGTTCACAGTTCCAAAGTACTGTCCATCGTAACAAGCAAGGCCTGGCGGCAGGAGCTTGAGCGAGCTGGTCATGTTGCACTGTCAGTGAAGAAGCAGAGAGAGGTGGACGCTAATGTTCAGCTCACTTTCTGATTTGTATTCAGTTGTAGATCCCAGTCCTTGGAATGTCCGTGTCCACAGTTAATGTGGGTCCATCACGTCAATTAATTAACCAACATAATCCCTGATAGACATGTTCAGAGACTAATGTGATCTAGACAGTTGTTCATAGGTGTGCCTGGAGGCTATATCCTGGGTGGTTCTAGACCCAGTCAAGTTGACAGTCTGTATTAACAATACAGAGTGATAGAATCAGGGTGCCTATGAGTAGCATATGCAAAGGATCCATTCCAATATTCTAATTTATTGAGCCTTCAGACCTATTCCCATGTAAAATGTTAAATTTTGACGTTTTGTTCTTATAAATTTGAGGCCATCACTGATGGTAGGTCTTGCTTAGGCAAAAGGTATACACTAAGTGTCACATTAATGTGCTTATGTACAGGAAGTCAGCTTCTATATTATCCTAGACCAATCTCAGAGGCAGTTTTGAAAAAAATATTATTTCCTAAATCCATGCCAACAGTATTTACCAGATTTCCCTGTAATTGCCAGTGTGTTGATTCTTCAGTCTACCTCTGAGTGATCCTCATAAACTATGAAGGGAATGCCAAGCCTCTGCTGTTTACATGTCCTTTGATGCCTGTCTATCATAATTTAATCTTGGTGAGCAGACTCACACGTTCTCACCCTCGTCTACCTCTCCCTTGAGCTCTGCCAGCTTACTACAGCACTGCCATGGGTGTCCTTGAACAGCATGGCCATGAGTGTCCTTGAACAGCATGGCCATGAGTGTCCTTGAACAGCATGGCCATGGGTGTCCTTGAACAGCACTGCCACATGAGTGTCCTTGAACACACCAGTTTCTTCCCTTCCTGGGTGTTTGCTCCAGCTGTTTCCTTTGCCTGAAATGTTCTTCCTTCTGATCGCTGAAAAGCTGCTTCCTTAGAATCTAGACTTCAGAAGAAATGTCTCCCTTTTAGAACTCAGCATTGTCCTTTTCACCACTTAAGGATGTTTTTGTTAGTTTTCCTTCTATATTTCTTTGCATATTGATTATTTCCTTTGACCTTTAGAATATTAGCACTAATTTTATAATGCCATGAAATTTTTTTTTTAGTAAATGTCTGTCAAATGAATCAATAAATGCATGAATGGGAGGAACTGCTTTCGTTAATATGATTTCACCAAAGGAAAGCCAAGATACAAATGATCGGTTAACTAAATTATTGGGAGAAACAGAAAATAAGACTAAAAGGACATGAAGTCTGATGCAATTGATGTTTTTTTGAAATGTTCAGGTTATTTGTGATAAAGCAGGTGTATAATTACCAGGGACTGAGTATTCAAATGGAAGCTGATCAGATTATGTGTAAGGATCGGATTCTCGTGTTTGAGAGACAGCTCAGTCAGTAGAGTGTTGGACTGCCATGCAAGCATGAGGACCCGAGCTTACTCTCTAGAATTCTTGTGAAAAGGCTGGGCATGGTGGCCTGTGTGTGTGTGATCTCAAGTGATGGGAAGGTGGAGACCGGCAGATACCTGGAGTTAACTGGTATGCCACCTCTTCAGTGGGTATTTCCCAGGTCTCAGTAAGAGGAGCTGTTTCAGAAAACAGTGGGCTAGAGAGATGGCTCAGTTGATAATGTGTCTGCTGTTCAAAGACGTGGGTTCAGATTCCTAGAAACCACGTAAATAGCCAAGTGTGGAAGTATGGTCATGTAACTCTAGCATGGAAGGGATGGAGACAGGTGGATCTGTTGAAGCTAAGTGGCCATGCACCTTGGGTGAATTGATGATCTTCAGGCTGAGTGAGAGACCCTGTCTTGAAAAATAAAGCTAAGAGTGGTCAAAGAAGATTCTCTGAGCTGACCTCGGGCCTCCACATGCACTCATCCAAAGGTTCACATTCATGGTCACCCGCATGCACATGTGTACACACCCACACTTACACATAACGTTCATACACTCATACAAACACCAGGTGTAGCAACTGAGGATGAAATTTTTCAAGATTTTCCTCTAGCATATAACACACACACACACAGAGAGAGAGAGAGAGAGAGAGAGAGAGAGAGAGAGAGAGAGAGAGAGAGAGAGCCATACAAATATGTGTACAACTACACAAATAATTTTTTAAAAAGAAAACACCAGAACTTTGACCCCCAAAAGGCAACAAACTTCCAACCCTACAATAAGCAATTACCTGCAGTAAGAAATCAAGGAAGTTAATAGCAAATATGCAATAAACCAATCCAGGAGCTACACAAGTTACCCCAAAGGTCCAGGTCTTAATACACAGCTTTCTCACTTTCAGCCTATGTTTACAAGCTAAGATCAACTAGACCATTCCAAATGTGTACTTGTATCCTCTCATGTAAGATGTCCTCCCTCTAGCTAGCCTGCCTGCTGTATTCCTACACCAACAGCCTTCAAATAAGCTTCAGGGTACACTAAGCATCGTCCCTTTCTTCTGCTGCAAAGCTCTCCCACTCCTCTGCTTGCATTTGAGTCTCTGCCAAACGCATGTGATGGTGTCCAAATTCCTTTGCTAGCAAGCTCTGAATAAATAGCCTTTAATTATTCTTAGTTGGGTGGTCTTCGCTGATTTCCACAAAGACACCAACATATACAGTACCTAGAAAGTTCAGGATAATGGAGGTATTCAGTGAGAATTTTCCACACAATTGTGCTATGTAGACCAGACCTCTTGGATTTGAGATGAAGCTTTGCATTAAAATGTTGTGTCTAGAGTACCATGCGATGCCAGAATCATCTAATGAGGTTGCATTGTAGTGTGTGATACACACTCCCGAGAGAATTGACGAGATTATCACTACCCACTCTTGGCATTTTCTCTCTTCACCAAAAGAACAGAGGGGATGAGTTTGAAAAGGATATAAAGTTTTTTAAAGAAATGTCTACAAATTAAATATATGTAATTATGTATGGCTATTTATCCTTAATGGATGTTTCAGAAACAGAATTCTAAGGGAAACTGCCTTACTGTTGTGGTTGCCTGTTTGGGTATTGTGAGCAGGAAAGCAATTGCTTTATTTAAGTCGTTAATGAAATGTCACTGTCGATCTACCTCTAACTGCATCATGTGCTTTTTATTCTTTGTGTTAAAAATAAAGAAATATAGATGGGAATGTTTCCAGATATCATTTTGTTCCTATAAAAATGAGCTGTGTTCTAATGGCAAGCTTTATCCTGATTTCTTATTTATAAATTTCACTATAAAAAGTCAGACACCTCAATCTGTGCACAATAAATTTGGATGATAATTTTCTCCTTGAAAAATCACTATGTCCAATAATACCTGCTAATTTTCATGGCAATTTAGTGATTTTCCCCCTTCCTTTCTCCTTTTCTTGTTTTATGTTTGTTTCTGTAGGTAGAAACGTTTCTTTCTAATTAACCTTTCTCTCCCTGTGGCCCTGCGCTTTCCTCCCTGGATCCTGATAAACGTTTGATGATTCCAGGCTTTGAAAGAATAATGTATTCTTAAGAAACAGTAGGTCAATATTGGCTCATATTTCCTGGAAGGATCTGAAAATAAGGTATCTGGCATAATTTGTAGTGTGCTTTATAAACATTGCCCGGCATTTTGTGCATCAGCACACGCCTGGCCGAGGTTAGACATGGTGGAGAGATATTAACCTGGCTCTTTAAAACTAAAGATGTGGTGTTTCCCCTGCATAGCTCAGTGTCAGAGCACCCACGCTTCTCCCTGACCCTGATTCCTTCACACTCCTTGGCTCCCTTGGAAACTGGCTAAACCAAGTCGGTTAGCACTTCGTGGAAGCGACTGGGTTGCTGGGACTAAGAGAATGCCTGCCATGTGCGAAGAGGTTGGTTCAAATGTTTGAGCCTGTTTGATGGACGGGTCTAATCTGCCTGTGAGGGGAGGGAGCATGGTGAGTTACCAAGAGAGCATCAGTGGTGGCATCATTCTTGGAAAACTCTGATTTATTCTACTACCTCAGATGGGGAAAGGGATCTGAGGGGTGCATCTTGATCTCTACATTGAGAAGTAAGGACGGTACTCTTTGTGGAGCTGGCAGTGTCTCCCTTCCAGGCAATTAGATGGTTGACAAGACACATGAAAAGGACATTGTCCTCCATAAGATGTTTGGGTGTCATATGCCTGTAACAGAATTTATTTTTGCTGGCAGGACCCTCGCCTGCCTTTGGCAGTTTTAGAAGCACCAATAACATTCCATGGGGCTGCGGAAATGAATGAACTTGGAGGTTGATCATTGTCTTTGGTAAGCTGGCTTACCCTCACCAGTGGCAATGGTATTAACTACCTTGGGCTTAGTACTGCCTCATATAAGCACAGGGATCTGACGTGTAAGTTACACATGTTCTTCCAGTCTTCAGTATGACTTAACGGCATGGGTAGCCTCGTCATTACCTCTTTCCACACTGTGAGACTGAGACTGGCCCACGCCATTAGGTCTGGAGTGGAGTAGAGATGCAGAACTCCTCACATCTAAGTCCGTGACAGTTTCTCTTGTATTTGGAAAAAAACAAAACCTACTCACTTATCCCTGGATCTGTTCTCCTTTTATTCTGGTTTATTCAGAGCAATTTGCCCTTGCTTGAAGAGGAAATAAGAGGACTGGGGTACAGATTGAGTGGGACTCAAACAAAATCAGGTCCACATCAGACTTCATTTGGGGTTTCAGGTTGATAGTTACTTCATCATACATGCTCCAACTCTTGGATTTGGGTTTCCATTATGTTTTTTTTTTCCTTTCAGGGTTTAACTATAAAAATGCCTGTCTGGTTCTCCAAATCACATACCCTACACTTTCCCAATCCCAAACCCCATATTCTGATTTCTCTAATGATTTTCAACTCTAAATTCATGTGGCCATTCATTCTTTTCCATCCCCATTGTTTGTTCAACATGTCATATGCTCTTTCTTCACATTCCCTCCTGGCCAACCCTCATCCTCATAGCTCTGTATCCCCCATTCCAATTTTGGAACAATAATCTATAGCCATTAACTGACTTAACAGATCTTTCTGTCAGTGGGATACTTTATGGAAATTGAAAATGAATTAGCGTTTATCTCAACAGCTAATCATAAAATCTACTGCCTTCTTATTGCAGGTTCTAAGATAATGATGGCCCATACACTATACAAGGAAGATCTTGATAGGTCTTGACAGGGCCCAAGCTGAATTGAGAGGGAGTAGGAAGATGTCAGCCTCTTTTGCTAATGAGGACCATGAGGCCTGCAGGATCCAAGAGTTGCTAGAGGAAGGTAACCTCAGTACTCCTACAGCAAGCTACACAAACTATACATACACACACACACATACACACACACACACACACACACACACACTCACTCATTAGGCTTGTACTCACATGTGCACATGTGTACACACTCACACAAATATCTGACTGACACCAAAAAGTATTAACTTTGATGTCTAAAATTAAT
The DNA here is from genome assembly GCF_007827085.1 of Peromyscus californicus insignis. Lineage (NCBI taxonomy): Eukaryota > Metazoa > Chordata > Mammalia > Rodentia > Cricetidae > Peromyscus > Peromyscus californicus. The sequence goes on from NW_026294436.1 coordinate 53,174,841, forward strand.
AATCTTAAAAAACTTTTTCATTCATCACTTTTTGTAAACATTAATTTTGTAAACATTAATCATTAACTATCATGTGCAGTTTTTGAGTTGGTTTCCAAGACAAAGGTTGCTGTGTTATTTAATTTAAGCTACGAGCAATAGAAAACTGGTGGATAGAAAAAAAAGAAAAGGATGTCCAGGGCCACATCTTAAGCACAAAAATATTAATTGCCTGCTACATTTATAAACAAAACAAAGGAAAGAATGTGATTTCTTTTTGACTTAGGAAAACATTAGATCCTTCTTTCTGAGTTAGCTGAGTATTTTTTTTCCCTGCAGAACCTTTCAGGGACTTTAACTTGGTGATGTATGTTGTTAATTTCAGAGAAGGAAATAGAATGTGTCACTTCTCTAGGGTTTCGTATGTATGTGTGGGTGTGCATGTGTGATGTTTATCACATAAGATGAAGTTTCCTGAATGTATTTTGGGAAATCCTAGCTGACAGAAAAACTTCTGAGCAAAAATAAAAGATTATGAAATGGTGAAAAAAAAGAAAAATCTGTTTACTGAGGTAGTGTCTCAGAAAGGAGACCGATGCATGGCCGGCCTGGTCACTGTGTGGCCAATTGCTGTATCTAGAGATAGGCTATTTCTGGATCATTAATGCCACAGATAAAAACTGAAACAGAGCCCTTGTCTTTGGTCAGATTCAGTCTCTGCATGCTGTAGGTCTGACTGGTGGGGTTTACACTGGGTTCCTTGACACATAATGTGGATCCCACACATTTAAATATTCTATATTGAATATTAAAAATTATGTCCCCCATACCATATATTGATTGATTTAAAATCTCAGTCACAAGCACTGCACAATTTATTTGGGCCTTATCTAATTGTGCCTTTATATATACCTAGCTGTCTGAAGAAGTCTGAGGTGGTGTGAACACAAAGCATGGTCTGTACTGAGGCATTGTAACATTACCAGGGTTTCTCCCCACTCCTCTCCCTCTTGTTCTCCTCCTCCTCCTCCTCCTCCTCCTCCTCCTCCTCCTCCTCCTCTTCTTCTTCCTCCTCCACCCCTCCCCCTTCTCCTCCTCTTTCTCCCATCCTTCTCTTGTTTTTCAATGGCTTGTTTGCCTTATTCTATGACTATTGTTTCTCAAGAGCTTGTACATCACATGACCCTCAGTCCATTTGTGCCTATCATAGACTAACCAATCTGCCAATCCTAGCTTTAAATTCTCAGGAAATCCAATGCACCCATTGCAAATTGAGCTTTCTCTCATGATAAAACTGTCCATGACTATATGTATGGACAGCAGGTCATGTAAGAAAAAACATAACCATCAACTGGGCTCACTGCTCTTGGAGGTGTGACGTTCTTAAAGAGCTTGGATAGTCCCCATAAATCCATCTGCTACAAGACCCTTCTCTAATAGTCCTTCTAGTTTGTATCCCTTGGCCACCTCATTCTGTGTTCAGTGAATCTCTGTTTCACCTCCATGGGAGACTTTGTCACGAACAAGTTGCATCAATTACTCTTTAGTAGGTAAAACATGAGATTTGGATTCTTTGGAAGACAGTGTGTGTGTGTGTGTGTGTGTGTGTGTGTGTGTGTGTGTGTGTGTGTGTGTTGAATACTTCAAAAATAAAAATATTCATATATATGTCCTATAGTTGGAGACTTCTAAATTTTCATCAAACAAACAATCTAGGATACTTCCCCAGATTTCATTTTCTGTATCTCCTCCTCATGTAGCCAAACTGAGAGAAAATAACATGTTGTTGATATTAAATAGAAAACAACACATGTTAGCTGAGGATTCCACTCAATGGGGAAAAAACTATTATAGACTTAAATCCAGGTGGATTTGATAGATCAGAGGATTCTAGACCCTTCCCTTTATAGTTAGGGAATATGAAGCTCCAGTCTTGAGAGATGGTTCAGTGGTTTACGCTTGCTGTACAAGCATAAGGCCCTCAGTTAGAATCCCTAGAACCCAGGCTAAAATGTGGGCATGGTAAGGGTATGTCTACAATCCTAGTATGGCAACACGAGATGGGACGTGGAGACAGGAGGCTTCTCAGAAATTCTAAAGCTAGCAAGCCTGGAATAAACAGTGTGGACATCAAAGAAGAGAGACCAAGTGGGAAGGAAGGACCAGCATGCAGGCTGTCCTGTCATCTCCACAGACATGGTGTGGCACATAGACATATACTCATGACAATAGATGCACACACACACACACACACACACACACACACACACACATACACACACACACACACACACACACACACACACACAGAGTATATGCACACATAGGGAAATGCATACACACAGAAAGAGACAGGTAGGACAGAGAAAGAAAAAGAAAAGAAAAGAGACAGAAAACTCAGCATGCAGAAACCCTTTGTCCCAGGTCACACAGGTAGACAGTGGGCCTTATGTGGATGACACAGTGGCTTTTTTTCTTCTTGCAAGTATGTTGATTATTTCTAAGCTTTGTCCCTAACATTGTCTATGCCACAAAAGTATTAACTCCAAATTGCACGTAGCTTTTTCCCTTTTCTTTCCCTCCTTATTTTAATTATAGGATTGGGGACTAGTTTGCCTTGAGTTTCCCTAAGAAACAATGCATGTTGACAGTAATTCTTCCAGCAAAGAGGCAGGGCGAGCCAGCATCTGGTTTTAAATATTGTTAGCACAATGGAATGAAGGCCCTGGTGACTTTCCACAGACCCTCAGTGTTCACACCGTCCAAGCGGGCCTTTGGGATGGATGTCTTTTCCCTCGTCTCTTTTGGTGGCTGATCAAGAGACAGACATTTTCTGAAGAAAATGATTTGGTTTGGGACAATGGTTCTTAAATTTGCAGTGGGCTGAAGGGCTATTTGGCAAGTGGAAGCTTAGCACTGGATTGTCTGTGAAATTACTGACTGTCTCTCTTGTGTTCCATGTTTTTGTGTGCATGCTATTGGAGTCCAACATCTTTTTTCCCTTTTTTGGTAGCCTCACGCTCTAGCAACCCATTTGTTCCCAGATAATGTCAAGGAAAATGGCCAGAAAGCGAGTGCAACCAGTACAACAGCTCGGAGGTGGAAATTTTATTACGTTTTCCTTAACAATGGCCCAGATTGAAAACAAAACAAAACAAAACAAAAAACAGCAAGACGCCTCAAAGTTTCTTTGGCTCAAAATCCCTGGCTTCCTGGAACAAAGCTCAGAAAGAAAGATTATGTGCTCAGTTTCCAAGCAGAGGGATGTGTGGTACCCAGGCTGCCCTCAGCTTTGCTTTCCTGCACACACAGGAGCCTTAACCAGCCTTCCTGCTCCTCTGCAGACAGAGGCCACCTGCTCCCCTGTGGCCTCAGCTCTGGTGTATGTGGACATGTGGGGACACGTGTGTGCAGGTGAAGAAGTGTGTGTTGAACTTGTGAGAGTGATAACCTTGGGGTGCTGCTCTTTCTTAGGTGCCATCAGCTTGTCGTCTGAGATGCATTCTCTCACAGAGAGCCGCCTCCCTAATCCCTCTGTCCTCAGTTCTGAGAGCCATGTAGACCCTGCTTGATGTTATGGTCCCCACAAAGGCACAATGTTTCTACTGCTGGTTTTCTTACAGCCACCATCATCATGCCAGTCTGGACAAAACTGAAGTACTAATCTCCATCAGAGAACAAATCCTCAAGCTGAAAGTCAGCACTTCTTTTATTCACCCTGGCAGAGGATGTTCCTTTCCCTCACTAATTACATAATACAATTACAGTTACTTTCTGGGGAGCATACATCCTTGCCTCCTGCCACACCCAAATGTTCTTTAGTGACCGTGAAGTGTCAACTTGTCTGCTCCTATTCTAGTGCACCAGGCTGATGTCTTATTCATTTTCGAGTCCTTACCCTTCTCACTGAAGGAAGCACCACCTCTTCTTTGTTAGCAAATCCTGAAGTCCCAGAGAGAGAAATTTTAAAAAAGAAACCTTTTCAGTAGATTGACAAAGAACACAAAATAAGAATTGTGTCCTTATAATACTTTTGAATTCCTATCCCGGATAGGTGGATCACAGTTCTACCCAATTCTGGAGTTCTCACTTCTGTGGGTTTGGAAACCCCAGTGTAAGGGAAAGAGAGAGACTTAGACTATGGAAAATAGCAAATAATTTACCACTGTGAACCCATTTTCCCCTTTGAGATGAATATAAACTAATTCGTATGTGGGCAGTGTCTGCCTGAGAGACCTCTTGCTTCATTTCCTTGTATCCTTTGCCCATCTCCTGCTGTCCAATGTTTGGTTTAAAATGATGCCAAACATTTGGGCGGTTGGCTGGATTCTTCAGTTTTCCTTCTCCCAGATGTTTGCAATCCTGTGGACATTGTCAGAGATTTGTTTATCATCATCCAACATGTAATCATGCTGGGTCTGCATAATCTTCATCTTCCAGATGAAAACTGAAAAAGTCAGTCAGTCATCCAGATGTCTCCAAATGTCTGGGTGTTTGTCATTGCCAAAGAACATCTGGATGCCTGCACATTTTTTTTGTTTCATTTCTCATTCATGTCTTTGGCACAGACACTGTCTTGGGTTTAGTTGCTCTGGATACAGCAGAATAAATAGCCTAATGGGGATGGGTAGATATTTAACAGAGATATAGTCACAGGTTTCCTGTAGTTAAAATTTAAGCTCTAAACAATTGGAAAAATCACCTCTGAGGGAGTCTCCAAGAGAAATGGCACAGTGATCCCTTTGAGTTCTCTCTAGAGGTCTGTTAACATCAGGGGAGTTGAGAAGTTGTGTGTCATCAGCATTTATATGGAGGAGTCCAGGGCCGGGAGACACACTTCAGAAAGAAAGAAGGAGAGCTGGCACCATTTCCAGTCCCAATCATAAACCAAAATTCTCCACCATAAACATAAGCAGATATCTGGATGAAGCTGAGGAAGGCTGTCTGCTCTTTGGCAAGTGCACAGTGAGCAGCAGCAGGCATTCTTCCTCTCCTGGCAGCCTGTTATCCTAGATCGACGTGTCCATGGCACAAAGGAAGCGAGGGTACAGGAAGTAAAGCGGTTCGTGGGTAAGGTCATAACCTTCAGAACCAGAAACTCCTGCTACATGACTTGCTGCAGATTCCAACCAGTGTCATGAAGACCACAGCCCCTCGCCTCTTTAAAACTCATTTTCTTTGCCTTTAAGAGCGTCCATTTGGACTATGGCAAGGACTGAGACAACACATTTAAAGAGGTCACACAATGCCTAGTGTGTCACAAATCACCATAAAATAAATTCAGGGTAAGACAATATGCACTCTTTGCTGGCTACAGAGAATGTTGAACTCAGAAGAGAGGCCCTGCTGGTTCTAAACTTGGGAGTTACATGAAAGCGATTAGAAAAGAGGGTGGAGCGTGAGCATCAGAGGTGGAGATCCGAGCCTGGGATGCTCCCGTGTGAATAGTGGGCGGAGTGGGATCAACCTGCAAGGCAGGGGTCACCAGGCCTGTCCTGAGTGTCAGGAGAGCAGGGTTTCTGGAAAGGAGTGATTGTCCTTGTCTATGTGGCTGGCGATGTGGCACAGGGAACTAGGTTAAGAGTTGGTATAGCAGACATCATATTAGCTAGGATTCTTTCAGAAGAAAATCTAGAAACTGCAAAGCAATAAAAGTGGCTTATTTAAGAGACGAAGGACCAAACATGATGGTACATGTCTGTAATCTCAGCACTTTGGAGGCTAAAGCAGGAGGATTACAAGTTTGAGTAGTTGGCTAGCTATGGAGTGAGTTATAGCCAGCCTGAGACACATGTTAAGACTGTCTCAAACACACACACACACACACACACACACACACACACACACACACACACACACACACACACACACACAGTAGGAGAGTCAGAAAGGGAAGGCAGGGAGAAAAAGGACGTTACCATGACATCTACAAGGGCTGGCAGCTGATACGAAAACTGTGGAAACTTTGGAGGTCATGTAAAACAGTCTTCAGAAGATCACCCCACCCAAGGAGCATCATTTGTTTATCAGACCCTGCCAAATATTGGCTAATCCTTTTTCAGGGTCAGAAAAGTGCAATTGAATTCCTGGCACTTTTGGTATATACCATAGAGAAAATGTAAGCTCCCATGGCCAGAGCAAGGCTTGGGTGTAGAAGGGCAGGTGCTGCAATTGGAAGCTGAGCTCACGGGCTCTGAGTGGTGCAAGCATGGAGTAAAGGAAGGTCTAGGGAGTGGTGGAAACTCAGGCCAGACCGCAGTGGGCCGAAGAATGAGACAAAGTGAGGGAGTGGCAATAACATGTGCTTACCATGTGTTGGAGACTGTCAAATGTGCAGAGAATAAAATGACTAGATTGTTGGTCAAATGTGAGTCAAGGAGAGGTGTTGAAAATGGCATGCTCTTCCTTAAAGTCTTCTTTTATGGTAATTGGAATGGTCCCACAGAGAAGGAGGCTACTGACCGGACATAAGAGTGACGTCCCCGAGAAGGGATGAAAGGTCCTGTGCATATAACGGGGCTGGTTTTGCAGGGTGGAGGTCAGTGCTGTACTTTTTGTGAGCACAGAGGTGGAGGACATGGACATATGGAGGTGTGCATTTGTGTTGTTTCTTCTTTCGGTGGATGAATCTCCAGGTAAGGTGGTCAGTATGGGGCAGCAGGGTAGAGGCTGTGGGGTGGGCTGATGTGTGATAAAGGGGTTAGCTCAGAGAGGGACATAAACTCCCTGAATTTTCACCCCATTTTCTGACCTTTGTCTTTACCTGAAACCTGCCTCTCCCCAGGACAGTTTTTCCTTGCCTCCTCGAGAGGCATGACTGCTTTTTTTCCCCACCATCCACATCTCAGAAACACACAGAAACAGGCATCCTACTCACTTCCTGTTGGGTAGCTATTTTCACTGAAGGAACACTTTTCTGCCAAAGTGAAACATTTCCCCAGAAGGAGAAGGGAGCTTCCTAAGACTCAGGAAGCAAACAACAAAACTTACATGGTTCAGGAAGCTTCTGAAACTCGCAGGATCCACAAAGCTCCTCCCCAAGGTTGCATACACAGTGACAGCTGTTGTAGCAAGGAGACTTTTCCAACCGTGGAACTGCCTGCCGGTCATGCAGATGGCCCCAGGGCTGTAGCTTCCATGAGTCGTCACCCATACTGGGGTGTGAGTCCAGCTTTTCCAGGCTACCTCTCTCTCACCTTTGCCCCTGTGGATAACCCCAGTAGACTTACTGATTCACTAGACTAGACTTGGACAGAGCTATTTCTTTGGTTGGTCACTGGTGCATTATTTTGGCTAAATAGATATTTGTTCATGTCTTCCCAGGAAAAGTCACACAGCTTACGCCATTGCTACCACCCAAACTGCTGATCTTTGTTTTTTTTTTTTTTTTCTGTGTCTAAATGTTTTTTGTTGTTTTACATTCCGAAAAGTCTGTATCGGAATCCTTTATTGCAAACTGTGTATGTTTTTTTTAAAATAATTAATTAATTAATTGTGACTGATTCTGCTTTATTGCTTCCTCAATAAGGGTTGCAGTCCTGCAAGGCTTTGTGGGTAAATCAGTAGTGAGTACCTGCTATTGCCTCTGAGAGGGCCAGGCAAATATCATGACAGTCTTCCCTAATAACTCAGTGAAGAACTAGGCCTTGGTTCCTGCTCTTTGGAACTAAGCAAACACTTTCTGTAGAAGAGCTACGAACAAAGGACAATCAATCTCCAACATCCCAACAGCAAGGACGGGGAGACCTGGTACATACTAGGCCTGAGCCATAAACAGCTTAAGGTAATAACCAACTAAAGACAAAGCTTGGGACTTGTCCAGGCCTGCCCAAAAAATGAAAAACTGTAGCCCCGACCAGGCCCCTGACTAGCCCTGGCCAGTTAGAAGTTACTAACGTGATTGCCACTCGCATAAGCCAATCGTATCTAAGGTGAGCTAACTCCCTTGGACACTGTCCTTAATTAGGCTTAAAATGAGCCCCTCACTTCCCTCTCCTGGCTGTCAGCATTTTGCATTTGTGTGGGATGGCCAGCCCCAGCGTGCTGGAAGCTTTCTTGGGATAATAAACACTGTTGTTGATTGCATAGGTGGATGGCGGTCTTTTGCGGGACTTCTCCAGGACCCTGGCGGCCTCGTGCTGCTGTCTCCCTGGTCCTGTCACCACGCCTTCTCAGCTTGTCTGAGCTTTATTATTTCTTCTGTTTTAGAGGGGCTTTTCTCCACGCTTCAACGGAAGATGCCGCTCAACGTCGGGTTTGCAAGTGGCAGTAAGAACCATCCTGTTCTAGGTCCTTTGGGTACCCTCTTATCTGAAGCATTTTCTTCAGAGTCCCATTTTGAATGACTCGCCACAGTCTTCACAGAAGGCAGCACCTTTAACCACATGTGTTGTCCATGGGAGAGCACTGTTGGGTTTCTATTTGGAGTGTGGTGGTTTTAATCCTCTTTCCAAACCCACCACTGAAGCGTTGGTTGAATGAGCATCGCTCCTAAATTGCTTCTTAGCTGCCCTTGCACCGTCACTCTCCTGAGGTGGTGTCTCACACCCACGGCATGCTTTTATTTGCCAGTATTCCTTAAGAGCATTGTGTGGCATATGTACAGTGACCAGGGCCTCTATGGTCTGCCATCAACAAGCTCTGCCTTCATCATAACCGTTTTCCAGGATGTCAGTCCATTGCTGAGTAGGAAGAGCCACGTGTCTAGGTGGGATGAGGTATGCTCCCTGGGAGAAGGGATGCTGTCAGGGGTATGTACCTTCTCCTTCTTCAGAGTAAGTCCACGGAAGGGAAAGGATAGCCAGCTGTCTGTCTTTCCCACAAGTCAAGAGACAGCTGGGGAAAAGGCTGATTGAATTTTATATCTTCCTTTAGCTCAGTGGTTCTCAACCTTCCTAATGCTGTGACCCGTTAATACCTTTCCTCATGTTGTGGTGACACACAACCCCCAACTATGAAATTACTTTTGTGGCTACTTTATAACCATAATTTGGCTACTGTTATGAATCATAATATAAATATCTGTGTTGTCCGATGGTCTTAGGTAACCCCTGTCTAAGGGTCATTCTGAATCCTCTTTGATGTCTTGGTCACCAGCTGGCAAGGCTGATGGTGCATTCTGGACCAGAAGTGCATCCTCAGAAGTTGAGAACAACGGAGCTCAGGACCCGACTGAAGCAGCATGGTGAACTCAGGGTTAGTACCTACCAAGGGACCACCTAGGCCCCTGGTTTATAATTGTGTGGTCCCTTATCTGCTAAATGGGGCTAATCAGACCAATTGTGGAAGGCTTACGAAATAGTAGGATGAAATGGTGGTCAAACTTGGTACCATGTGAGCTATCTAGCCCAGTACTGGGCACACAGTAGGTATTATTCATCAGCCCATTGTTGGGAATTACACATCGCACTGCCAGAGCCCTGCTAACAAGCCCATTTCCAAGAGTTTCATAAACTAGACAAATTAAGTTACACCATTAATAACTAAGTGTGTCTTCATGGAGTCTTCTCTACATGGTTTGAATAGTGAATTCTCATCATGTCTTTGTCGTCAGCTCATCTTGCAAAGTAAGCGTTGGAGACGAAAAGCCAGTTCCTATTAACTGGCTAATTTAGAGCTGAGGTGTGAAGCCAAATCTTCTGATTTCAAAGCCTGTGGCTTCCAGGGTTGTATCTTGAGTCTATGATACCCATTTGTTCGTGTCTGCATCTTGATAATTCCATGGAGTGCTGGTAGGGTACCCAACCCCCAGAGGGCCCTCTGTGCCACAGCCTGCTAGGAAAGCCAGAAGACTTTGCCCGTGTTAGTCTTGGGGGACTCGGAGAGACACTTCTTTTGCTTCTCCTGACCACAGTTTAGCTGAGCTCACGGAAGCACTGCTGTGTGAGCTGTTTCATCGGGTGTTGTTCGGGCTCTGTGCGAGGAAAGAGTTCCTGAGAATGCACTAAGCCAAGGCTGTTTGTTCAATTATTAATGGGAACTGAGAAGCAACTTCACCCCGAGGCAGTGTTGTCGCTCAGATCATTTATGTCTTGTTTTAGGACTAAAAGTAAATTCACAGGCAATTGGGAAAAATGAATAACTGCTTTAAAAAAAATCATTCTGGGGAGAGAGCTAGCATTGAGAGTGTATGAGTATGGCAGGAATAGGATTCCTAGTCTTCTGGGCTTTATTTCAATTTGTTTAGATAGAGGATAAAACCAAACAATAGCTTTCATTTTTACTTGGGGTGGGAATAGAAAAGAAACAGGTAAAAAAGAAACTCTCTCCCACCAATTTCAGTACTCATTGGAACAGATGTGTAGGAACGGAGGATGGTGAATAAACTCTCCCTCAGCTGTTTCCCATAGAGCCGCAGCTACAAGGGCTTGTGGACATTTTTGAGTCTGGAGGCTGCAAAATCAGAGTTGCATTTGTGTTGACACCTTTTTTTTTTTTTTTAAAGTGCCTTTAATTGTCAAAAATAATTCAAACAATACATTCAGGTTGGACATGGTCTTGACTTCATTTATACTTCTGAGCCCTATAAAACCACAAGCTCCTGTAGAATCCTGTAGTCCTGTCGAATAACACAGGAGGCCTTGGGACAATGCTCGACAGTGCCTGAAGTATGTGGCAAGTACCAGAGAGGTAGGTCGATCTCCCAAAGGAGATTTATATGCATTATACAATGCATAAAAAGATCCAAAAAAGAAACCGCACAAAGAGTGAAATTCCAATTCTTAATAGCCCTTGGCAGACTGGCTGAGGAAATCCTAGTCCTTTTCATAGATGAAGGAAAGAGCTGTCCATGCCATGCAATTCACCCAGTCAACAACATTTAATCACTGTGTGGCAGGCTCTGTTGTAGAAATTGGAGATACAGCAATAAACAATGCTGTTTTTGAGAACTTGTTCTCTACCAAATGGAGACTAGCAACCAGTGATGAAGAGAAGTATGTTTGTCTTAGATGCTGATGAAGAGGGAGGCAGAAAAGGAGAAGGGGGGAAAGGGGGAGTTTAATTTTTAATGGGGCGACTAAGAGAAGGTTGTACTGAGCAGCTATTTGGGCCAAGATCTCAAACAGCACAGTGTCTTTTTCTCTAGATAGAGAGATATGTAGGCAGGGAGATACTACGCAGAGCCCGTGGTGGGTGGAGTAATTCTTGGGTGAGAGCGAGGACATGCAGGAGGGCCCTGTGGCTGGAGCAGAGGTTGACAGACATAATGTGAAAGCATTATGGGAACCAAGGTCATGTGGGAACTTGAGGGGTATCGGTAAGGATACTGTCTCTAAGGGTAAGTGCAATGAGAAGCCTTTGGGGAGCTGGAGAAGAGGAAGACAAGCCCCCACTGTTTGTCAAGGAACAGCTAACAATAGATGCCAGAGAGCGAGAGAGACTGAAGGCCAGAGAGGCCATCCAGGAGGCTAACACAGTAAAAGTCAGATGGAGTGTTAGCTAGACCCAGGCAGTGAGGTTAGATGTGAGATGGAGTGTTAGCTAGACCCAGGCAGTGAGGTTAGATGCGAGAAAGTCAAGTTTGAATACTGTGCAGATAGATTTAGCACTTTGAATTTTAATGTAGTTTACATTTTACGTAAATATCAAAATCGTCCTTTTAAAGTATATAACTTGGTTACTATTAATATGTTCACAGAATGGTACAAACAAAGCCGTTATCTAATCCTAAAATAGTTCCTCACCTCAAATTAAATTTGTACCCATAAGAAACATTCTCTACCCCCCTTCCCACCACTAGCTCTTGGGCTTCGCTAAGCTGCTTTTTCTCTTTCTTTTTTTTTTCTTTTTTCTTTTTTGTTTTTTTCAAGACAGGGTTTCTCTGTGTAGCATTGGTGCCTTTCCTGGATTTCGCTTTGTAGCCCAGACTGGCTGAGAACTCACAAAGATCCACCTGCCTCTGCCTCCCGAGTGCTGGGATTAAAGGCGTGTGCCACCACTGCCCGGCTCTCTTTCTTTAATGTGATCATAAAATATGATGTTTACAAATTTTTTCCATGTTATAGCCTATGTCAATGCTTCTTCATTTTAGCTACCAAGTAATATTCCACTTTATAGATAAACCATATTGTGTTTACTCATTTATGAGTTGATAGAACTTTGAAATGTTTTGGCTATTTGTAATTAGGAATAATGCTGAAATAAAAACACATGTACCATTTTTTTGTGAATGATTTGTAATTCTTCAGAGATAGAAAAGGAGTTCATGAGTCCTTTGGTAATTCCGATTTTAAATTTTTAGGGAGTTTTGAAATTCTTTCCAAAACAGCCATACTGTTTTGTACCTCTGGTTATAATGTAGTACAATTTTAGTTTCTCTACATCTTGACCAGAACTTGCTATTGTATACTTTTAAAATTACAGCCATCCTTGTGTGTTTGTGTGTGTGTGTGAATTGTATCTCTGTAGCTTTAATTTGAATTTCCTGAAATTCAAATTCACTTAATGTCTTTTATTTTCTATGCATATGAGTGTTGTTTTGCCTGCATGTAAGTGTGCCACATGCTCGCGTTGCCTGAGGAGGCCAGAAGAAGAAATCAGAACCCCTGGAACTGAAGTTATAGACAGTGTGTCTTCTGCAAGAGCAGACAGTGCTGTGAACAACTGAACCATCTCTCCAGGCCTGCTTATTGTCACTTTTATAGCTCTTGGAGAAATATCTATTCTAAGTCTTTGCTCATTTGAAAAGTTGGGTTATCAGATCTCCCTTTGGAAGGGAAAATAGAAGAGATTTTGTGAGTGTACTGAGGACCAGTGGGATGAGTGGGACCGAGGGGGAGAATTCTGAAAGAGACTAGAGGACAGGAAGGAATTTCAGAGTCGGATAAAAACCTGGGGCAAGGGAATCTCCCAGGAATCTATAAGGATGACCCTAGCTGAGACTCCTAGCAATGGCGGATACGTAGCCTGAATTGGCCATCTCCTGTGACTAGATTGGTGCCTAGCCCAATTGTCATCAGAGAGTTTTCATCCAATAACTGATGAAAACAGATGTAGACCCACAGCCAAACATTAGGCAGAGTTCTGGGAATCCTGCGGAAGAGGAGGAGAAAGAATTGTAGGAGCCAGAGGGGTCAAGGACACCACAAGAAAACTCAAATAACCAACTAGCCTGGGCTCATGGGGGCTCACAGAGACTGAACTGATAACCAGGGAGCCTGAATGGGACTGACCTAGGCCCTCTGCATATATGTGACAGTTGTGTAGCTTGGTCTTCTTGTGGGACTCCTAACAGTGGGAACAGGGGCTGTCTCTGACTCTTTTACTGGCTTTTGGGACCCTGCTCCTCATACTGAGTCACCTTTCCCAGCCTTGATACATGGGGAAGTGCTTAATTTTACTGCAACTTGGATATGCCATGTTTTGTTGCTACTCATGGGAGACCTGCCCTTTCCTAAACAGAACAGAGGGGGAGTGAACTGATGGGTGGGAACAGAGTGGGGAATGAGGGAGAGGGATGGAGAAGAGAGGAAGGAGGGGAAACTGAAGCCCAGATATTAAATTAATTAATTAATTAGTAGATTTATTTTTTGATAGTTGGATTATTTATACTTTTATTTTGGAGTTGAGTTGTAAATCTTATGTATAATAAACGTCCATCAAATACATGCTTAACAAATATTTTCTTCAATTAAATGGGTTTTCTTTTCATTTTCTTAATAGAGGACTTTGAAGTATAAGGCCTTTTAATTTTTTGTTTGAATATTTTTTAATTACATCATTCCCCCTTCCCTTTCTTCCCTCCAGTCTACCCCATGTATCCATCCCTTACTCCATCTCAAAATCATGGCCTCTTTTTCTTTAGTTGTAATTTGTGTGTGTGTGTGTGTGTGTGTGTGTGTGTGTGTGTGTGTGTCTGTCTGTCTGTCTGTCTGTCTAAACATATAAATATAACCTATTTAGTCCATTTAGTGTTTGTTACCTGTATGCATATGATTTCAGGACTGACCACTAGATATTAGATAACCAAATAGGGGCCTCATCTCTGTGGAATACGATTTCTTCCACTCTCCGCATTCCTTACTTGACTGTAGTTCTTTGTCTAGGGGTCGGGTCCTGTGAGATTTCCCCTTTCCCCGTTAGCATGCCTATTGGTGTTGTCCTTGTCCAGGCATTGTTTAGAGAGTCATACTGTTGAAGTATCCTGGGTGAAGCTTCCTTGTCATTTCTGAGAGACACAGTCTCACAGTAGTGCTTCTGATCCTCTGACTCTTAACAATCTTTCTGTTGTATTGTAGATGTTTTAGTTGGGGCTTGGCATGGCACCCCTTGATTACTTGTTCTCTGTATTTTAATCAGTTTGTGGTTTAGTGCATTGGCCTTTTTCTGCTGTAAAGAGAAGTTTTTGATGACAGGTGGGAGCTGCACTTAGATAGGGGGATGGGTAGTAATGAAGATGGACATTGAGAACGCAGTTAGGAATTACGCTGGTTCCGTAAAGTGGTGGCAGCATCTTCTCCTCTAAAGTCCAAGAGAGAGCTCTAGGTTACCACCAAGATCTGAGGGCCACTAGTACACCCTTAGGGTTAATGTGAAATGCTAATTAGATTCAAAATGAGACCCTCAATTTTGATTGAACTCTGACTTGTCTATTTTTCTTTGGTTTCTAAGAAGCCGCCACCAAATCTAAGCTCTTCAGTATTTATTGCAAATTTATCTTCTAAGATTTTTTTTTATCATTTTATATTTTATGCTTCACCCTCTGATCAATTTGTTTTTTTTTTAACCTTAAAAACATGGTGTAAAGTAAGACTTTTGCTAGTGGGTTTTATGCCAGTGATGCCAGGAGATGCCCAGGTAGCTGCCTATTTCTGGGTGTATCTATGAGGACATTTTTGGAAGATGTTAACATTTGAATGGATAGACTGAATAAATCCACTGAGAGTCTTTGCAGAACAAAAAGGTGAAGGAAGGGTGACTCTACTCTGCCTGATGGTTTGAACCGGGAAACTGATCTGTTCTCTGTACTTCTGGTTCTCGGGTCTTCAGGCTTGGACTGGACTCTGTGGCACTTTCAATCACTTGCAGCTTTTAACTACAGCACTTGGCTTTTCTGAGTCCCCAGCTTTCAGATGACATATTATGTCACTTCTCAGCCTTCATAATTCTGTGAGTTTATAAGAAAAACATTTTTATGTCAGGTTGGCATATAAAAGTAACTATCACCAACCCTTATCTCACACTACATATGCATTCAGTATAAGGCAGATACATGTTTATGTGAAGGCAACACCTGGGAAGCTGGGTTCCCTGTGGCCATCTTGATTTCCTTCATAAATATTGGTTCCTTTTTGGTTTGGTGTGCTGCTCTGGAATACAATTACAGATAATGTAAAAAGGAGTTTTGATATAGTTAAACGATCAGATTCCATATCATCATTCCAACCTATTACAATTTCTCTCCACTCTGGTTGCTGGTGTAGTCTTCACTCTGGAGCATTATAGTGCTCCATGGTAACTCAATTGCTCAGTTTCTCTTGCCAATTTAATGTAAAGTTTCTAAGAAGATAGATTTAATGAGCAATATTCTGATAAATATAAGGAAAAACATAGGATGTTTCTTCAAGATGTTACCTTTGACAGAGAACTAGGCAAAACACACCACTCAACTGGCCACAGATAGTATCCTTTTAACTCTCTGTTCTCTAACTTGGTTGGGTAATTTTTATGGCCTTATTTAATTCTGAACTTAACAAGTAAGCATACATCTTAGGAGTAAGTTACAGAGTTACTTGTCCAGCACCAAAGCCATCAGCCAGCAAGAGTTGACTGGGAGCCTACAAATATATCAAGTATTCCATTAGGGACTGGAGAGCCAAGTCCAGTGAATTGACACACTGGAAGGTAGCAATCTATTATGTAAACTCAAAGTATTTTAACAAAATATTTTAATTGGGAGATTGTGATAGAGAGTGGATAAATCACTTAGCAACATCCTCTTTGAGAATGTTTGGACCAAGTTTTACAAGCATGAGGGAGTGCAAAGGCCTTGAGAAGAAACAAGTTTGGTGGGTCTGATGGAAAGAAGTAAGCAATGTGAGTGAAGGGAAGTGGATAAGGAGGCCTACAGAGCATGAAGCAGGACCTGGGGTAGGTACTATTGTCACAGAATGCATAATGGACCCTGCAGTTTTTTCCCCCCTCTTTCTAATTCCCTGCCTGTTCAGAGATAGGATCACAGTGTTCTATGGGAAGTGACAGTTTATCCTCTTCTGCAAGAAGACTGGCTTCGACATGCTATATAACAATAATTAATTTGGGGTCAGCTTGTCATGAGACTCAATTATAGACTCTGAGGAAACATTTGAGGGAGATTTCTCTTCTCCTAATAAAATGAAGCCCTTATTTCCTTCCTGCTCTTGGCTGTGGTTATATGAGGATGTGATACTGGGAGATGCTTCTGCCATATTGCATACATGAAGGAAATATCACTGGTGGATTGAAAATGACAGATGAGAAATGACAAGGACAGGTGAGGTTTGTGATGACATTACTGAGTGTCTGAACCAGGCTTGGAGCGAGTAACCTTTGGGGTTATTGAGATATAACATAGAAAATAATCACTCTCTTTTGGGCATTCATGACTTTTAGACAAAAACCCTATTCTAACTGTATATCAGCTATATGCAAGATTATTGGGTTTTGCAGTTGTTAAAATAGGAAGGCACTGGAGGGATGCAAGCAGGGGAGAGCTGTCCTTTGACTCACTGTTTAAACATTTCTCTGAATGCTATCGAGAGAATGGGTTCCAGTGAACCAGGGAGAGATGTTAGGAAGCTATGTTTTAAGATAAATTTGTCTTATCAAAGTTGATAGAACATCATTTGTATGCACATGAGAATAAGCTGTGTACACTGGTCAGCAAAGCTAAGCCTCAGCTTCTAGCTTTTAATGTTTTAAGCAAGGAAAACAGTATTTAGTGTGATTTTGTTTACCCTGACTTTTATAAGATAACTTTAGGTCTCTTGTGCTGGTTATCTTTTATCAACTTGACACAAACTAGAGTTACTTGGGAAGAGGGAACCTCAACTAAGGAACTGCCTCCATCGGATTGGCCTGTGGGCATACTTTGGGTATTCAACTAATGATTGACTTGGGATGGCCCAGCCCACTGTGGGTTGTGGGCAGTGGCACCTCTGGGTAAGTGGGGTGGTACTCATTAAAGCTATGGTTTAATATGACATTGGGAGAATATGGTTGGATGGACTGTGAAATGGAGATGGAAAGGGATGCTGGGATTTGCATTTTCTTTGGAGATGGTGTTGTCAGGGCTTGTGGGTGGGTCCTGTTTATGTGGTGTGGCAGGAAAGGAGTGTTAGGAAAGGCCTCCTGCACCTGTGGCTTGAGCCGCTGGAGGGAAGGGATGGTTTTTCTGGTTTCCTTCTCATCCATCTTCGAGGGAAGTCAGGGTAGTGACTTGGGACTGAAATCCTGGAGGAGCATTGCTTCTTGGCTGGCTCTCTAGACTGATGGTTAGCTAGCTTTATCGTTAAGTCCAGGCCCATCTGCCCAGAGAACAGCTCCACCTGTAGTCGGCTGGGCCTCGCACATCTATTAATAATCAAGACAGTCCCTTGAAGACATGCGTACAAACCAACCAGATAAGACAATTACTCAACTGAGCTTGTTTTCAGGTGATTCTAGACTATGTTGAGTTCATAGTCAATGTCAACTTGGACAATATTAGAGTAGAGAGGACTTGTGGACGTGGGCTATCAAGTCAAAGGGTCTATTTTGGTTAAATTTGAAGTGCTTATTAGGTACTCAAACAGATGTGTCCAAGAAACAAGTATCAATCAAAAAAGAGAAGTCTTAATGTTTTGACGGGTGTGGATAAAATCACCTGGGAAAGTATAGAGACACGAAGAAGACTTGAGACAAAGCCAGGGAGAGTTTTGATGTTTGGAGTATTTCAGATGAGGCAGAGCTTGAGAAAAAAAGAGCAATCCAAGGGGCTTCATGGAAAATGTCCTGTGGGCTAGGAACTAACCCAAGAATGATGATGTAACAAAAGCCAGACGGAAATGTTTCAAGGATTCAGGAGTAGTCAACAATGTCGAGTGTGGCTACAGCAGTGAGAGTGGGAAGCTAGTCATGTGCTTTGTAAAGATCCAGATCAAAGAAAACTGCACGGGATCTGACTCCTAGGACCAGGTTAGTCTAGAGCCTCTGCACTTCTGAGAAGCTCCAAGGACAAGGTTTCTAGTGATGAAGCCATACTCTGGGCATGAGCAGAGGTCAAATTTCAGAGCTGAAATGGAGGATGAAGAGTTGGGAAGAGGATAGGCAATTAAGAAGCCCAGACTGAGGATAATGCTGATAAGGAATCACCCTTACCCTTTTCTCTCTTCCCTGTGCACCCCTTTAGCATGCTAGCTTGTTTTACCTCTACATCTGCCTGCAGGTCCATTCTCCTGGTTGTGACCCCTGGGTCTGAGTGCTGTGATTCTTGAGGGAGGATCAGGTTTATAATGTGAAGCCCTGAGCACCAGTCTGTGGGCTAAACAGTACAGTGCCCTTGGCACTGCCAAGGTGGAGCTTCTGACTGTCAAGCTTCCGTGACCTCTGTGTGTTTACCACACTGCTGAAGGCATCACATTGCAGCTCTTGGGCAGCTGTTGCTGACATTCCTTCCAGTGGCCCTCTGAGCAGTTATTTTTTGTTACAGGATGTTTTATGGAAAATACTACATATACATAAATGTGTAAGCTGTGTGTTTTTATTACACCCCTGTAATACCTGTAGGTGTTTTATAGTGCATTGTACTCTCAGTTTCCCACTTTGCAAGGCTCTGGTGTTAGAATGTTTACCTTGAAATATCAGCTCCATATACACAATAACTATGAAACCTTGACAAATCAATTCCCTTGACAATCAGTTTCCTCACATAGTAGGTACAAAGACACCCAATACCTTTTGAGAGAATTGAGCTAACACATTTTCATACACATTCACCTATACCATATACATACTCGTATACTCACATATTTACATACACAAACACACACTCACACACACAAACTCATACTCACACAGTAACACATACTCTCACACTTCCACACACATACACCCTTATAACTTACACACATGCTCTCATATACTCACTCACATACACTCACATGTGCACACATACTCACATAGACACACATACAGGCACACAGTCATATAGGCTCACACTCACATATTCACTTACACTCACCAGCACACTCACCAGCACACATACACACTTACACACACTTGCAGACACACTCACTCATTCACACTCACATTCACAACCACACCCCTACACGCCCATACATACTCACACACAGACACAAAAACATTCATATCAACATACTTCTATATATACTCACACACTTACATTCACACACTTATATATTTTCAACACATACACTTATATGTACACACTCATACACTCTCCAACACAGTAATGTACTCATTCATAGACATTCACACACACTCAAATTGTCACATACATACACACTCATATACACTCACATTCACACATATACACACATTCCCACACAAACACACACCATCACTCCCACTTGCTCACATATACTAGGTCACACTCACATACACTCATACACTTAGTATGGTGCTGCCACATAGCAAGAGCCTATATCTTTCTACCGTTGTGGGTTCAAATCTCATGTCCTGCTTGGTACTCCACATTCCATCTTCTCACTCTGGCTCACAGAGAATGGCCTCCCTTCCTCGGCAGTGCTGTATGGGCTACAGTCTCAGGCCTTGACCTATGTTCTTGGGGAGTTTGGTGGGGTGTATGGTGTCCCACAAACCTTTTCTGGTCTCACAGGATTGGGTTCACTTAAACCTGTTCAAGACTGAGCTATGCAGACAAAGACTATTTGATAGCTTCAACCCAGCAGTGCCATCTGTCAGTCATCCGAGTGGCTGTCCTGGTGAATTTAGGTAGGGAAAACAAATGGTTTCCATTTCATGTGTTGGCTCTAAATACCCAGTGGTCAGGGCCTGAGCTATTCTGCAGAGGGCAGTCTGGGACAAACCTTTCCAGACACACACACACACACACACACACACACACAGAGAGAGAGAGAGAGAGAGAGAGAGAGAGAGAGAGAGAGAGAGAGAGAGAGAGAGAGAGAGAGAGGGAGAGGGAGATGATCCTACAATTCATTGTAAATCCTGGTTTCCTGGTTTCAGGCATCTGAGCCAGAGTAATAGCTGCTGCTGGCTAATTTTCAATCGCTAAATGGCTAATTGGGACTTTTCCTGGATCTTGCTTTGTCAATATGCCCTTGGAGATTGAAAGCTTTCTCTCATACCCAGATGGTGAACTTCATACATTTCTACCTTCGAGGGGAGGTAAAACAACAACAGCCAAAAAAACAAAACAAAACAAAACTATATCTGGAGATGTAGGGGTTCAGTTCCAAGGAAGTGAAGAATGACATTAAAATATGCTGGTGTCTCCATTTGCCTTATGCAGTGATTTTTTTTTTTTTTTGAGGAATGATTTGTTTGCTTGTGAAGCAGAGGCAGTGGGCAGGGTCAGAGTTCCCAGTGGCTGGAATAGAGGACAGAGAGGTTAGGGAGCCTGTAGGTCCTGGTCTTTGATGTCTTTGGCATCTTACAATGACAGTTATGTGTCAGAGAGCTAAAAGGTGTTGCCATGTATGGATAGCAGAAAAAAAAGAGGGATTCATTAACATATTTCATTTGAAAATTAGTAATTTTGACATGTCCCTACTGTCTCTAAGACTGAAAGTTCTGTCTCATGCAGGAGACAGCCTCCAGATTATCCCATTCCTTGCTTTGGGGGATGACTCTAGGACTCTTATGGGTGGAGACTTTTCCTGTTTAAGAATCTGCCACAATAAAACATGGGATTGGGAATTGTGACTTTGGTTCATTTTGCTTGTCAATAGCTTTCTGATGGAAAAAAAAATCAGGTAAATGCTAAAACCCAGAACTCCATTTTCTTTTCTCCGAAAATGGGGAACTGTAGGTTCATCATATGCTCTAATGGTTTGTCTTTGTTCTGGTTTCTATTGCTGTGAAGAGACACCATGACCACAGCAACTCTTATAAAGGAAAACATTTACTTGGGGTAGCTTATAGTTCAGAGGTTTAGTCCATTATCATCATGGTGGAACATGGAGGCCTGCAGGCAGGCATGGTACTGGAGAAGGAGCTGAGAGTCCTACGTCTTGATCTGCAGGCAACAGGAAGTAAACTGTGTCACTAGCTGTAGCTTGAGCATAGGAGCCCTCAAAGCCTACCTCCACAGTGACACATTTCCTCCAACTAGGCTACACCAACTCCAACAAGGCCACACCTCCTAATAGTGACAATTTCTTTGGGAGCCATTATCTTTCAAACCACCACATTCTACTCCCTAGCCCCTAAAAGATTATAGCTATGTCAAAATGCAAAAATACATTCAGTCCAACTTCAAAAGTCCACATACATAGGAATCTCAATTTATTTAAATACCTAAAGTTTAAAGTCTCTTCTGAGATTCATGCAGTCTCTTAACTGTAATCTCTTTTTTTTTTTTTTTTTTTTTTTTTTTTGGTTTTTTCGAGACAGGGTTTCTCTGTGTAGCTTTGCGCCTTTCCTGGAACTCGCTTTGGAGACCAGGCTGGCCTCGAACTCACAGAGATCCGCCTGGCTCTGCCTCCCGAGTGCTGGGATTAAAGGCGTGCGCCACCACCGCCCGGCAGTGAAGTAGTGGGAGTGGAGAAGGAACAAAGAAATCTGTAACTGGTTGTGATCAATTAGTTGTAAACACCACTACCCTCGGACCAACCTGTAATCTCTTATAAAATCAAAATAAAAAAGCAAATCACATATTTCCAACATATAATGGCATAGGCTATATATTACCATTCCAAAACATAAGGAAGGGAGCATAGTGAGGAAATACTGGACCAAAGCAAGATTGAAAACCAACTGGGCAAACTCTGAGCTCTGCATCTCCATGTCTGATGCCAAAACATTCTTCAGATCTCCAACTCCATTTAGCTTTGTTAATGGCAACATACTTCTTTCTCTTGGGCTGCTTCTACTCCCTTTCCTTGGCAGGTATTCCATGACTCTGGCATCTCTAACATCTTGGAGTCTCTAAGGTAATCCAGGCTTCAACTTTACAGTTTCACGCAATGGCCTCTCTAGACTTCCATTCATGGACACCCTGGCCACATGCATGACCTCAGCCACTTTCCTTAGTTGTGGAGGAAGATTCCACAACCCCTTTCTTTTATCCTTAACTCTAAATCCAGGACCACGTGGCCAAATCTGTGAAGTTCTGCTGCTTGCTGGGGCTGGAACATGGCCCTCTTGTTCAATTACATCTTCACCAGCTTTCTGTTTCTGATGGTTTCCTTCACTGTCTAATCTTTACTGTTCTGGAATGAACTTGCTCTGTAGACCAGGCTAGGCTCAAACTCAGAGATCCAACAGTCTCTGCCTCTAGAGTGCTGGAATTAAAGGCATGCACCACCACATCTGCCTCTAAGCTTTTCTTTAATTCCTTTCCTCAAACTGAAATATTAGCTGGGTGGGATCTTGTCCTGAGGTCACCACTCCCTTTATTCCATTTCTTAATCTGTTTATCTCCTTGAACACAAGACTTGGCTCTTTTCTACTTCCTGGTGCTCCTTTCCCCCTCAAATTGTACATTTTATATTTTTCCTTGCTCAGTTTGCTCCTTTTCATTATAACTCTTCATTGGAGTTAACACTAATAACCAGACAAAAGTTTATATTAGGCTGTTTTGAGATTTCCTCTGCCAATGGAATTAATCCAAAACTATTCACTTTAGCTTCAGGCAAACTTTTCAGACAAGGGCAAAAAGCAGCTTCATTCTTCACTAAAATATCACAAGAACAATCTCTAGGCAACATACTAAAATTCTTCCCCTCTGAAACCTCTTGAGTCATGCCTCCACCATTCAAATCATCTGTGTTTCCACTAGTAAGGCCCATTAAGCAGTGCTTAAAGTATTCTATTGCTTTCCTAACCCAAAGTACAAAAGTCCAAATTCCTCTAAACAAAAACAGTCAGGCCTATCACAGCAATCAATTCCCTAGTCCCTGGTATTAACTTCTGTCTTAGTTAGGGTTTAGTTGCTGTGAAGAGACATCAAGACTATGGCAATTCTTATAAAGGAAAGCATTTAATTGGGTGTCTTACAGTTCAGAGGTTCAGTCTATTATCATCCTGGTGGGACATGGAGGCCTGCAGGCAGACATGGTGCTGGAGAAGGAGCTGAGAATTCTAGATCTTGATCTGCATGCAACAGAAAGTGAACTGTGACACTGGGCATAGCTTGAATATAGGAGCCGTCAAATGTAGCTGTAGTTTTCTCCAGTCCTGCCTGGGCCCGCAGCCACTCAGACCCAAATAAACACACAGACATTTATATTATTTAAACTGTTTAGCCTAATGGCTCAGGATTCTTGCTATCCAGTTCTTATATCTTAAATTAACACAATTCTATCAATCTATAAGTTGCCAAGTGGCTCGTGGCTTAGCAGTACTTTCACATCATGCTTCCTCTGTCTCTGGCTGGTGACTCCTGACTCAGCCTTCCTATTGCCAGAATTCTCTTCTCTGCTTATCCTGCCTATACTATACTTCCTGCCTGGCTACTGGCCAATCAGCATTTTATTTATCAATCAATCAGAGCAACACATTCACAGCATCCCCAGCAATCAAAGCCCACTCCCACAGTGACACACTTCCTCTAACAAGGCCACACCCCAATAAAGCCACATCTCCTAATAGTGCCACTTTCTTTGGGGGCCATTTTCTTTCAAACCACCACCTGATTCCAGTGTCCCTGGGCTGAAAATTTGGAGATTCTCCTAAAAATACAAAAATCTTTATAGGACAGAGGCCAGGGAACGTAGGGAGGACAGACAAAAAAAGGGTAAGGAGGTGAATATGATCAAAGCACATTATATTGATGTATGAAAATTCTGTGATGGAACTTATTAGTTCATACAATTAATGCACACTAATAAACAGTGGAAAAAACTCATGTTGGGGACCACCCCCTCGACAATAAAATACTCTAGGGGTTAGACCAGAGTTCCAGGTTTTCTAGTTTGCTTTCTGTCACTGTGACAAACACCACGGGGCCAGAGCCACTTGGGAAGGAAAGGGTGTATTTGGTTTACTCATCCTATATGATCTATTGTGAAGGGAAGTCAGGACAGGAGCCTGAAAGCAGGAGCTGAAGCAGAGGCTGTGGAGGAACACTGCCTATTCTCCAGGCCTTGCTTAGCTTGCTTTCTTATACACACTAGGACCACTTACCTGGGGATAGCACTGCTTAAAACCCACAGTGGGCTGGGACATCCCAAGTCAATCATTAGTTGAATACTCAACAGATACGCCCACAGGCCAATCCGATGGAGGCAGTTCCTTAGTTGAGGTTTCCTCTTCCCAAGTAACTCTAGTTTGTTGTCAAGTTGATAAATACTAAGCAGCACAAGAGACCTAAAGGTATCTTATGAAAGTCAAGGTGAAGAAAATCACACTAAATACTGTTTTCCTTGCTTAAAACATTAATAGCTAGAAGCTGAGGCCTCAATTTGCTGACCAGTTCACATGGTTTCATGGTTTATTCTCACGTGCATACAGATGATGCCATATCAACTTTAATAAGATAAATTCACTGATGCTGGTGTGGGAAGATCTTTGTAAGTACTAGACACACACACATACATACACACACACACACACACACACACACACACACACACACACACACACCTTCAGCAGCTCACATGTACCTAAGAGAAAACACATTCAGCTCCCCAGAATGGTGCTCTCTCTGTCCCCAGCCAGTGTCACCAACTCGCCTAGCTTCAGCAAGCTCTGCTGTCATCACCAAGATGGCTGCCAGTGACCTGTGTCCACCCTGCCACCACCTCCAGATATTGATTCCATTGCCTTCTTCAGACATTGCTGACTCCTGCATGGCATCACTGGGGTGCCTCCCATTTTCAGGCAGACTTAGAAACCTGCCAGGAATTGCAAGAATCATTAGGATATCTGTACAACGTGTTTTGGTTAAATGAGAGATTGTCCCGTTTTGGTGCTCTAAGAACAATCTAACGCAGTTTAACTATGCCCTCAAGGCATATCTGTCATTTAACTAAGCTTGTATGGTTTCTTTTTTTTTACTTATCATTGTCTCTGACTATGGCTTAGGTGAGAGAACATACATCTGGGCTAAAGGGGAATTGGATTGACAGCAACCAGAAACTCTCTGCTTGGACACTGGTTGCGGCAGAAATCGCTTCATTCTCTGAAACTCATTACCTCTCATTTTCCTTAATAGCTGACCCCTTCTCCCCTAAGCACAATGAGTTAGCAAGTACCTCACATTCAGCTTGAGGCTACACTTCATAAGCATTCGTTGATGAAGTGTGGCAGTGTGACCAAGTTTAAGGCAAAGGTTTAAGGCAGAATTGGAATCTATTTTTATGGTTCTGAGGGAGTCTGAGGCATCTCAGACCCAGTGTGACCCTGGTTAATACATAAACTGCATGGGCTCTAACCAAGATCCAAACGGATACAGTAGCATAAGACACATGTTCCTTCCTATGAGCCTGGAATGATTAGCCTTGAAGAGCCAGTCCAATAGGGGCCTTCTCCATCTTCTTCTCCATTGTGTGGGCTGGAGCACAAACAGTCATAACCCTATCCGCAAGCATAGATAAGACATCTGGGATGGCAGAGTAACCTGATGGAGGACTCATGGGCCTGTTAGTGAATTCCTGGGGCACAGCCAGCTCAGTGACCTGGACTGCTCCCATTTGGACCTTTGCTCCTTAATTGATGTGGTTGCACTTTGGGGTTTGCTCTGCTACAGGAATGTAGCATGCACTCTACCTGCTGCTATGCTTGGCTCTTCACCTATTTACATGGGTATTGCTAACTGGAAGTCCAGCCTCCAGCAGCCCAGGGTATGCAAAAAAAAAAAAAAAAAAAAAAATCCATGAGTGTGGTGAGGGCACATGGGCTTTCTTTTAGGATTCTTAGGAAGTGTGAAGAGAAACTTTCAGTGGAACGTTTCACTCATTCACCAAACACAGCTCAGCACATTCTACAGAGCAGAGACTTGGGGTGGGCTTTGAGCTCCTGTCAGGGCCTACACTACTTAACCTCTGCCCCCAGGTTTTCTACTTAACACTGCAATCCTTTTATTTTTCTTTTTGAAAACCCATTGTTTTATAAACTCTAAAATGTATACCTTTAGCAACTCATTTAAGTACCTCTGACCTGATGCTTGAGATAGGTAGCATCTGGAAAACATTTGAAATTCAAGAACATTCCAGAAGGAGATGACTGTGATGATTTCAGGGCAGGCCAAACATGCTACCAGTTTTCCTTCAATCCATCAAAGACTAAAGAATGGGCCAAAGAGCCTCCAGGAGCCTGGGGGACAGCATGAAACACTTCACTGCTTTCAGAACCTGTGAATGTTGATGGGCTATTTTTCCAGCTTGTGTATTCCAGAAAACAAAGTTTCCCATGGTACTCAGTCTTTATGTAGAAAAATAACAACAAGCCTACAGCTAATACTTGAGTAGAACTTTAGTTCACAAAATGTTTTTATATTCTTTACACCTGACTATATTTTAATTATGCTTATTTAAGTGTGTGTGTGTGTGTGTGTGTGTGTGTGTGTGTGTGTGTGTGTGTGATGGTGCATGTCACAGAACAACAGGCAGGAATTGTTCTCTCCTTCCACCATGTGTGTCCACCTGATTGAACTTAGGTCTCCAGGTTTGACAGCAAATGCCTTTAGCCAGGAAGCCACCTCACCACCCCCTCACATTACTATGTATACATAGAATTTGTTGCAGGTACAGTGATTGGGGTAAGTGCTGGGTAGACAAGGGGAGTCAGGTTTGATCACTTCATAGTTCATTCGTATATTATATCATTGTGTTATACTTTATGAATGTTTACCAAAATTATGTCAATGAAAAACAAAAAATAAACAAAGAAGAAGCATACTTGTGGTAGAGGTGATAAGAAGAGGTCGAATTCATTCACCTCCCCTCTCTGTCACAAGGTTTATCATTATGGGGTTCCCTTGTTGAGCCTGAGAAATGCCCTACAGTATACAGGTTCTGTCTTTCTTTCTCTCAATTTCTTCTTCTAGAGGATTCATTAGCCATATTCTATGTTGGACACATTGTGCTAGATGTGAGCTCAGTAGCTAACAGCCTTTGCAGTGCTCACTACCTCTTGCACCATCATCCCTGGGAATAATGATGAGAACCATCATGAACTGGGGTCCTGCAAGATGCCAGACACTTGTGAATGTCATGTATGGAATTTCATTTAATCTTCAGAACAGCAACCTAAGGGTCCCATTCCATCTCTATTTTGCAGTTGCTGTAGACAAAGCCTGAGAAGCCTGGGGCTTTATCAAGGTTTTCCAACCAGTGGTGTGTGTCAGGTTTAGGATTTGAACTAAGCCTTTCCATTCATAATCAGATAATTTCAAGAGACTCTCTGCCCTCTAGAGTCTTCTAGCACTGCTCCTCTCACTTAAGCAAGTTAGCATTCTATGTCTGTGTGCATGCATTATATGTACACCCCCAACAAATACACATAGGAATACTTTGTGTATAGTAGGACAGGTCCACAGGGTTGAGGAAATTGGCTCAAACCAGTTGCCAAGGCATGCACATAACATACTTCTTTATGAGCCAACCTGGAGTCTGCCTGAGGGCCTAGCAATAGGAGCTGTCAGAGTTCCTGGTCACTGTCAGAGTTCCTGATCATGCCCAGCCAATGAGGGACGACCATGCAATGCCACCAGATTGGGACACAGCTTGGGTGCCGGGAGGAGGGTATATAAGGCCTTGCCCATTATTGAATAAATGAGTTTGCTGTTTGCCTTCAACTGACTCCTGGTGTCCATGTCGTTGTCTGTGCCTTCTTACCCTCTCCTCCAAGGAAGCTGGTTCGAGCAACCTTTGTGAATTTCTTTCTTATTACTGTCTCAGAAACAAGTGAAATAATTAGCAGAGTGGACAATCAGCTGTTGCTTGCACATAAAGATGGCCCTGTGAACCCTGATATAACATCTCACTTTCTTCAGTGTCTCACTCTGCCCCCATTTCAAGGCTGTACTTTCGGGAAAGGACAAATGCCGAGTGGAGTCTCAGTGCACTGCGCAAATAACTCTTGAAAAAGAATTGTCCCCTCTTTTCCCGCTCTAGGTTGTTTTTGTCTTGAGAACAAGGGTATTGTTGGGGGATTCCAGCTCGGCTGACCCTCTGGTTCTACAGGGACAGAGTGGTTGAGATGGGGAGGAGAACACTGACCTTCTGGCTGGGTAGAACCTCCCCAGCTCTCCCGTTTGGTGAACGAATCCTCTTTCCCTAAAAGATGCCTTAGACAAGTAAGATTTGTCATTTTGGAAAACAGCAGCTCAGGAATCATTTGGGAAAGGACTTGCCAGAAAACATTCCAGAGTGACTTTATCTCAAAGTACTGCAGAGGATGAACTGTTACCAAATTAAATGGCAGGCTTCATCATATCCAGTCTCCCAATAAAGCACATTTATTACCTTACAAAAGTGACATTCTCCTCCTCAGTGAAACAGTAATGTTCAAAAGAAATAACTGGGCGTAGCACTGTTAGTCACTGGCACGCAGGACCCTTCTCGAGCATTAATCTCAAATGGTGTGTTTAAATGATAATTATAATCATAAAAAGATGGATTGGAGTTTGCTATTATGGAGGGATTGGTGGAGGAAGGGGGAAAGGGCATTTCCCTTGAACCCTCTATTACAGGACCTGAGACTGAAAGTGGAGGCTGTGTATGGAAACACATTGCAAACAACCTCATTTCGTCCTGTTGAAATGGGTACCAGCTAAGTTCCTTGATGGAATGAGTGATGATCAGCTCACCTGCACTGTGGTGAACTGGAATGGGAAAGACATTATCTCTACACAGACCATGGACTTTTCTATTGCCCAGTCATCTTTGAGAGTGCCACAGAATGAGTTAGTACGCACTGTCACTTACTGTGTGTGTAGCCGTTAGACTTCACAGCTTTTTACATGTGAATTGACCTAGTTATTTCTAGCAGCCTGTGAGTTAGGAATTATCATTTCTATTTTATAGACAAAAAAATTGAAGGTCAGAGAAGGCTGCTAAACCCAGTATTTTATAAAATCACGAACATATAGAATCTTAATTTGGAAAGTACTTCAGAAAGGATCCAGTCAGGTTCTAGTTAAAATTGCTTTAACTTTATTCAACTGGATCATATACTACTCACTTAATACAGTAGTTTTCATCCTTCCTAACACTGTGACCTTTTAAGACATTTCTTCATGTTGTGGTGACCCCCTGACCATAAAATTATTTTCATTACGACTTCATAATTGTAATTTTGCTACTGTTACGAATCATAATGTAAATATCTGTGGTTTCCAATGGTTTTAGGAGACCCTATAAAAGGGCTGTTCGATGCCCCCCCAAGAGGTTGTGACCCACAGGTTGAGAACCAAAGACTTAGTACCTATTTGTACCTAACACTGTGTCTGTCCTACCCTGGGAATAAAAACAGGAATTTTTGTGGTTTCTGTCCTTGATGATCATCCCTCTGACAGGAGACACAGCTTTTGAAGAAATGGCTCTCATTCTGGTAATGTGTATGACACCCAGGAAAGGCATATAGATACTGTCTGGGCAACAGCTAGTATTCCACCTGGAAGGAAGGTGTAGTGGTTTGAATGAGAATGGCTGCCATAGGCTCATATATTTGAAGGTATAGTCATCCAGAAGTGGCACTACTTGAAAAAGATTAGAAGGACTAGGAAGTGTGGACTTGTTGAAGGAAATGTGCACTGGAGATGGGCTTTGAGGTCTCAAAAGTCCATGTCAGTCTGAGTCAGTTTCTCTGTCTCTGTCTCTCTGTCTCTGTCTCTGTGTGTCTCTCTGTCTGTCTCTGTCTCTCTGTCTCTCTCTATCTCTCTCTGTCTCTGTCTCTCTGCCCCTCTCTCTCTGTGTGTCTCTGTCTCTCTCTCTCTCCTTTTCTCTCTCAACTTGCAGATCAGGATGTAGCTCTTAGCTACTGCTCCAGCATCATAAATGCTGCCATGCTTCCTCTATGTTCCCCATCATGATATTGAACCTAACCTCTGAAACCCATAAGCAAGCCCCCAATTAAATGTTTTCTTTCTTAAGAGATGCCTTGGTCATGTGTCTTCACAGCAATAGAACAGTGACTAAGACAGAAGGACCACTGAAGACTCCTAAGGAGTAGAACTCCTTTCTGAAGGATAAGGAAAGGAAGCTAGCCTGGTAGTAAGGCAGGACAGTACAGTCAGAGGAGAAGGAAAAGCAAAGGACAGGCATGATATAGAAGAGTTGGCTGTCCCCCATTGCTAGAAGATCTTGTGGTGGGAGAATGGGCTGGAGAAAGGAAGCTTTGAAGAAGAGAAATTAGCATCACAATCAGGGAGAACCCATGAAGGTCTGTGAGCAGTAAGTGATACAAATTACTCTCCTGTAGGAAATAAGGGGATGTTATAGGCTTTAAGGAAAAGAGTGCAATCATAGAGATAATATTAAGTTAATGTTGAAATAACAGGTCATATTTATTGAGCAGTTACCATAGGCCGTCAAATTTGCTAGATGTTATATGTAGTAAGCTTATCAGTTAATCTTGAAAACACATTGGGGAAGGAAGTATTATGATCCCCATTTTGCAATGTGAGAACTAGTAGGGAGTTGAAGTGGGCTGTTGAGGCAGAGCTAGGGTCTCCAGCTCTGATGGTCTCAGTGGGTTGTGCTTGTTAGAAACATCACTACATCACTGTGGAAAGTGAGTCTCAATAGATAAAAGTACTAGTCAGGCCCCCACAGGGATGTCCTTGGTTTCTGAGCTGGAGGAGGAAATGTCCCTCTTCTTCAAGGTTCACTTCCTTGCCCAGGAAGCTCAGGGGAGCAGCATGGCTTTAGTTTTCTAGGCACCCAGTTCCCGTCTCTGCCTGTATCCATCATCTCTATCCACGTGCATACACTTTTCATCAAGGGTGTCTCTAAAATCCCTTATTGTTGTTTTAACAGTCTTTAAACCAATCTAGGCTGTTTATCTTAGAAAACGGACAACAAGCAGGGTGGGGGCTACCTCAGGACTTAAGGGGGTTGGTAAAATGAACAGAGAACACCATACCATGGCCCACCTTGCAGAATGGATCTTAGAAATGCTTCAATTGCATGCCAATTAGGTGTGGGTAATGTAATTGTGAATGTACTGGTTAAACAGATGAAAATGGCTGAACTGTAAATCAGTTTATTTAAATGCATTTTTTGATAGCAGAGAATAGGCACATCATTAGCTTGTAAATGTGTCTAATAAGGCTGCCTTCACTAATATGCCAAAAAGAGTCTAATTAACTTTTTTTCCTCCAGTTAGGCAGTAGTCTGAGGATCCCTGATCACATTTCCACACTATCTCTTTAGCATCAGCAAAGCGGCACTAAAACAGCCCCTGTGACATCTATAAAAATGCTAGTTTATAATTAGGACGATCTTGGCTTGAACAATAATGTTGCAATTTGTAGTGATGGCTTCTGTTTCTCTTTAATTTTAATGTATTAGCCTACAATGCTCTGGAGAGTTCCAGGCAGGCTAGCCCCTTTCCGTTTCTAAACATGCTGGCATTATGCACTTTAGGTACAGGAAGGAGTGGCAGCTGTAATTTCCTGCTTATTTATTTATTTATTTAAACTTTTCTGGGAGAGAAATACTGATAGGGAAAGCTGAGTACATCATCCCTTTTGGCACACAATGTTGATGCGAACCACATACAAGAACTCTCACACAGTAGAATCTCTCTTCAGTTTATGTTCTCCAGGGCAGTGATTGTTAGCTGCTTCTGTCAAGGTTCCAAGGCCCTGCTGTGGATTACACATTTTCACCTTCAGACTCATCATTTGGTGTAGCTTTTGGATATTAAAACAAAGTGCCTCGTTGCTATGGGAACCGCCTCAGTGGGTCCACTCTTGCAATTCTTAAGAAGCAATGCCCAGTGTTACCTAAAGCAAAGGTTCCTAATATTGAAAAAAAAAAAAAAAAAAAGCAGCCTGTCAGTGGGAACTGGGAAATCTGTAAACACCCTGAAATAGAATTCAATTCTGAGTGTCTTCCCAGAAAACCAAGATGCAATGAACCCAGCTTAGACTATTCTTGGAGTGTGTGAGATTTAATTTTGTGCTTATAAAAGTTCACTGTGGGAAGTAATACAGAAGCAATAACAATATTGTATGAATAGAAGAGTAAATAATGATATTCTTCTGTTCTTATTTCAATTTCTCAGTTTCCATCAGATCTTTGCTGAGTTTTCTTCAGCTTCTCTGCATATATTTGAAACGGTTATTTTAAAAGTTTGTATAGTAAGTTCAAACCACTCTTCAGAGACGGTTTCTGATGATGAGTTTTCCTCCTTTGACTGGGTGATATTTTACTGTTGCTTTATATGATTTGCGATGTCTCATTAAACATAAAACAGCCCCCTCTCCTAGTCTTTGTTGACTGGGTTGATCCTTGGC
The DNA here is from genome assembly GCF_007827085.1 of Peromyscus californicus insignis. Classification (NCBI taxonomy): domain Eukaryota; kingdom Metazoa; phylum Chordata; class Mammalia; order Rodentia; family Cricetidae; genus Peromyscus; species Peromyscus californicus. Next base: position 53,207,407 of record NW_026294436.1, read on the forward strand.
AAAAGCCTGGGTTTTTATCAGGTCTTATTTGAGCCTGTATCTTGACTGGGCTTGTATATGACTTTTCCATTCTCCTTTAGATATGGCCTAATTTCTTCATGTGTATCACCCACTTCTTCCTGAGCCTCACTTAGTCCCTTGAATGTCTTCAACTGTAAAGTGTCACCATAGCATCTGGAGGCCCCTAGACTCCACCTCCTTTGAGCAGCGGCTCCATCACCTTTAACCTGAGCTCCAAGTTGGATGAGACAGGCCCATCTTTCATGAAGCACCCAGACAGGTTAGAATGTTGTAAGGCTGATATCATCTCTGCTGCTCTGATTCAAGGAAGGAAAAGAAACAGCTTACCTGTCCTGTAGAGCAGTGTCTCACAGGGGAAGGGAGAAGGGTAGGGAAGAAGAGCAGACAAAACTGCCATGAAGCTAGCATGGAAGCTTCTCTTCCTTTCCTCCTCCCTTCCTCTTTTTCCCCTTCCTCCCTCCTTCTTTCCCTCCCTCCCTCCCTCCTCCCTTTCTTTCCTTTCCTTTCCCTTTCTTTCTTTCTTTCTTTCTTTCTTTCTTTCTTTCTTTCTTTCTTTCTTTCTTTCTTTTTTCTCTTTCTTCTTTCACTTCCAGTCCTTTCCCTTCAATTTCCTCTTCTCTCTTCCCTGCCCCTTCCCAATTCTCAGATTTTATTTCTTCACCCCTCAAAGGATGTGTTTTGTTGACACACCATTTATTTATCTGCAAGTTCACATTCTACTTGAAAAGAGATATTAGGCTAAAACTTTTATTTCTAAGACTAAGAAATCTAAAATTTGTTCTTCCATTTTGATTTTCCATTACAGTAAGGGTGTAGGAAACACTGCAGAAGTGTGTGGATATGACAAATGTGCACATTGGAATACAGAGAACATCAGTTACAAAGTTTTATAAATATAAAAAACTGTTACAAAGATATATATATATATATATGTATATATGTACATATGTATAGTACAAAATAATTCTTAATTGTCAGGGCCAGGGGACTAATTATTAAGAATGTAAGCTTTACCACAGTCTCAAAAAATATTAACCATGATCTATGCCACTGTTTTGTTCAACGTTCAGTGCCCAGGTATTTGGTTTTTAACAAGCAGGTCCACTCTCAACGGAATGCAGGATTTGATATTCTATAGCCACCCTCACAATTACTGCCTTCTGTAAGGATAAGAGTTGCAACCGAGTACAGTTATTTTTTTTCCTCTAGTGCTAGGGATCAAACACAGGACCATGAGCCTCAGGACCTGAGGGGCGAGTACCCTCCAACTGACCTGCATCCCCAGCTGACCATGGGCCCCAAGACATGTGAGGTGAGTGCCCTCCAACTGACCTGCATCCCCAGCTGACCATGGGCCCCGAGACATGAGAGGTGAGTGCCCTCCAACTGACCTGCATCCGCAGCTCTTCATTTATAATTCTTTTTTTTTTTTTTTTTGAATTTTTCGAGACAGGGTTTCTCTGTGTAGCTTTGCGCCTTTCCTGGAACTCACTTGGTAGTCCAGGCTGACCTCGAACTCACAGAGATCCGCCTGGCTCTGCCTCCCGAGTGCTGGGATTAAAGGCGTGCGCCACCACCGCCCGGCTCATTTATAATTCTTAATTTAAAATTTTGCTTTCGGCCGGGCGGTGGTGGCGCAAGCCTTTAATCCCAGCACTTGGGAGGCAGAGGCAGGCGGATCTTTGTGAGTTCGAGGCCAGCCTGGTCTAGAGAGCGAGATCCAGGAAAGGCACAAAGCTGCACAGAGAAACCCTGTCTCGAAAAACCTAAAAAAAAAAAAAAATTTTACTTTCATTTTGGTGACGGAAAAGTGAGCTTTCATATCTCTTGACACAAGCCTCTGTTCTCTAGTCATTTGTCAGTCTTATGTGTTCTTTATCCTTAAGCAGTTTCTTCCTTGTGAGAACAAAACTTAGAAACCCACTATTTCTGATTTTGATCAGCTCATTACTTGTCATTGATTTTGTCCACATCTGGGCTTTAAAGCATCATGGTCTGCCTTCTTTGGTAATACCACGTGAATACCGAAATTATTTTTGAAAGCTATTCCTTGTTTTGCTAATGTATTTCTTGTACTTAGATCATAATCAAACCAGACGGGGTTTTTTGTTTTTTTTGTTTTTTGTTTTTTTGGTTTTTTGAGACAGGGTTTCTCACTGTGTAGCTTTGGTGCCTGTCCTGGATCTTGCTCTGTAGACCAGGCTGGCCTCAAACTCAGATCCACCTGACTCTGCCTCCCGAGTGCTGGGATTAAAGGTGTGTGCCACCAACGCCTGGTGGTTCAAACTAGACTTCCAGAAGGTGCTATTGCTAACTGAGGAAATCTGACTCTGTGATAGTCCTTTTTCTCCTCTTTTAGAAGTCAGCTTTCACTGAGAGAATGCATCAGACAAGTGGCAGAGTTTACATTCTTCTCTCCATCTGGGATTCGAAACAGAACATGGGGCGTTTCTTAAGGAGAACAAAGGATATCACTACCACTGAATTCACTGCTGTCAACCTTAGCTTCATCCCTTAGTGTGGAGTGGGTTCTCAAAAGTGGACCAAAGTGGGTGCTGAGTCTGCAAAGTAAAGCTCCTAGCTTTGTGCTTTAAGACTTTTGCTTGATTCTGCCTCAATTAGTGTTGAACTGAGTGCCCCTGAAAAATATTTTCTTTAAACAGTTCTATGGAGGAATCTCATTTCTGCTAAACAAATAAACAATACAACTCAACCCAAACCCAAACCAAAGCAGAAAAACCTCTTTGCAGCTTTTGCTTCTGTTGAAGATAAAGAAATCCTTTTAAAACTTTTGTTAGTCTGTCTTCTGCCAGCATTCTTTTCCCCCAAACAGCTCATCTAATGTGGCAGGGCCTGATCGTGTGCACCTCTGGATTCCCTGTCCCTGAATGCTTGCCTCTGCCTCAAAAGAGAGCTTTTATATTAAAATCAGTCTGTTCTTGAGAAGAATGCCAGGCAGTTTCCTGCCATTTTGGACACTGTTTTTCCTTGATTTGGCATTTGTCTGATAGCTGTAGACCGTGGACTTGTTCAGAGCTCCTGTGAAGAGATTCCCCTCAGTGAGCAAGTACCCATGCTGAGTAAGCATGAGGCCCTGAGTTCGAATCTCCAACACTCACACAAAAAGCCAGATAAGGTCACACATGCTTATAAACCCAGTGCAGTGGAGTGTGGAGATGGGGATCGTGGGGTTTGCTGGTTGCTAGCCTAGATTCAGTTTAGCAAGAGACCCTGTCTTAAGGATATAAGGCAGAGGGTGATAGAGGAGGACACCTCACTTCCCTCTCCAGTCCCGCACCATGTATTCATATACCACATATGACAAACTCATGTAATATCACCCACACACAGATTAAAAAATGTATAAAAATACACTGTGTGTGTGTGTGTGTGTGTGTGTGTGTGTGTGTGTGTGTGTGTGTGTGTGTGTACCTGTGGAGGGCAGAGGCCAACCTTAGGTGTGTTGTTCATCAGGAACCATTCATTTTTTTTTTTTTGCTTTTGAGACAGGGTATCTTCCAGCCTGGGACTCACCAAGTCAGCTAAGCCGGCTGGTGGGTAAGCCCAGGGATTTGCCTTTCTCTGCTTTCCCTACTCTGGGTCAAAAGCATGCACCACTGCTTAGCTTTCTCTTACAAAAGTTTTAGGAATCAAACTCAGATCCTCGCACTTGCAAGACAGGAGCATTACTCACTAAGCTGTTTTCCCAAACTTAATCCAACGCCTTTGTATCAGATTTCACAGCAGCTCTTTTGTAATCTAGCCTCAGATTTTCAGGGTTTGTCTGAAACTTTCAGAATTGCAAACATACCATTTTAAAGAATAATAAAATTAGCAAACTGTTGGAACTGACCTTAGAATGAAATCCATTGTTAGAATGGACTCTGAAACTAGCTTGCTTCAATCTTTGTTTTTCCATGAGGAAGGGGAGGAAGGACTTTTCTGAAGTCACTCAAGCAGAATTGGCAGGTTTGGAATTTATACCTCAACCTCAGTGGATAATGTGACCAGTTTAGGTAGCACAGATGGCCAAGGGCAGATCCAGGTCCCCCCGACCCCCACCACACACAAAGAAATAAATGAAGAAAGGAAGGAAGGAAGGAAGGAAGGAAGGAAGGAAGGAAGGAAGGAAGGAAGAAAGGACATATAAATTCAGAATTGGGAATAAGAAAGAATGCAGAGAAATTAGTTGTCCAATAACAAGTAACTGGTTGATAAGCTATATGGTATGCATATATGGGCATCTACTGAATACATATAATTGATGCCATAGAGTTATATTTTTTATCACAGAAAGATACTAATTATATGCTGCTAACCAAAGCAAAAATACTGGTTATGAATATATACCTTTAATGTGCTCCATCACATAGTATGCTCTTAATAAAACATGATTTATTGGTGTAGCACAACTCTAATAAGAAAAAGATGCCAAAATGTCAATAATTATTACCCTGGTTAGTGGGTAATGGGAATTTTTTAGTCTACTGTTTTTCATTTGTTTGTTTTGCCTGTTTTTCCCAATTTCCCTTAAAGGGAACCAGTGCTGTATAACATAGATTCAAAGTCACTCATCACTGGATGGCTATATCCTTGGCTAGCAGTCAGAGGATACTGATCTGAGATTTAGGCTTAGGCGACCTCCCCTCACAAACCCATGTAACCCTAACCCACCATTCTCCATAACCCCAATCACCAGCCTTCTTTGAAGAGCCATTGCCAAACCTCGGGACCTTGGGATTTGCTAACTACATAAATGCCAAATACTGAAAATGCCATAAAGGTCACAATATGTCTGTCCTGTTTGCAGTATCCCCCAGTGTCTAGCTTACCAAGTTGGATGTATCAAAGCTTGGTAAATCACTGAATGACTTGTAGTGAGGAACTGTTGTTCACCACTGTGAAGAAAAGGAGGAAGAGAAGTGATAACAATTTTCCAAATATACATCACTTTTAGAAAGCTTTGTGACTCTTTCAAAAACATTTTTAATTATGTTTATTTGTTTATTTATTTATTTAGTGAGTGTGTGTATATGTACGTATGTATGTATGTATAGGTGGGTATATGGAGATGTAAAGGACAACTTTCAGGAACTGGTTCTCTCATCCACCACATGCGTCACAGGAATTCAGGTCGTCAGCCTTGCAACAGAGAGCTCCTTTACCCACTGAGCCACGCCCCAGTCTTTCTATGACTTAGGAAAGAGTGTGTGTGGAGTCTGAAACTCAGGTCACACCAGTTTGAATGCTGGGTCTGCTTATTAGCACTGTAACTTTGAGAAAGCCTCTTAATTCTCTAGACCACACTTTTCTCATAACTAAAATGGAGATAGGATGGTCAGTCTCTAAAGCTGGCATGGTATGACTCCCTCCCACACTCAGTGTCTGCGGGTCTGAGACTTAAAAAAGTGTTGCTGTGAGGACTCAGAATCTAGGGAGAGTCTGCTTTTTATGCTCTCAAAAGCACTGAGACGCCAGGTTGGAGGAGAGCTTGGAAAATGCCACAGGACTAGGTCAGGCCATGAATGCACATGAGCACAGTGATTCTGCGAACCCAGCACCGCAATGGAACCCAGGGCATCTCGCCGCACTTCTAAGACCCAAGCAAGGCCAGCAGAAGAGCCCTACCCAAGTCCTATCAACCCTCATAACTAACAGAGTTAATAAAACCATCATTTTAAGGCACCAAATTTTGGAGTGGTTTATTATACAACAGTAGTTAATGCAAACCTAGTAACATCACCTCTATAATATTTGGAGATATGATATGGTCATGCATATCAAGGTCTAGACACATCATTGCTCAGAAAGTGTACATTCAGTTATATAATTTTTGCATGCAATTCTGCATGGAGGATGCTGACATCTCCATTTTCTTGTTTTAAACATTTTATATTTTCATTTAATTTCATGCATGTTTCACACACACACACACACACACACACACACACACACACACACACACACTATGGCATGTTTGTGGACATCAGAGGACAATAGGACCACTTCAACTACGTGGGTCCTGGGAGGGGGGATTGAACTCAAGTGGTCACACTTGGTGACAAGTGCCTTAGCTGGCTGAGCCATCTCACCAGCTCTAGTACCCCCATTTTTATGTTGAGAACATTGTCATAGAAGGAAGAAGGGAGGGCTGGCGACAGGCTTCAAGGTGTCAGGTCCTTCTCACCCCAAGACAGATTGTTTCCATGCTCTGCAGCTGTCTTTCTAGGAGAAAAGAAGGACCTGCCCCAAAGCCTTCGGAAAGCACTAGCCCATTCTCACCTCCCATCCTTTCAGTAATAAATAATGAGGGAATGGAGGCTACGTGAGCCAAAGTGTGCACTCTGGGGATGGGCCTGGTTGCTGTGGAGATGGCAGTGATGTCTCAAGCTGATGATGATCTCAGCAGGGGGAAATGAGCCGCAGGAGAGGATGCACCAGGAAGCAGAATGCTCTTTTCTCCTAATGTCATGTAATGAAGGAAGTTAAACTACAAATGAGTGAAAACAGGGATGGAATATTTTCTAAAGCTAATGCTTGGCGGCATCTCCACAGCACTCCAGTGAACACCATCAGCTGGCAGACTGAGGACGGCAGCGAGTGCCATTCAGCGTTAATTATGTTGAAATGCAAATCTAAAGGCGTCCAACTCAGACAAGTCATTTTTAATAACACCTCATCCTGGGCTACAAAAATTTTTATTTGTCATCATCTAATTGATTTGCGTCCATTTCAATTATTTGTTTGCTTTTGCTTGGTGTGTTTCTGGGCTAGTGGGAACAGGCAGCCAACAACCCCCACTTAAGTTCATTCACCATACCTACCATCCCATAGCCTGGAAATGAGCCATGGCAAGGTGGCTCACTTTCTGCCTCCTCCTTGATTATTAGAAGTAACTCCATGGTGATGCTGAGTGATCTCTTGGCTCTTCATGACCCCATCCAAAAAGTCATCCTAGGGCATCTTCCAGGAGAATTCTGTCTAAGCCTGGAACTTTTCACATCCATTACCTGATCAACACCAAAAATGGGTACCATTTTGCTTTCCAGTATATTTTGTCTCATTTGTGTAACCTGTATGTCTGTCTCACTGTGTATCTGCATGCTCTTTAAGAGCAGGGATGCATGTTGTCCTCCATCTCAGTTGTTTTGACAATGTACACATGCACATGTATGTGCACACAATGCATACACATTTTTGCAAACACACCACACACACACACACACACACACACACACACACACACACACACACACACACCCCTATCCAGTTGCTATCAATGCTCTTGACCAAACTAGGTCTTCTTATCAACATTTACCCATTACATATCCCATTGTCTTAAGTTTCCTACACAGGACCAAGTGTGATGATAGATTAGTTAAGTAATTAAACCAAGTGCATTAGGAATCTCATGTGAGACCTTTTCCAGATAGTAAAATGTTCTTAACTAAACAAAAATGCAGATATCTCCATGATAGAAAAGCTAAGTCCATGGAGGAAGAAACAATGTCTCAGACTACAGGAGTAAATATCTTTAAATAGGGTGACTTTTTAAGGGCTTGCAAATTGTGAGTCAGCTGGCTGTTATGTCTAGGCCTTTGAATATCAGGTTTGTAGTAATTTTGTTTGTAGATCTGATAGTGATGAGTGCTGTAATTGGGTTCTCCAGGGCCCCCAAACCACCTGCCATTTAATCAAAAGCAGATGGGACATGCTACTCAGTGATGGGGAGCTTTGAGTGTAAAATGGAAGCAGGGGCAGAGGTGAACAGAGGTGGATTCTCCCTTCCCGTAATCCAGAGTGCTTGCATTTTTCCTCTTTTCACACCCCATTCCATCTTTCATTCTCAGACAATGAACCCATGCCTTTGAATGCCTCCCTTTCTAGGCATGATGCTTTTTCCTCAGCGGTATGCATCCGAATAGACATGGCTTCCAAAGAGCCGAAGGGAATGGCATCCACCCATCACTGCCGGGACAGGCACCGGAGGCGCCAGCAGTTGACAATATGTTTGTAACAGATCACTGGGCAATTTTCCAGTCTGATACATCCCTTCTGCCTGTGCCCTCCAAAACACAAGGTATCGGGAAAGTTGGCAGTCTAGTGCGAGGAAGGCTTTGAAACACAACCCCCATCACACACCACATGCTGGAAGGCATCCAAGCTGCAGTACCCAGTTGGATTCATTTGCAAGTCTCTGAGTCCCGGGTTAATTGTACAAAACAATGGCCCTGACCCATCAGTACAGAAAGACAACTGGCAGGCTCACAAGTGTCTGTTCATTGAACTTACCCCTCTAAGCATCAAGGTACTTGAATGGGTGTGTTTAGAGGGGGTGAGCACAGGAATAACTTGCTACATACCAACTCAGTGTACACCTTCAGTTGCATGCACACATACATAGATTTTTTTTGCATACTCTATCTCACATATGTAGACACACACACACACACATACACACACACACACACACACACACACACACACACACACACACACACACACACACACACTATAAACCAGATAACTTATTCCCAGGCTGGCTTTTAATTCAAGCCAATTGGCTTTGGCCTTGTGAGTCTATTCCCAGAGCTAGAGAGTAGCTCTGCAATGCTGAGTAGGGAGCACATTCCAGCTCCTGGCATTTATCTGAGCTTAAATTCCCGTCTCCCATAGAATCTTGCTACTTTGCTTTGAAATTCATCAGGCCCATATCCCAGCCATGAAATGAAAGCTTTATGCAGCTGCTTGACCTGTGCTCAAGACCTTGTCACAGTCCCTTCCCCCACTGTAGGGAGTGGTCAAAGCTTCCACACTCACTCTCTGTCCCAGGACTATCTCGCCCCATGTTCCACGGGTCACTGGGCTGATGGTATGTGTCTGCTCTTACGTTCCCTCCTGTTACTTCAGGTATGAGTCCAGCTGGCAGAGTTGCCCACATGGACTTTGTAGGACAATGCCAAATGCCTACTTAACACACACCTGAAAGTTTCTAGCTGTACCGCCACCCATGTAGCAAGGCCTGAGGAACTTCAGACAAGTTCATTAGACAGACACTGATCTAGCTTTGAACTACTGCTCTTCCGTTGTGCCTTGGCCACACTGTCTTTGACCATCAGGTTAAAATGAGGCAGTCTAATGCCCATTTCACAGCATAATGTGATAATTATGCATAATGATGAATCTTGGTTGTCAGCTTGGTGGGATTTAGAATCACCATAGAAATGCATTTCTCTCTCTCTCTCTCTCTCTCTCTCTCTCTCTCTCTATATATATATATATATATATATATATATATATATATATATATATATATATATATATATATATATATGGGTGTTTCCAGAGAGGTTTCACTGAAGAGAGAGGACCCGAATGTGAATGTGGGTAGCATCTCCCTTGGACTGGGATCTCAGCCTGAATAAAAAGGAGGACATGAACCTAGCATGAGCACTTCTCCCTCTGTGTCCCGACTGGGGATGCAATATGACCAGACTCCTCAAGTTCTTGCTGCTATTATTTTCCTCCCATGATGGACAAAACCATCAAAATGAAGCTCTAATAAACCATTCTTCCTTTAAGCTGCTGTTTATCATTGTTCACAGCAATGATAAACAGTAACTGATTCAGTATGCCATGGGATCAAGCCTGCTCCAGGCACTTACAAAGTGTTCAGTAAGCACTGGACATCACCATCAATATCGTCACCATCACCATCAAATCACCCTCACATCACCATCACATCATTGTCACCATCACCAACAAATCACCATCACCATCACATCACTATCACCATCATCATCACCATCACATCAATGCCACTATCACCATCAAATCACCATCACATCACCATCACATCATTGTCACCATTACCATTAGTATCATCACCATCACCCTCACATCACCATCATCACCATCACATCACCATCATTATCATCATCACCATCATCATCATCATTATCATCACCATCACCCTCACATCGACATCATCACCATCACATCACCATCATTATCATCATCACCATCACATCGTCCTCATCATCCTCATCATTCTGCTACAACCAGCAAGCGATTCATGCTCCTGAGGAGAACACACTGGGATCTGATAATGAGCGTGGATGGCTTTTTGCTCCTTGATCTTTCAGGTCCTGGAATCTCAGCTTTTCTAATTAGGATTTAAAAAAAAATTAAATCTCTTCCTTTTTAAAATTAAATATTCATGAATATATACTTATTTTGATTTGTTTTGTTAGTTTATGTGAAAGGGAATAAGAATTCACTAAAATGCAACTATATCCCAGACATTGAAGAGATTAAAGTTTGGAAATGCCTTATGATTCTGGGTTCCATTTTTAAGAGGAATGTTGGTAGAGGGAGTCTTCAGAATGAAGGGCCAGGGTACCTGTTTTCCCAGGGAGGGGAGGTGGGCCCACCTATGTGGGGGAGGAGGTGGGCACCTGCTTTCCCAGGGAGGGGAGGTGGGCCCACCTATGTGGGGGAGGAGGTGGGCACCTGCTTTCCCAGGGAGGGGAGGTGGGTTCACCCATGTGGTGAAGATGCTCATTGCAGACTTGACAAGGAGGAGTTAACCTAAGGTCTGATCAGGGAAGCCAAGGACCAGCCCCGGGAACTCCAGGAACACCATCAGTTGACTGTTTCCGTCAGAATTCGGAGGGGTTTTAATATCGGGAATGAGGAAGAATGAGAGGAGAAAAAAACTGGCTTCTTTCCTCAGAAGACAAATATAACAAGAATTTCATGGGTTGGGGGACAGTTCGGTCAGTTAGATGCTTGATGGGCAAACAAGAGAAGCTGAGTTTGATCCTCAGAACTCATGTTCTTCTTCTTTTATTTTCTAAACAAAAAACAAAGAAAGACCAGGTATGGTGGCACATGCTGCTTGTAATCTGAGTGCTGAGGAGGTGGAGATGGTTGCTAGGCCTCACCAGCCACACATACACACACACACACACACACACACACACACACACCACGTGGGTGGCAGCTGATGAACAACACCTGAAGTTAATGTCATCTCTCTTCACATACATGTGTACCCCTACACACCAACACAACAAACAACAAAATCTTCGTACTCCGGTGACCCCAGGGTTGGTGTCGGGCCACAGAGTATTGCCCCAAAGAATAATATTGTCTATCAGAGCATTGTGCAACCACTAAATGCCAGACATCGCTCTAAATTCTTTAGGTTTTAACCAGTTTATTTCTCACAGAAGCTTTGCAAGGCAGACTACATAGTCCCAGCCATAGACGAGGAGACTGAATACAAAGAAGTCACTTCTAGAGAAAAGTCACAGGGCTAGAACATGGAAAAGGTTGAATTTGAGTTCTGGACTCTGGCTCACAAACCTTCAGTAACTTAGGTCATCATGTGAGCAAGGTGAGTGTGTGTGTGTGTGTGTGTGTGTGTGTGTGTGTGTGTATGTATAATACATATATATAAAATATACTATATATATATATATATATATATATATATATATATATATATATATTCATTCTATCTGGTTCTGTTCCTCTAGAGAACCCTGGCAAATACCCCTTCCCTATTCTCCCTATTCTTATACAGTCTGGGGTCCCCGGCCTACAATTAGGATGGATCTTCCCACATCAATGAGTGACAAACGAGACACTATCTTACTAAAGTGACCAAGGTAGCATCACCAGTAAGCATATTGTCTTCCAGTACCCTCGGCGTGATACACTAAACAAAGGCTATATCAAACCTGTGGCCTCCTCCCAGCAATGTGTAACCTCAATCTAGTAATCAGGAAACTCCAGATGCATCCAGTTCAAAGACACTCCATAAAATTACTGAGCAGTCATCTTCAAGAGCCTACATCATGAAAGGAAAGATTGAGTTACTGTTATGGTATAGAAGACAATATGAGACATGAAAACTAACTAGATTCTAGCAGCCTAGATAGACTCTTAAATAATGGGTACATGTGTACAAAGTTTTGAAATTAGCATATTCTGCCGGGCGGTGGTGGCGCATGCCTTTAATCCCAGCATTGGGGAGGCAGAGCCAGGTGGATCTCTGTGAGTTCGAGGTCAGCCTGGGCTATCAAATGAGTTCCAGGAAAAGGCACAAAGCTACACAGGGAAACCCTGTCTCGAAAAACCAAATAATAATAATAATAATAATAATTAGCATATTCAATGCCTTTGTTAATAATACCATGGCTATTTTTATAAATATTTATCTAGCATGTTAACATTAGGGGAAGCTGGGTATAGGGTGTGGATTCTTTATATACTATATTTTACAATTCTGTTAGAAAATTTAAGTACTATTCCTGATTAAAAATAATTATGATTTAAAAATGGGAAAGGAAGAAGTCAAGTTTTCTCCATTTGTACACAACATGGTCTTACATTTAGAAAAACTTACAGATTCCACCTGGAAATCTTAGAGAAGATCACCAAGTTGGATAAAGGTGCAGAATGTAAAATTAACACACAAAACCATCAGTGTCTCTATGTATTAGCAACAAATTAGCTGAAAAAGAAGCAAAGCACGTGATTCCGCTTGTGACAGCTCCAAAGATACCTGTGAATAAGTTTAATCAAAGACCTGGAAGAGTTTTAGTCTGTGAAAATTATAAAACACTGACGAACGAAATTAAGGAATAAAAAAAAATAGAGGGACGCTGGAGAGATGACTCAGAGATTAAGAGAAATGGCTGCTCTTCCAGAGGACAGGGTTCAGTTTCAAGCATCCACCGGCCAGCTCACAACCATCTGTAACTCAGGTTCCAGGGAATCAGATGCCCCACTTTGGCCTTTGAAGGTACCAGAAATGTAAGTGGTGAACAGACCTATATGCAAGTAAAACGCTCATATAGCAAATAATTTCTGTTCGTTTCCCTTTGGGATTCACAGAGATCCTCTGGTCTCTGCTTCCTGGGTGCTGGGATTAAAAGTGCATGTCACTGGCTCCAGCTCACATAAGGCTATTTGTAAGGGACAGCAAAAGCTGAGGAGTGAAGCTGGACTCTGTCGCCCTGCCTTTAACTCCTGACTAGAAATTCCACACAGCTTATGCTGTGTAATAATTAGGATACTTTTTACTCCAACAATCACCTTGGCAATGAAGAGAGTCAGTTAATCTCATATTCATAGAAATTCTGCTAAGGGCAGTAGTGGACTATTTTCTGAGAATTGGGTAAAATCATCAGGGACCCAAACTTACTCTCTTTTTCCTCTTATGCCACTCTCAACTGCACGAAGAGCTGAGAAAAGGCTCCAAGTACCACAGTCAACAAGACTACCTTGTATAGAAAGAAAGGTGAAGAGAAGAAAATCCCTGCAGCCCAATATATTTCCCTATCTGACTCGTCATTCAGAAGAGGCTCACGTGGCTGATTCTAGAGCAATCTAGACCAGGAAGAAATGGAGAGCCTCTGGATGACTTACACCAGCCATTCCCTACTCTGCAGCTGGGGTTGGGCTCTCCTGGTGCAGAACATGTTGTGATATATATCTCACCCAAGAAATCTGGAGTTTCTGTTAGTAAAAAAGGCAAGGAGAATGACTGCTTGGAAAACACCTAACATCCGTTGCATATGTTCTCTCTCTCTTTTTCTCTCTGTCTCTGTCTCTCTGTCTGACTCTGTCTCTGTCTCTCCCGAGTGTGTGTGTGTGTGTGTGTGTGTGTGTGTGTGTGTGTGTGTGTTCCCTTCAGTTGTTTTAACTACCAACATGAGTGTAGGAATTAATTCTTAGTATTGTTTTGCATTCTCTCCAACCAAGATGAACACAATAAATATTTATTGATTAGCTATAAGGGGAAAAAAAGATAACTTGAAGTCAAAGATTTGATTACCTTGTCATTCATGGCCTCAAAATTTCCTTGCCAGCTTTGAATGGGTCCCTTCAGTACACTTGCAGAGGATGCCAACTTGGAAGAAGGATACGAGGAATTCTATGTGGTGGTGCTCAGTTCACTGGCTAGGCATGCTCACGTGCCAAGCCACACACCAGACAGGCACTGGGACACCTGCTTTGACCAAACACTGTTATGGGATTTGTGTAGCTCTGAATGCCAGCAGCAGAGTGTCTGCACTCACATTGTGGCCATGAGGTTTCACATATTCCCTGCTTTTACTGGAATATATCTCCCTTGCCCACCAATCCCTCATCGAGGTGAATCCAGATAATTATTTAAAATCTTTCCAGGATATCTTTTCAGAGTCTTCCTGCAATGTTGTATTTGGAGCTTCCTCGACTCTGTGGGTCTGGATAACTGTCCCAAGGATTGCACCTAACAATGTATTATACACATATTTGTGTGTGTGTGTGTGTGTGTGTGTGTGTGTGTGTGTGTGTGTGTGTACCATAATCCATCTTTTACAGTCAGAGAATATATTCTAAGAATTTAAGTGGGTATCTGAAACTTCTTTATAAGTGCATTGTAATCCCATAATAATCTTATAACCAAGAAAGCTGCTTAATGACTAAGAGTAGGCAGAATACAGAGAGTGGATATCTGGACACCTGGGTGATATATGTCCTGGACAGAAAGGAGCAAGATGGAGAGATTTCATCATGTTACTCATAACAATGTCATAATACAAAATTTATATTTTTTTTCTTGGAAATTCACTTTGCTTGTGTGTTTTGATACAGGATCTTGGGAAACCCAGACTGGCATTGAACTCATTATGCAACTGAGGGTGGCCTTGAACTTTTAATCCTCCTGTCTCTGCCTCTGAGGGCTGGGATTACAGGTGTGTATCACAACACTCAGTTGGAGTTCCCATTTTATATTTTCAGACATTGACTCTGTTCAATTGAAACTGTGGAAAGTAAAACCTCTGATAAGGGTTTGTGATACATTGCATTTGTTATATATTGAGTGGCTACTGTATTTGTTATATGTTGAATGGCTAATTTTTAAGTTTGTGGACTTTTTTTTTTTTTTTTTGGTTTTTTGAGACAGGGTTTCTCTGTGTAGCTTTGCGCCTTTCCTGGATCTTGCTCTGTAGACCAGGCTAGCCTCGAACTCACAGAGATTCGCCTTGCTCTGCCTCCCGAGTGCTGGGATTAAAGGCGTGCGCCACCACCACCAGGCAAGCTTGTGGACTTTTAAAAATAGTGTCTCAGTCAGAAAACCCCCGTACTACATTCTTTGATTTCCCTCCCAGTAAGAAGTACAATCAGAAGGAAAACTATAGTTACAAACTGTGAAGTGCCCTGTAGAGAGAACTCACAGGCTGTGAGAGCATCAAAAATGGCAAACGCACCTACTCCTCAAGAGGTAGAAGTGAGAGTCACAGACAGTGGGCATCAGCGATGCTGAGCAGAGAGGAAGGGAGGCTTCAAGTAGAGGACAGATCACCAGGGACCCTGTGAGATGTGAGGGAGCATGAGAGAGAAAAGGAGGAAGATCAGGTCGGAGAGAGTTAGGAAAAAGTGGGGTGCCAAATGAACTTAGAGGATCACCACCCAGATCTACAGACCTTCACAAGAACCACCGAGAAAGTCTCTCTCTCTCCTATCTCAAAACAACAACAACAACCCACAAAAATGTAAAGTTGGGTGGGTAGGAAGGTGGGATCTGGGAAGATTTGGGAAGAGAAAACACGTGATCAAAATATATTGAATGAAAACAATTAGTAAGAAAAAAACACTGAAAGTCATTGTTTTAATAACTCTCCTCATTGCTACAAAAAAAAATGGCCGACCAAAGCATTTTAAAGAAGAGGTTCATTCTGGCTTAATGTGGAAGGGGAGTCTATCATGAAAGAAGACATGGCAGGAGTAGAAGGCTGGCTAAGCATCCTGCATCTTCAGCTGGCATGCGAGAGCTGTAAAGAATGAGGCTCAGCTCCCCCTGCCCACAGTTTTTTCATTCAGTCAAGGTCCTGACCCTGTGGAATGGTGCTGCCCACAAGAAGGTAAGTTTTTTTACTTCAACTAACTTAATCTAGAGACTTCCTTGCAGACATGGCCATAGGCTTGTTTCCATGGTGATTCTAAATCCTGTCAAGTTGACAAGATAAAACCATAACAGATGCTGGGGTTTTAGGATATCTTAGGAGTTGTATGTGTCAGGGGAAGGGGTAAGAATCACATGACCAGGTTTTTGTAAGGAGTTTGTCTTCTAAGATGAGTAAGATGAGCCAGCGGCTGTGGAGAGAGGAGGTCGTGGACAGTTCCAAGTTGTCCAGAAGGTTGACATCACTCCAGGCTTGAGTGGTGGTCATGGAGACTGAGGAACAAAACAGAGCTGTATTCATTTACCACTGCTGCCACTACTGGTGAAAACAAACCTAGTGGCTGAAGCCAACGTGCCCATTTTCAATGGTCAGAAGTCGAGGCACCGTGACTCAAGGGCTCCTCTGTTAGCATTAAATTCTATAAACGCACATGATGAGCTTAGCACGTACCAACAGGTCCAAAGTCCCACCTCAGAAGGCTGGGGTTACAGTGTTGACCGCCCTGAGTTCCTGTCTGGAATTCTATTTCAAATTCATTCAGGTTAGAAGTGAATTTCCTTGAAGTTCTTGTTTCCTTGATGCATAGTCTTCATTTTCAAGTTGAGAACGGACAGTGTTTCAAATTCTCTGAGGGCTTGGACTCTCTGGCTTCCCCTTCCACATCTCTTCACTTTCTCTTCCTGTCTTTCTCTTCTGCTTATGTGGTTTCATTGACCCCACCTGAATCATAGCACAGTCTTCCCACCTGAAGATCAGCTGACTGGTGACTTTAATGATACTTTTAATATCCCTTAAATCATGTAGTATATGACATAACCATGGATGTGACAGCGCAGTGCAAAGACCCGAGGCCAGGTAGCTACCTACCTCATGAGATTAATTAAGCAGCTAAAATCAACAGTTCTTGCAAATGGATGGAGGCGACCATCATTACATTCCCCTTCCTTGAAGACAGATGCAGATGTAGAGAAATTACAGGCCTACACCAGACAGCTGGCTGCTGCTATTTCTCAGTTAGTATTATCAGATGTTTTGTAAGTCTGGCACAATTAGGAGCAAGGACTCTCAGAGGCAGAATGATAACGGGTGCATTGGTTGGTCCTTTTGTCCCTTGAGTAAGGCAGTCTATCTCTTGGGTCCTTGGTTTCTTAGTTTGTAAAGGGAAGGAATTGGACCAACGAGATTCTTCCTCCTGCAGATTTCTAATACCAAGTTAATCATGTTCATTTGTCTTTTCTTCTTGCTACTTGATCAGGAACAGGCCAGGTGTGAGGGGGCGGGACCACGGAACTGCTGGCACATGCTGAATTCATCATGTCTTTTCATGGAGCTTAATGCCAACAGATGTTTCTGAGTCATAATAAAAGGTTAAATATTTTAATAAAAAAGACACATGTTGAAGGTGATTTGGGTTTCGATTAAACTCCCCTGTACTCACCATTTTTTTCTTTACATGCAAATGAACTGGAAGCTTATTAATGAGATGAGAGACTGGAGCCTAATTAGCAACAGGACTGAGGAAGCTTGTATTAGCTGATTCAGCAAACTAAATGGATAATTACTGTAGCTGGACTTGGGCAGCTTCTAAGAAGCCTTATTAATGGAACTCTCAGAAACTGCCTTGATTATGGTCTCTCAACTTGCAGATTTAATCCAGGCCACAGATACTTTATAGTTACTCTGTGCAAGGAGTCAGCCTCCTCTGTCATCCTTAGTGGGCAGACAGAATACAAACCATCTCTGGCTAAGTTGGACCTTTATCAATGTGGGGACCCAAGGGAGTCTCTGTGTCTGCTGCTGATCCAGGCTTTTCTTGAGTCCAGTCTTGATTTCCTCCTTGGCTTGGGGAGAGACCGCCTGACAGTGCTTTTCATGTTCATTACCTATTTGAGACTCGGAAGTCCAGGGTTTTATATATCAATTTTAATTTAACAAATATGTGGCTCAGCATACCACATGCTGTTTGTTAATTGTTATTTTGACAAAAATCTAGAGTCACCCATGAGGCCAACATCCAGGCACACCTGTGAGGGATTACCTAGATTAAAGTTATCCTCTGAGAATGTCTGTGAGAGATGCTTTCAGATCCTGTTAATTGATGTGGGAAGACATACCTTAATTATCAGTGGAACCATTGCTTGGGCAGGGAATCCTGTCTAAAATGAAAACAGTGAATGGAGAACGGGCATGCATTCACTGTTCACGGCCTTCTGAGTGTGGACACAATGTTACCAGCTGCTTCTAGTTCCTGCTGCCTTGACTACCCCATCACCACCATGGACTGTAACAAGAACTTCAGTGAAAATGAACTCAACACTTCCTTCCTTAAATTACATTTGTCAGGATATGCTACATTCTTCTCAGCAGCCAGTGGGAGTACATATTAGGACACGAAGCAAGTGTCTCAACAAATACAGTGTTTTAGTTAGGGTTTCTACTGCTGTGAAGAGACACCATGACCATGGCAACTCTTCTAAAGGAGAACATTTCATTGGGGTGGATCATTTGCAGTTCAGAGGTTTAGTTCATTAATGTCATGGCGGGGAGCATGGCAGCATGCAGGTAGATATGGTGCTGGAGCAGAAAGTCCTTACATCTTGATCCAAATGCAACAGAAAATGAACTGATACACTGGGTGTGGCTTAAGCACATATGAGACCTCAAAGCCCACCTCCACAGTGACACACTTCCTCCAACAAGGCCACACCCACTCCAATAAAGCCACACCTCCTCATATCGCCACTCCCTTTGGGGGCCATTTTCCTTCAAACCACCAAATACAGGAATGTTGAAATCACATCCTGCATCCTAACTGGCCACCATGGATAGCAACAACAAAAGAAAAGACAGAACATTCACAAATTCACACGAAGCTAAACAACACACTACTGGACCAAAATTGAGTGAAGGATGAAATCAAGAAGAAAATTTTAAATTCCTAGAATTGAATGAAAATGGAAACACAGCATACCAAAATCTATGGGATGCAATAAAGTCAGTTGTAAGAGGATGCAATGTGCTTACATTTTTTTTTTTAAAATTGAGAGCTCTCAAATTAATAACTTAATGATGTACCTGAAGGAATGAAAACAATAAACACCCAAAAAGGTAGATATGAGGATACAATGAGAACAGTGCCAAAATTAATGGAAAAATAATAAATCACCAAATTAAAGAGTTGCTGCTTTGAAAAGATTCACAGTACCGAGAAAGGAAGCTAAGCCACTGTTCTAAGAGGTCTGTGCCTGAGAAAACTCATTTTAAGACTCATAACAATCCTATGGGTAGATGTTCTTAGTGTCCTTGATTTATAGATGAGGGAACTGAGGTACAAAACTACCCAAAGTCACAAGTCAGTGAGGATCAACTCTGATACCTAAACTAAAGTTTGGCTCCCAAGCCAAGCTCTTAGCGCTGGCATTACCATTCCTCAGGAACTTTGCCACGTTGGTAGTCAAGAAGGAAAGAAAGAAGAGGCTGCCTGATGGACACACTGTAACAGAAAATTTGAGGAGTATTTACTTACTAAGAGTAGTAGCTAGAGTACAAAAACCTGTACCCGAAGGGTTTTATTTTTCAGGTAGAAGACAACGCCAAAGACATGTTAGCAAGCTATATAAAGCCACAGGCCTCACTGGACTCTTGACTCCTGCTTGATTTCATGGTGTTTCCTATTTATGTCATTTTTTTTTCTTCTTTTATTTGAAGTCAGACTTTTTGGAAGAAGTTTGAAGGTTCTTTTTCTTATGTCCTCATTACTTAAACCATTACAATGTGGCCTCTGTTGTCACTGCTCTGCTCAAACTCACATTCTAAAGACCGCCAGCGATGTCCTGCTTCCCAAGCCCCGCGTGATCTTTGATAAATCTCATGACTCTTTCCACTCTGTCAATTCTCCCACACCTCCCTGGTTGTTGTTTCTAGTCCCTTTCCTATCACCTTTTTGTGATGGTTAATCTTCAGCTTGACTGGATTTAGAAGCACCTAGGAGACTGAGGGACATCTATGGGTGTGTCTATGAGAGGGTTTTCAGAGGAGGCGTGTGTGTGTGTGTGTGTGTGTGTGTGTGTGTGTGTGTGTGTGTGTGTGTACCCATCCTGCCTGTGGACAGCACTATTCCATGGGCTGGGGGCTTAGACAGAATAGAAATGGGGAGAGAAGGAAGTCCAAAAAGTGCTAGCATTTCTTTCCTAGCTTCGTGGTTCACTCTACTCATTTGCTTTAACTGCCAACTGAACACAGCCTAGAACCATCTGAGAAGGGATTCTCAGCTAAAGGATTGCCCAGAGCAGATCGGCCTAAAAACAGGTCTGTAGGGGGCTGTCTTGACTTGATACAGTAGTGCCCAGCACTCTCTGGGCAGCACCATCCCCTGGACATTTGATCTTGGAATGTATAAGAAAGGTACCAAAGTATGAGTCTCTGGGAGCCAGCAAACATTGTTCCTCAATGGTTTTTGCTCCCAGTTCCTTCCATGAGTCTCCTCAATGATGGAGCAGAAACAAACTCTTTCCTCCTCCAAATTGTTTTGGTTGCATTTGTTACAGTAACAGAAGGTAACCGGAACACCCTTGTTCTGAGAACTCAGCTTTGCCATCTCTGCTCTGCTGTTTGTGGACTGGGCCCTCTACAGCCATGAGCATCCCCACTTTGAGTTTCTGCCAGTCACGGTGACGTAAAAGTAATTCATAACACACACACACACACACACACACACACACACACACACACACACACACACACTGTTATGATGTCACAGACCTCACTCCTAGGTTCTTTTATGTTGTGTCTCTTCCGAACTAGTCCATGCATCACCATAAGCTAAATAACACTGTATGTGGTCATGATGCTAAAAATGTTTCTCTTTTTGAGTCAAGATATCTCCCCTGAGCTCCAGAATTCACTTCCAACTCCAACCAACATCTCCACCATTCAAGCTCTCACACATCTAAACTCTATGTATCCCAAATGGAACTCTTGGTAGTTTGTGCCTTCTACTCCAGCATACACCTGCCTTCTGCGTCTTTGTACATATGAGTCAAAGGGTTTCCCCAGGTAGTGTCCATATGCTACTCTCTATATGTAGGTGAGGAAGCTATCTCAGGCTGGAGGAAGAAATAGTGGGGAAAGATAACTGCACCCAAAATGCCTAGGCTGTAGTATGGACTTGCCAAAGAAGAGGTGAAGTAATCCGACTTAAAAAACTAGAACCAGAGAAACCAAAGGATTCCATCAGACATGCACAGCATCAGAAGACAATGCTGGAGAACTTCAATAAGGATTTAAAAGTATGCAGCTATCAGCAGGGCAAAAACTTTATGTCTGCCATGCAATACAAAGCATCAAGCATGCAGAGGGGCAAGAAAATGCTACCTACAACGAGGAAAGTAGTGTCAACCTAAAAAAAAAAACACCTCTGAGGATGAAAGAATTATTAGAGAAGGACTTTCAAAAAGCAATTATTACTCTATTCAATTGTTGAACTTGGAGGAAAAGTAAAGTAAAAATGTTCAGGGGAGAGGGCACTATATGCCAACCTGAACTTCTAGGTTGACAAATATATGATTGAGATTTAAATTACACTGGATGAAATTAATAGTAGATGCTGAAGAGAAAAAAAAATTCGGAACTTGAAGACACAGGGCAAACCTACCAAAACTCAGAGAATGTGAGTAAAGAGGAAGGAGAGGATTGGGAAGAGCAGATACAGACAAAGTGAGACAAAAAGTATTCTATATAGTGCTACCACAGCAGAGGTGTGTGTTGATGTCCATGCTGCCATGGGGACCATGCTGATCTGAGTGGCCTGCACTGCCACCTGGTGACATCTGAACCCGGTCTGCTACCAAGGACCATGTCGGGGTCCTTGGTCCTACCACAGCCGGGGTCTGTGCTGATGTCCATGGCCTAAGTTGCCCCAAAGGCCACACAGATGTCCAGGATCTAGGCTGTAACCTGTGGTCATGCTGGTGTCCTAGGGTTGTGCTGCCACCAGGGCCATGCAGATCTGAGTGACCTGTGCTACCACCTGGGGCCATGGTGTCATCTGGGCCAGGGCTGAGGCCCAAAGCCATGTCTGGGTCCATGGTCCTGCTGCAGCTGGAGTCTGTGTTGATGTCCATGGCCCGTGTTAACCACGTATGTTGACATCGAGGGCCATGTTGAGTTGGCCCCATGCTTCACTGGCCCAGGAATAGCTGGCCCTGCCTCTCACTAGACACTGCCACAGGAGAGATGGTCCCACCTGTCACCATGGACCTGGGAGAGCTGGCCCTGATGGCATGGGCCTAGGAAAGCTGGCTCCACACCTCACCTGAGGGACTGTCCTAGTGGTCCAGACTGACTGGCTCAGGTACCACCCAGACCCACACCCTGAGCCTTGGGTTGGCCCACCCTAATATCTACCCCATCTATGACCTGCTGGAGTGCATGAAGGGACTGCTCCTGAGGAATGATAGCTGCAGGGTCTCCATGACTCGAGGCAACAGCAGGATGTCTGAGAGGAGTTTCTGTGAGAATCCAGTGATGGTGGTGTGCCAGAGGCCTTGAACCAGACCAATGACTCACTGCAATGAACATTTGCGCGTGAGACTGATGGAGTGAAAGGGTATAATGAATCACACACTGAAGCTCCCAAGGCCACTAGGATGAATGAAGATATGTTGGAGAGACAGGAAAGACAGAGAAGTAAGGTGGTTTTTTTGTTTGTTTGCTTTTATTAAGTTAATTTGGGGGGTTATTTCCTTTTTGGGGAGGGATGTTTCAGTTATGAGGAGCAGATATGGAGGGACTGGGAGGTGAGTGGGACTAGGGTGCATAATGTGAAATTCCCAAAGAATCAATAAATAATTATGTTATTAAAAATTTTTCAGTAATCAGTGGCTAAAATTTTTATCAAATTTGAAACAAAATCACTGATTCATAGGGTGGAATAGTTCCAGAGGCAAAGAGTAATGAAATACATACCACAATAAAGTACAGAATAGTCTCAGAGTAATGCTGAGTAAAGGAAGCCAGAGTACTGCTGATGAGAGAGAGAGAGAGAGAGAGAGAGAGAGAGAGAGAGAGAGAGAGAGAGAGAGAGAGAGAGAAGGAAAGAGAATATACAGCACGCTATTGTTGATATAAAATTCCAGAAAATTCTAGGCCAATCTACAGTCAGAGCCAGAGGACGAATGGTTACCTAGGGAATCTGCTGGATGTTGGCAATGGGGGTAGGGACCCCCCTAAGTCACAGGAGAAAACACTTGAGGGAAAATACTATTGTGATGGCTTCATGGGTATGCACAAATTCCAACATTTATAAAATTTCATATACTTTAAATAGTGTTGTTTATTGTACATCACTTATAACCCAAAGCTCTACACGTGTGTGTAGTTGTGTGTCTGTGTGTGTTTGTGTGTGTGTGTGAGTGTGTGTGTGTGTATCAAACCCTTGTGCATGCTAAGCAAGTGCCCCACTACTGCGCTGCCTCCCTACTCCCACTTAAAGCTGTTTTAAAGATAAAGGATGAGCCCTGGAGACCCTCTGGGAACCACTCATCATCTCTAAAGCTATTCAACAAAGAATAAGAAAGTAAAGGGAAGTAAGACGAACATTTTGTGCTCTCTTCACTTTATGAACTATACCACTGGCCTCCAAATTACAACAAAAGGAAGGCTCCTCTCACAGGGGCATTCCAACTTCAACAACGACGTCTTCTAACCCCTAGAGTTGAATGGATCTGCTGATCAGTGGTTGCTGAACCACACTGAGTAGGAACCAGCCCTGCCCTGACACACTGCCTGATATCACAGGAGAACATTACTTCTGAAGTAATGCTGAAAAAAAAATAAAACACCCTGCAATTAGATGCTAGCAACTAAATCATGAGAAACACGGAGACCCAGAGAAGCCGTGGAGGGATGGAAGGAGACCAGGGAGGGGTGGTGGGTAAAATCGATGCCTTTGATTCTTCCATGAATAAAGCATAAGAGAAAACAACCAAAGGACCCTGCAGATTAGAAGAAATTTAATTTCAACTAATTACATGCATACAGCTCTTGGATTTTTATTTTTAATGTAAAACTCAGATGCAATTGATATAAATTAGTAAAACTGGTAGTTGGACACTGGGCATAGAGGATATTAGATGATTACCATTGATAGTTCAGCTGTGAAAATATATACTATGTTTTAAAAGTTTGGGTGGTTTTGTTTTTTTTTTTTTTTCGAGACAGGGTTTCTCTGTGTAGCTTTGCGCCTTTCTTGGATCTTGCTCTGTAGACCAGGTTGGTCTCGAACTCACAGAGATCCACCTGGCTCTGTCTACCAAGTGCTGGGATTAAAGGCGTGCGCCACCACCGCCCAGCTAAGTTTGTTATCTTAAGAGTTATGTTCACAGAGTTGGTGACTTGGCTCAGCAGGTAAGACATTTGCTGCTATGTTGGGCAAGCTGAGTTCCGTTCCTGGACCCCACAGGGTGGAGAGCAAGAACTGACTCCTTATAGAACTGTTTTCTAACCTTCGCATGTGCACATGTGAGTGCACATGTGTTCACACATGCGGTTATATACCTGCATATTTATTTATTATGGATGAAATACTCTATTGGGGATTTATTTGAGGTGTGGCAGTGGGCAGGAGTGTAAATAAAATAAGATTTTCTTTGGGTTGGTATTTATTAAGGCTGGGTGAGGCACACTGTACGGTTTATTATACTATTTTGTGAATATGCTTGAAAATTTTCATAATAATTTTTAAAGTTTTTTATCTAGTTTGGCCATTGAGCTTTATTCTTTGAATTGCTTAGTGAATAGCACCATAAATATGGGAGGACAGGATATAGAGAAAATTGAAGGTTATATTAAAATTCTTCAATGAAATGCACTAGTTCCCAGGGCAGAAATGGCATCTGGATGCAGCAGTGAGGCCCACTTGTTTGTACCCCAGGACAGAAATTACAGTGTTTGTTTAAACCCGAACTGAACAAACCCGACACTGTGAGAAGCCACAGCCTGCCTTACCCACACTGTTGGCAGAAGCCCCTGCCTCAGCGGGTGCACACATCCAGATTCTTGGATGTTCATCAGGACCAGATTGAGTCTTTAGGGCTTCACCCATCACCAAGCAGAAGGATGTTCATGCTTCCCTCATCACATATGGCACTGAAGATTGAGGCTTCCTGGTGAACATCTTAGCCTTTGGCAATTGTGGAGAGCACACATCATTTGCTTAAGGCCAGTGGGTGGGTCGAGCTTAGATCCCCCAGTAAGCTTCCCTTTCGTACACAAGGAATGCCATTCTTCCAGGTTATGTGGTTCTTGGAGTGAAAAAGAGCTCCAGAAACCCACCCATATCCACAGCATCCCCCTGAAGTCGCTCAGTCTCTTACTATGAGTGCAAAATCTTTGAGGGGCAGAAGAGGAGGCTCAGTGGTAAGCGGGGGTAAACTTCTCGCCAGGTGAACAGGAGGACTGGAGTTCTGACTCCCAGAACCCATGTAAGTGCCAGGCAGGAGTGGTGTCCTGATTGTAACCCTGTGCTCTGGAGGCAGAGATGCAGAGAAACATAAGCTGTGAGCAAGTTGACTTGCTAGACCCACCTGAATTGTGAGCTCTGAATTCAGTGAGAGAGAGACTGTGCCTCAATTTATAAGGTGGAGAGCAATTGAGGAAAATACCCAGCATCAAACTTCAGCCTCCACACAGGCATGCACACCACACACCTGCACACATATCCAATCACGTACATGGGGGCATGTATATATGTGCACATCATACACACACACACACACACACACACACACACACACACACAAATCTCTACTGAGACATTGATGGCAATACATCACAATGGGCAACTGCTCTTAAAAGGTGTTATGCTCAGAACCTCGCAAGAGAATAAAGGCAAAGGGGATTTAAATCATGTTTTTAATATCTCCTGATATCATCCTACTAGTCAGAAAAAGACAGTAATCTCTGATTTTACATTTATATTTTAATCTCTTGAGGAAATGGCAAATATACCGCCATTGTGCCAAGCATCTATTTTACTTTTCACAGGTTTCTAGTTGATTACAAAGCTTAGTCAAGGCTGACAACCCTTGACTGGAAGGCCTTTACCACCACCGGTGACAACATGAAGCTTTGTCTGTGAACAAGGTGCCCAGTGCTTGTCACATACCCATATGTGAAAAGTCATGGAAGGAGAAAGGAGAAAATGCAAAGTGGTCTGAAAACCTCAACGATTTAACCGAACTAAACTCATCAGCATTTCCTGCTTCCTGATGGCAGTGTGCTCTGATCACCTCTGCAGGTTGCCGTCCAGGGTCTGGCTTCCTCTCCTTTTTGTCTGTTTCTACCCAAGTGTTTACAGAGCACTGAAGAAGGATCGGGAGACTGCTTTCAGTCTTAGTTTAGCCATTAATTTGCTAAATTAACCTAGTCAGAACCAGGGCTCTAGTCATCCCTTCTCTTCTGCAGACATGGCCACGGCCGCCCTAGAGTCCATGGTGGTGATAATAACCTCCAGGAATTCTGGACCTGCATCCAATGTGTTTGCTTTGATATGTTCCCTCCTGCTGGTTCCATCCCATTGCCTTAAGCTCATCTCTTTCAGTGCCCCGCCCATTGGACTTCCGTTTGTTTACAACCTCTGTCTTGCTTCAGACCCTGCTGTTCAGAACTCACAGACATTCAACCCCATCTCCACCATCACTCTAGCCCACCAGAATCCCCACCAGCCTCCACCACCCCCCGCCGCCCCCCCCCCCCCCCCCCCGCCACCTCCCTGAGGTTGGACTGCTAGGCCCCTACTCTTAACAAGAAGATGGGGCCCTGTTGGAGAAGACTTGATAAAGAAAGAAAAGAAGTTAGCCCCAATTAGAGTTGAACCCTCATTCTGCTGTGTCCTGGCTCTGTGATACTCCTTAAACTCTTGCTCCCTGTATTCTGTGTGTCATGCTATCTATAACTCAGAATAATAGAGGGAAAGAGTGACATCATATATAAAATGACTATGATACAGTAGGCAATACTGATATGTAACGCTTCACTTCTAAATCCAAACCTATAGCCTGCTTTTTTTTTGACAATAAAGATGAGTCCTTTCAGCGTTTTTCCATGGCCAGCAAACACAATGTTTTGTCAGTAGAGGATGCTAGAAGAACACAGTTAGAGGGTGGAAATTTCCCCCTGGTTCCTTTGTGTTTTGTGGCAGTATGTTTAACATGTACAGCTCTTACAGTGCTCAGCTCCTGCTGTGCAAATGTCTTTCCTAGGGCAAGGTTACTGCTGGGTGTATAGCCACCCTAACACCCAGCTTCCAAACAGTGCATGACTTCCTCAGTGCTGGGAGCCTACAGCATAAACAGTTTCTCCAACGCCTGGCTCTGGCAGCAGGGAGAGCCTATCATGAGCCATGTCCTGCCTTGAATAGATTCTCCAATGCCCTACTTCTGCAGTAGGCCCAATGCCTAGCAGATTACCTTTGCCTCAAGTGTCTGCAAGGGAGTGCATTTCCCAGGCACCTACCCGTCATAAAGGCTCCTGCCTGATTCTTTGTGAAATTTTCCAGCAGGTTCTTAGGTGCAGGGCCTGGCCATTGACAGCTTCCCTCAACATCCCCGAGGATGATAATTTCCTAGCAAAGCTCACCCTGCTTGTTGCTTTTTATCTGTTATTCTGAGGACTATAATGCTTCTATTTGAGGATGAGGGGAGGGGCTTTCCCTGAGCACTCTATCAGTTTGAGTGGTGGTGATCGCCCCCTTTATCCAAAGCCTTATATTCTTCCAAGATCTCTTTGCTTGTAAATAGTCAGTCTTTTGTTTCTTCACCCCCTGCTGTCACTAAAAAATCAGTTTGTTTATGATTTATTTTGTTTTGTCTTGTGAAACAAGAGTCTTACTATGTAGCACTGGATGGTCTGAAACTTACTATGTAGACCTGATTCTGAGCCTCAATCTCGGCCGCCTTCCTGCCTCTGTTTCCTGAGGGCTGAATTAGAAACTCCTCTAAAATTTCCTTGTGGAGTTATTGTGTGGCCTACAGGCATGTAGTCCCTGCTAGGTGAGTTCAAGACAGAAGATTTCAGTCCAGAAAACCTCGTGTATTTCTGTTATCTATTCTAAGATTTGAAAATCTTCGGTGTAGAACATGTTAGGTCTCCTGATAACAAGAAAGTACAATGTATGCCTTATTAATGCCAAAAGACATAGTAACAAAGCCCTTGGCATACGATATTATAGATTCATATTAAAGCATGGCCAGACTCAGAGCCAGCAATAATCTTCATCTATGACATTTACTCTACAATAGCTTCCCTGCTGACTTGCCTTCTAAAGTATTCCTTTTGATTTCATCAACGAGTTCGTTCTTTTCTGGAATGTCCTTCGGTGCGGTTTCATGGGAAGATGCTGGATGAGATCCGACGTGAGATTTCTTATCGTTGGAAAACAAAATGTTCTTAGACCTCAGGAAAAAGTCGGTGGCAAATCGTCTGCGTTAGTGGTTGCCAAAGAAACAGAACAACAAGTGCGCGCGCACGGAGTCTGGACAGCAACGGTTGCAGTGCTAATTCCTCCAAGCTGGTAGTGATTTTAATTTCCTGTCAATGGGATGGTGTTGAGAAATGTGTCTTAAAATTAAGGACAGTCCCTTTCCCAATGAGTCACTGGTAATTGGTGCCTTTGAAAAGACTGAGCAGGACTTATGACTCGAGGTTTCTCTCTTAATTTGCATTTTTAATTAGATGAGATCTCAAAGGGTTTCTGAGCCTTTTTTCTTTTTGCCTCTTGCATTGCCTTTTTTGGGTTGTTGCTCTCCAATTAGAATTTGTAACAAATGAGTTGCCGGCATATAAATGTCAGCTCTGAGGTAAAATATTATTGTTGCTGGAGACCGGAGCAGGGCCCTGACCATTGCTTTTTAAATGAAAGCACATTCCTCCGAAGAGAGATAATCAGCTGGGCCAGAAGAAAAGAGACTAAGGTTTAACAGCAGTTAGAGTCCTTCATAGGCATTGCTTTCTCTGTGGATGTTGCAAGAATTCCTGACACTAGCATACAGCTGCACTTCAGAGAACTCCAAATCCCTGTTCAGATCTGCACAGAATTAGGAAGGAGACAAATTCGAGAACCCACGAGAAGAAGCTGGATCCATCGATTTCCCAGTGACTTCTGGACAAAGTGCTTTCGGTTGAGTCTGCTCTCTCTCTCTCTCTCTCTCCCTCCCTCCCTCCCTTCCTCCCTCCCTCCCTCCCTCTCTCTTTCCCTTTCTTTCTTTTTACTCTTTACATTATGTGTGTGTTTAGAAGGGGGTAATGTGCACATGAGTGCAGGTGCCCATAGAGGCCGGAACACTGCACTGGGTCTCCTGGAGCTGGATTTACAGGAGGTTGTGAACTGCCCGGCATGTGAGCTGCCTGACCTAGGTGCCGGGAACCAAACTTGGGTCCCCTGTAAAAGCAATACATGTTCTTAACCTCTGAGCCATCTCTTCAGTCCTCAAATCCTGTTTGAAAGTTGGAAAATGACAGTAGAGCCAATATCTAACTAGCCACAAATGGATGAGCTGAAATGATCAGTGTGAAGTCATGTTTTCAAGCTCTCAACTCCACTCACTCACATGCATTCACAAAGCCCACACTATTAAACCTGGTGTTCATAAGACAAGAGACATGGCTCATAGCTTCTGTGGTCACAGTCGACATGGACACAACTGCCCCAACCAGAGCATGTTAAATGTGCAGTGGCCACAGGCAAGGCGGGCTGAGCCTCTGTCACTCTAGGAAAAGATCAACTGAGCGATTTTTAAAGTCTCCTAAAGAAGATGATCCTGTAAACTCCCATGACAAGCCATGGAGCACACTGCCAGGAACCATTTCCTCGCATCTAGTGCGAGCACCTCATGCTATGGGTAAGCCATTTCTCCCTTGTTCTGTTCTCCACTGAGGGAGAAAACAGCCGCTCCCCATCCTGCTTAGGTGAGCCTTTTATAGGCTTCAAGCTGCTGCCTGCCTTCTGTCTACTGTGACAAGAAAGAAACGGAGCTGCCAACGAGGATAACAATAATAATTTTTACTTGGAGATGGAATTATTATTGCTATGGTTACTCATAGGATTTTTTTTTTCCAATGGGAAAGAGGCATTTATTCAGTACTCCACTTCGAAGAAGAACAAAGTGCTCCTAAGTCCGCCTCGCTTTCGATGCCTTGTTGATTACACAGAAACGTCAAACCAGGACCGGTCAAAATATGTCCCATTGCCATTTGGACTGCAGTGGAGGACGTGAGAAAAACCAGTCCTCCTCTCAATTTCTGGGCTTCAAATGTTGACTGCTGGAGCTAAACAGAACCACCATATTATTAAATCAGGGCCTTTGGAGACAGAAACAAGAGTGTGACTTAGAAGTTAGAGCTGCCATTAGGAGAAAAGGAATCTGATTGTTTGTTTCTGTATTTGTTTTTGTTTTTATAACCACTCGGGGGTGGGGGGTGGGTTAGAGAGGTCACAAAACATTCAGGACAAGCCTATGTGTGATGAGTTGCCTGCATCTTGTGATTTAAAGAATGCCAGCCGTGGCTGGCTTCCCAAAAACACAGCCTCTACTGGCCAGCCAAGGGCACACCATTCTTCCATTTTTCATTTCTATAGTTTAAGTCGGAGGAATTCAAAATTAAAGTAAAATTGCCTTCAGGGACAAATAAGGTATTTAGTCATTATCAGTTCTTAATTCTTGGACCTGAATTAGTTTGTTAGTTACAGCCAAATGCAGGACACTGAGGAAGCAGATTTAGGACAGAGGTGGCTGTCTGTGCTGAGCAGCAATGAGGGAGGGAGGGCTGGAATGAGGCTGATGGGACCTTGGCCTGCTGACAAGTTTAGGTCGGGGGTGGTGGACAGGGAGTGCCGTAGAAAACAAGCTGACCAATTTCCCCACTTTCCCTGAGCCTTCTATTTTTATATTCTTACACTACACGTTACTCAACACTAGCGTTTTTGTTAATAAAAATTAAGTTTGATAAATTCATTTCAGTCCCAAGTAATTTTTGCAGTTAATATATTCTCATTCACGCATTCATCTGTGTCCTTTGAATGTGGATTGGGGATGACTTGAACAATTAGAGTGTGACACATGGTACATTATTCAAGAATTAAAAACACAGAGTTAACAATAATTTGAGGAAACCGCCATCACGAGAGCCCTGGAATGGGTGTAAGTGTCACAATTCCCAGCGAGAACAAAGACCAAGGAGGAAAAGGACCATTTGACTTTGCCTACATTACTTCTCCCCCAAGGCTGTGCAGCATAGCACCAGGAGAAACCCCCATCGTCCATAGATATGGCTTCTCTGTGGACACCCAAATAGGGCCCAGTTGAGCTGTCCATCCTTAGACACATCAGCAAGCCTACTAACTTGCAATCTCCAGCAGCAATCAGCATGTGCCGAGTCTCTGGCTACGGCAAACAAGGAAAAGCTTTTGGTGCTGAAGTGGATACGGCAACGCTTACATTGCTGATAATTTCTTCAAAGATGCAGGCACCAACAAGAAGCTATAGGATCACAAGGGCGTAAGGAAACATAGCTCCACCAGAGGAACAAAATGAATCTCTAGCAGCACATGCTACAAAAACAAAGAAAAAAATCTGAGACATACCAGCTGTCTGGCAAAAAAATAAAAAATTAAAATTAAAAACAACCAGTTTAAGAAGGTCAGTGATCTGCAAGAAAAGAGAGATACAAGCCTGTGGTGGTTTGAAAGAAAATGACCCCCAAAGAGAGTGGTATTATTAGAAGGCCACTAATGTGGCTTTGTTGGGGTAGATGTGGCCTTGTTGGAGGAAGTATATCACTGTGGGTGTGGGCTTTAAGGTCTCCTATGCTCAAGCTAATCCCAGCATCAGAGACCACTTCTTGTTACCTGCAAGATGTAGGGTTCTCAGCTCCCTCTCCAAAACTGTGTCTGCCTGCACGTCACTATGTCCCACCATGATGATAATGGACTGAACCTCTGTAACTGTAGCTGCCACTTCAATGAAATGTTTTCCTTTATAAGAGTTGCTGTGGTCATGATGTCTCTTTACAGCAATAGAAACCCTAACTAAGACAGAAGTTGGTACTGGGACTGAGGTATTGCTGTGATAGGTCTGACCATGTTTTTGTTTGGAGGAATTTGGACTTGGGCACTTTGGGTTAGGAAAGCAGTGGGATGCTTTAAGCACTGCTTAATGAGCCATACCAGTAGGAGCATGGAAGACAGTGGTGCTGAGAATGATTTGAACTGTGGGGATCAAGAGGTTTCAGAGGAGAAGAGTGTTAGTATGTGGCCTGGAGGCTGGTCTTGTGATATTTTGGTGAAGAATGTGGCTGCTTTCTGTCCTTGTCTGAAAAGTCTGCCTGAGGCTAAAGTGAAAAGTTTTGGATGAATTCCATTATCAGTAGAAAACTCAAAACAGCCTAGTGTAGACTCTGTCATGTGGTTATTACCAGTAACTCTGATGAAGATTTATAATGAAAGGGAGAAAGCTGAGCAAATAAAAATACAAGATGTACAGATTGAGAAAAGAGACACCAGGAAGTGGAATAGAGCTAAGTCCTGTGTTCAAGGACATAGACAGATTTGAAAATAGAATAAAGGGAGTGCTGACCTCAGGACAAGATCCCACCCAGCTAAGATTCCAACCTGTGAAAAGGGATTGAAGAGAAGCTTAGAGCCAGGTGTGGTGCTCCATGCCTTTAATTCCAGCACTCCAGAGGCAGAGACTGTTGTATCTCTGAGTTTGAGGCCAGTCTGGTCTGCAGAGCAAGTTTGTTCCAGAACAGCCAAGATTAGGCAATAAAGGACAGAAAGCTGGTAAAGATGTAATTGAACACAGGGGCCATGTTCCAGCCCCAGCAGGCAGCTGAACTTGGCAGCTTTGGTCATGTCTTTCTGGATTTAGAGTTAAAGATAGAAAAAAAAATGGGTTATGGAATTTGCCTCTGCATCTAAGGAAAGCTGCTGAGGCCAGTCATGGGGCTGGGATGTCCTTGAAGGGAGGCCTAGAGAGGCCATTGCATGAAGCTGTGAAGGTGAAGCCTGGATTGCCTTGGAGACCCCAAGATGTTGGAGATGTCAGCATTATGGAATACCTGCCAAGGAGAGCTGCTTATAGTGAGTGGAACCAGCTCAAGAGAAAGAAGTATATTGCAGTCAACAAAGCTGAATGGAATTGGAGATCTGAAGAATATTTTGACATCAGACATGGAGATGCAGAGTTTGGAGTTTGCCCAGCTGGTTTTGGGTCTTGTTTTGGTCTAGAATTTTCTTACTATGCTTCTTTCCCTATGTTTTAGAACAGTAACATATATCCTATGCTATTATAGGTTGGAAATACGTGCTCTGTTTTTTTTTTATTTTGATTTTACAGGAGATTACAGTTAAGAGATAGCATGAACCTAAGAAAAGACTTTGAACTTTAGACTTTTAAATAAGTTTGAGACTGTTATAGACATGGGGACTTTTGAAGTTGGACTGAATGCATTTCTGCATTATGATACAGCTATAAGTCTTAGGGGGCCAGGGAGTGGAATGTGGTGGTTTGGAAGAAAGTGGCCCCCAAAGGGAGTGGCACTATTAGGAGATGTGGCCTTGTTGGGGTAGGCGTGGTCTTGTTATAGGAAGTGTGTCACTGTGGGGGTAGGCTTTGAGGTCTTCTGTGCTCAAGCTATTCCCAGTGTCACAGACCACTTCCTATGGCCTGAAAGACGTAGGACTCTCAGCTACCTCTCTATCACTACATCTGTCTGTACACTGCCATGTCCCATCAAATAATAGACTGAATCTCTGAAACTGTAAGTTATCACCTCAATTAAATGTTTTTCTTCATAAGAGTTTCCATGGTCATGGTGTCTCTTCACAGTAATATAAACCCTAGCTAAGACAAAGCCCAAATATATCAGAAAAATAATAAGTGAACGAAACTAGGGTGGCCAGTGGATACAAAATCCACACAAAAAGGACAAATTCTAAAGCAGAAGAACCAAATAATTGAGCTTAAAAATTCAACAGAGAAGTTCAGCACCAGAAGAAAAAAGAATCACTGGTAATCTGTATATCTGGCATAGAATGAATATTCATAATATATACAACTTAATACCAAATATATATAGCAAAACAAAGGTTTAAAATACATGCAAGGAACCAAATAGATACTTTTCTAAAGAATAAACACAATGGCCAATAGATGCATAAAAGATGCTCAACATCACCAATCCTCAAGAAGAATTTAAATCAATGTCACAAGCAAGTACTGCTTATACACCTGTTAGTGTGTCTACTATATTGAAAAACTGAGAAATGTTGGTGAAGATGTAGAGAAAAGAGAACTGTTGTATGCTGTTGGTGGGAATGGAAAGTTATGCAGCTACCACTGAAAACAGAGTGGTTCCTCAGGAAAGTAAGCACTGCAGGCTAGAGCTGTCTTTCTTTCTACTGGATATGTATCGGAAGGCACTCAAAGCAAGACCTTGAAACATTGCTGAACTCTTTCACACTCATCGCAGCAATATTCAGAATGTCAACACCTAGAAGCAAGCTCAGTGTCCACAGGGAGGTAGATGGTGAAAAGTGTAGTTCAGCAGCCAACATTAGGACAAGAAGGAAATGATGCCATTCACAATAGCAGATATAAATATGGAGGACATCGCAATGAGTGGAATAAGCCAGATGTGTATATAAGATACTGCTTATGATGACTATCAGAGATCCAACCGAAGAGTGAAATGGTGGGCCAGACAGGTCTATCTACCCTTCACAGTATGTTCTCCTTTCCTAGTTCTCGTTGACTTTTCTTGGATACCACCAGAAAAATCACTAAAACATATAGCAGTAACTATCTGGTCAGTCATTAGGAATGTGGCTCATTCTCATCTCATGAAAAAGAGATACATTCTCATTAGGAGCATATCTGCTAAGGTAAGTTATTGCTGCAAAGGATAGAAAAACAAAACAACCTTAGCTAAAACAAAGTAGAACCTTCTCCACTCTCAGACATAGTAAGACTGGAGTCAGTAGGTCAAAGGCTAATGTGACAACTCTCTGTCATTAGGAAACAAGGCTCCTTCTGTCTTTCTTCATTGCTACCCTTAGCTAAAAGAGTATTATACCAGCTCATGGGCCATTCAGTAGGATAGGTGAATTTCCAGCCTGCAGGTCCAAAGAAGGAGGAACAACCTTGTAGCTAGAGTTTTCCTGCCTGGCCCACAGTCAGGACAAATCTCTCTCACCTGCCAGTCCCACAGCCACTCAGACCCGACCAAGTAAACACAGAGACTTATATTGGTTATAAACTGTATGGCCGTGGCAGGCTTCTTGCTAACTGTTCTTACAGCTTAAATTAATCCATTTCCATAAATCTATACCTTGCCACATGGCTCATGGCTTACCGGCATCTTCACATGCTGTTTGTCATCATGGTGGCTGGCAGTGTCTCTCTGACTCAGCCTTCCACTTTCCAGCTTTATTCTCCTCCTTGTCCCGCCTACACTTCCTGCCTAGCCAATGGCCAATCAGTGTTTTATTTATTGACCAATCAGCAACACATTTGCCATACAGAACATCCCACAGCACTTTCCCCTTTTTTTTTTCAAAAAGGAAGGTTTTAACCTTTACAAAGTAAAATTACATATAATTTGGGAATTTGGGCGTAGCTTCTCTTACTACTTCCTGCTGGAGGGGGGCGCTGTATCTTATGGGGACACAAAGAAAATTTTAGGATTATGGAATAGTCCATGAGGCTGTATTGTCTGAGCCAATTGCCTTCAAACCATTCTGGATGTTGGATCATCTGGGCCATGGTGTCATCAGAGACCTTTCAGGGGGTCTTGGCTGGTCAAACCTGATGTATCTTAATCTGGAACAAATCCATAGCCTCTGGCTTTCTGTGGGAACAAAAGCAGAGATTCTTTTCCAAAGCAACATATCCTTATATCCAAATTTTGAAGTCATGGTATCTTTAAAATATACATATTGGTTTAACTCAACATCTTTTATGATCAAATGTTTTTCTGCAGTTAAAAATCCCAAAGACAACACAATCCAGATTCTCTGTGTAATATCCATTTTTACGTGGCTTATTTTTTATACTACCTTTACTGTCTCTTTAAAGACTTTACTTTTTAAAACTATGTATTTGTTTCTATAACTCTATATATCACCTTTTTTTGTCTCTTTCAAGCCTACATATCTTTTACACACATTGTAAACTATTACATCTGAATCTGTCTTATTGTGAATCTATTGCTTTAAACTGTAGCAGCTGTGGCTGCTGGCTCCACCCACCTCAGCTTCCCAACATGGTGGTGGTTTAACCAGCTCTGGGAGCTATCGTGGGTCTATGCTTTTATCCAAGCAGCATGTAGCCCAGAAACCTCTTTTTTTTGTTTTGTACTAGCAAAGGCTAAATCCACCATGCAGCTTAATGTGCTACTTGCAGAGGCCTCATTCCCGCCATAGGGCATACTCTAGGAACCCACAAGTAGCTCAAACCAGCAGCTGCCGCTCATTTGAGAGAGACAATTAGGAAGCTGTTTTTAGCTCCATTTTAGAATCTTTTTTTCTCAGTTTTTAGGTGGAAACTCTTGCCACTACATTGGGCGCCATTTGTAGCTGGAGACCACCGCCAAGTCCCGCCAGTCCCAGAGCCCACTTATAAAATAAACACACAGACTCTTACATTATTTAAACTGCTTGGCCATTAGCTCAGGCCTATCATTGTCTAGCTCTCACTCTTATATTCAGCCCATTTCTATTAATCTTTACTTTGCCATGTGGCTCGCGGCTTACCGGTACTTTACATCTTCCTTGTCTTGGCGGTGGCTCCAACCGGTCTCTCCTTCCCTTTTTCCTTCCTCAATTCTCCATGGGACTCTTAATCCCAAGGTCATGGGTTCGTGCCCCACGTTGGGCGCCAGATATTGGTGAAATTATTAAGGCCACTCCATGTAGTTAAAAGGAGATTTATTTAATGGCGTAACTTACAAGTTAAGGGATAGGTAGGTCACAGGGTCTGGGGAAGGTGTATCGCAGTCCAGCAGTGTTCTCCGGAGCTCTGCTTGGCCCACCATCACCGTCCAAGGTCCCCGTGTACCACCCATCCAGATCTCAGGTCTCCAGGCGCCTCCCTTGGCCCCACCTTGTAGGCGTGACAGTTGCCAAAGTCTCAATGGGGGTGGAACTTCCAGATCAAAGCTGGAATGGCTACCCACTACACAACCTAGCAGAGGAAGTTTTCTATCTATTTTTCTGGTGCCACAGAAATTCCTACAGGTATACCCAACCTATGGCCTGTGGGCCACATGCGTGCCAGGGTAGCTATAATTGTGCCCCTACAAAATTGTGAGCTTACTTAGAACATTATGAGATTTGGAAACTTTTTGGGGGGAGCTGGACTCCATGGTTCTCGTGTGAACTTTGTCGATGACAAACGGAATGTCAAAAGATTGGCTGCTCCTGCCAGATCCCATGCATATGCCAGAGTTTGGTTAACTCTCTATCCTTAACTGCTGGAAGATATGGGGGAGGGATACATTCTTAGGGGGGCATTTTTGTTTCTGGCCCCAGTGACATATAAGAAAGTAGAGGGAAGCTTGTTCATAGGGAACTAACCATCTCTGCAGGTCATGTAGAGCATGTGGATATGCTCACACACGTGCAAGGACTTTCTCCTGGAAAGCACATATTCTGTTCAAGGTCAAGAACTAATGGTCTTTCAAAATACTCTCCCACACATGCCAATAAGGAGAGACCACTGGACCTGGGACTGCTGTCCTTCCTCCTTCCCCCCAAAAAAAAATGCATGACAGAAGACATAGTCACGAAGCGATAAAAATTTGCTTCCTGTGCTCACAAACCAGCTTGCTTTAAAGGGCTGAAATTTCCCAACAGCATTATAAATTTCCTTTGAGATGTTTCCATGGAACCAATCTCTCTGTTGCTTCCTCCTGCAGAGACGGGGTGTATTGTGTTTTTCCCAGGAAGCATGCAAAATGGGATAGTTGGCACACAGCTAAAATAAGTTCTCTAGAGACTCTTTTAGCCTTAGACAGATGCTGTCTCTCTATGAGGCAATTTGGAGGGAAGAATGCATCCTTACCCATCTGAACGAGAAGTCCTAACATCTAGAAGGGTCTTCAGATACCCCTGGGAACACTAACCGTAAACACAGAGGTGAGGAGAGCAAATGGAATTGGAAGAAGTTTAGGGAAGGACTGGGAAAGAGGGTCACCCTCTTGAAAGTGAGTGCTGTATTTTTTTTTAATGTCGGATCCGCCAGCAAACTGCTGGCAATAAAAGGAAGATTCCCAACTCACCTTGGAACGTGCAGATACTTTTGAATTTATGAGAAAGGACATCTGTGGAGCCTGAAAAGGAAATACATTCAAAGTGGGCAAAGAGATTTGCTTTGGGATGTTTTCTGGACTAGAAATTGAGATTTGCTCCAGGTTTATACTGGGACCTTTCTATACATTGTTCAAATCCTTGAATTCCCCTATCAAATTAATCTCTGAGGACTCGTGTACTGACATCTGCACAGTTCCAGAGAAAGGAATTGTTTCCTAACCCACCTGAGACACTTTCTAGTCACCAAGATCCTTTTTCAGGGGTGTTGTCTTGCCACTCAGTGGGGTCATGTGGGTGATTGGCAGCCTTGTGGTCACTATCATAATTAAGCTATGACATAACTTCCTATCTTAAAATCATAACTCCAGTAGATGAATTGATTTTCAGAGGCTGTGGTGTTTGAATATCATTTGGCAAATATGCATATTCTTTTTTTATAAAGCAAGAATTTTAATTTTTTATTGATGTGTATATGTCTTTATGCAAGTACATGCAGGTGCTCAGGGAGGCCAGAAGAGGGCATTATATCCCTTGAAGCTGGAGTTTGAGGCAGTTGTGAACCACCCCTTGAGAGGGCTGGGTACCAGACTCTAGTCTGAAAGAGCCCCCAAAGCTCTTAACCACTGAGCCATCTGCCCAGCCTCCAAATATGCACGTCTTACGTCCACTTCATGGGTGCTTTAGGACTGCTTCTGAGGAAAAGAAACAAATTTTGAAAAGAGAAGTAATTGCAATTTTATTTTTTAACTGCATATGTATTATAACATACACACATATACATATACATGTGCGCGCACGCACGCACACACACGTATACAACAGAAGGTTTAAGTCTCTGCTGGCGAGACAAACTCCATGGAGCTGGATCATGGATCAAGCATTTAACTGCTGTGTGTCTGTGGACAAAATATTTGTCTTCACAGTGGCCTGGCCCTCTTCACTGCCTCTGTCCCATTTCTCCTTGCTTCCACTTCTCCTGGGCTACAATCCTTAATGAAGTAGCATTGCCTAGGCTGTTGCCTCAGTCTTGCTTCATGGGGAACCCAGCTTACAACCAAATCTACAGTTATCCATTTTAACCGAGACTGACTTCTTTTCACACAGAGCTAGTGTATTTGCATACTCAAAGCTCCTGCCTTGTATGGTGACTTGATCTTGACCATGGTTTGAATGTGTATATCAACATATTTCTTTGGTAAAAGTTCAATTTACTCCCTCAGTGTTTTCTTCAATACTAGATGCTTCTCTGCAAAATATGGAGACATCTTCGATTTAAAAACTGCCTGCCTCATTGTAGGAGCCAGAGGGCCAAGGACCCCATAAAAACATGACCTACAGAATCAACTAAGCAAGGCTCATAAGTGCTCACAGAGACTGAAGCAACAGTCATAGAGCCTGAATGGGTCTGAGGTAGATCCTCTGAATATATGTTATGCTTATGTAGCTTGGTGTTCCTGTGGGACTCCTAACTGTGGAAGTGGGGGTGTCTCCGACTCTCTTGCCTGATCTCAGGACCCTTTTCCTCCTATTGGATTACCTCATCCAGCTTGGATATGTGCGCCTACTCTTACTGCATCTTGTCGGGCCGTGTTCAGTCGACATCCCTGAAGAGCCTGCTCTTTTCTTAAGAGAAACGAAGGAGGAGTGAATCTGGAGGAGAGGGGATGAGGGGGCACTGGGAGGATAGGAGGAGTGGAAACTGAGGTCAGGATGTAATGTATGAGAGAAGAATAAATAAAAATAAATAAATAAAGTTGCCTGCCTCTTTTAGATAAATACAACTGAAAATCTGAGAGGTTATCTCTCAAGTATTGTCAACCCTAATTCTACCTAAAATATCCAATACTCTGTCCTCAAGGTTCCTTGTCATGGGGACCTCATCATTCTAGCCCTCTTTACTCCCTTATCTCATGGGGTGATGAGCCTTTCTTTGATCTGTCTATGGTGGTCCTCTTACCCCCCACTTCTGGTAATGAATTCTAGGACTTCTGTCAACTACTGTCACATAACACCTTTAGCATTTGTACTCTGTTATTTATACAGACTTAATGGGACATGTAGCAAGATATGATGTGAATTTGACTCAGGTGTATTGGGGATTCCTAAATAAGCCTTGGCTCAATATTATTCACGAGGTTGCTATTTATTATTGAGTTATGTTTATGACTCTATGGCTATATAGAAAATAATATCTACTAAAAGACCCAGCATGCTTTAATAGCTCTTTACTTTCTCTTCTTTCTCTCATGCTGACTTAAGAAGCCCTTTCCACCATTTTTTTTCTCTTGCCTAGTGACTAATTCTGAGACAGATGTGCCCTGCTTTTATTCTATCTGGGTTTGTTCTACCTCTTTTTTCATGATGGGAACAATCTGTGATGTGGGAAAATCATTCAAGTATTAACCTGACATCTCAGTTCCCCATTATTACCCAAGATGAAAAACTACAAGGAGGTAAAATTTCACAAAAACAAATTTTGGATTTGTATGTGTGTGTCGGGTGGTAGTTGTATGTCTCTGTGTTCCCTGTAAATGTATGAGTCTGTGCATGCATGTAGGCCAGGGGAAGACTGGGTGTCCTGCTCTGTCACTCTCCATCTGAATCCCTTCAGACAGGGTTTCTCACATTGAACCTGAAGCTAGGCCTGTAGCCAGTAAACTCCAGTGATTTCCTCAATGCTACATTGGGGTTACAAACATGTGCATGACCTCACCAAGCTTTTTACATGAGTTTTGGGGATTCAAACTCAGATCTTCACTCTTATTCACTGAGCAATCTTGTAGCAGGAATCTTAAATGATCTTATTAATAACAACAAACCTGAGGCCAGTTATTGGGGTGAATGCTAGAAGACCAGAGAAGCAGAACAAGCCACAGCTACCTGACCTCGCCAGTTCCTCAGCTGATCCTGTTTCCTCAGACTGGAAGCCTCTGAGTCCTTATCCAAATGAATCTCAGCTGAACTGTTGCTCCAAAGCCTGAATGCTTAACTAACCAAAAGCTTAACCAGCTGAAAGCTTCTAGTTTCTGATCTTCACGCTTTATATATCTTTCTGCTTGCTGCTATCACTCCCTGGGATTAAAGGCTCACTTTCTGGGATTAAAGGCGTGAGTCATCAAGCCTAGGTGTTTCCAATGTGGCCTTGAACTCACAGAGATCCCAGATGGATTTCTGCCTCTGGAATGCTAGGATTAAAGGTGTGTGCTACCACTGCCTAACCTCTATGTTTAATATTATGGCTGTCCTGTTCTCTGACCCCAGGTAAGTTTATTAGAGTACACAATATTTTGGGGAACACAATACCACCACAAATCTCTTTGCTGTACTTTAAATGGACCATTCCACATCAATATTTGGCAGAGAGAAATGAGAAGTAGGACATTTTTAAGCCACAAAATGTGACCTTTGAGTAATGGAAGTATGACCTTTAAGGACAAAGGGGTGAAAACGGTTGTCATATGTGTTGGCTTGGAAGAAGTGCTGAGTGAGAAGAAAACTAAATTCTCAGGAAAGGCAGAGGAGACCCCACAGGTGCACCTTAAAGGGGAGTCTCTGCATCTTATCCTACCCTACCCGACTCCCAGTAACACCTTCCCAAGGAACTTCCTGAGGCATCCTTGTATGCCGGCAGAAGGCTAGCAATAACAGCATGTCCAACCTATGCAGAGAGGGTAGCCTGACCGGTCTTCTCATGAGCTTATAGTGATGCTGGAGAAAAGTCAAACTGTCTTGGGTATAACTCAATAGAAGTAACCTCAACAGATCTTCAGTGGCCTTGTAGTTGGGCTGTGAGGTCTGCGGTGTGGCAAATGACCAAGGACCATGCTGAAATATTATTATGGCTGCCAGAGGGAGTGGAGGGTGATACACACTATGCATTTAGCTCGAGAAACCCAAGATGCTCTCTATATTAATTGCACTATTAACCAAAATCCCCAAAGCCTCATGATGGATTGAAGACCTACTATGTGGCTGAGCTTTGTCTGAGCCCAGATGGTCAATATAACTACATACAGATTATTTATCAACAGAGCTCTCTGGGAACATGAGGACAGGTTCTCTTTTCTACATTCCTTGAAGCCCCATCAACCCTTCAGCTTGTTGATCTCCACTCACCATTTCCAACTAGGGCTGTTCATTTTAAAAACAGGAAATGCTATCACTAGCCTGAAAGAATACAATCTCATATTTAGCTGCTCACTTTTCCCTTGCTATATGATATTGTCTGCCAGCTGGGCAGTGGTGGCGAATATTTTTAATCCCAGCACTCGAGGCAGAGGCAGGCAGATCTCTGTGAGTTCAAGGCCAGCCTAGTTTACAGAATGAGTTCCATGATAGCCAGGACTGTTTCATAGAGAAACCCTGTCTCAAAAAAGAACCATAAATAAATAAATAAATAAATAAATAGATAGATAGATAGATAGATGGATGGATAGATAGATAGATATTGTCTGCCTCTTCTGGTGGTTTAAAAGAAAATGGCCCTCTAAGGGAGTAGTGCTGTTAGGAGGTGTGACCTTGTTGGAGGAAGTGTATCACTGTTGGGGTGGGCTTTGAAGTCTCTTTTGCTCAAGCTTCCCTCAGTGTGATAGTCAACTTCCTACTGCCTGTCTGTCAAGATGTAAGGACTCCCAGTTTCAACATCAAGTCTTCCTGCATGCCACCATGCTTCCTGCCATAATGATAATGGACTGAACCTCTGAAACTTTAAGTGAGTCACCCCAAGTAGATGTTTTCTTTATAAGACTTGCTGTGATCACGGTGTTTCTTCATAGCAATAGAAACCTTAACTAAGACAGAAGTTGGTACCAAGACTGGGGTATTGCTATGATAGGCCTGACCATGTGTTTGTTTTGAAGAATTTGGACTTTGGTACTTTGGGTTATGAAAGCAATGGATGCTTTAAGCACTGTTTAATGGGCCATACTAGTAGGAGCATGGAAGACAGAGGTACTAAGAGTTATTTGAAATGTTGGGCTCACTCAAGAGTTTCAGAGGAGAAGAATTTTAGTATGTTGGCTAGAGATTACTCTTGTGCTATTTTGGTGAATAAAGTGGCTTCCTTTTGACCTTGTCCTAAGAGTCTGCCTGAGGCTAAAGTGAAGAGTTTTGGATTAACTCTGTTAGCAGAAGAAATCTCCAAACAGCCTAGTATAGACTCTGTCATGTGGACATTAGTGGTAACTCTGATGAAGATTTATAATGAAAAGTAGCAAGCTGAGCATAGTAAATTACAAAAAGTACATTTTGAGGAGAAAAAGAGTACCAGGAAATGGAATAGAGCTAAATCCTGTGTTCAAACAGATAAGGGGATTAAGAAATGGAATAAAGGGAGTGGTGACCTCAGGGCAAGATTCCACCTAGGGAAATTTCCAACTTGTGAAAGGAACTAAAGAAAAGCTTAGAGCTGGGAGTGGTGGTGCACACCTTTAATCCCAGCACTGGGAAGGCAGAGGCTGGTGGGTCTCTGAGTTTGAGGCCAGTCTGGTCTGCAGAGCAAATTTCAGGACAGCCAAGCTTAGGCAATAAAGGACAGAAAGCTGGTAAAGATGTAATTGAACTAGGGGGCCATGTTCCAGCCCCAGTAACCAGCAGAAGTTGGCAGTGTAGGCCATGTGGTTCTGGAGTTAAGAACAGAAGAAAGGAACTATGGAATTTGCCCCCAAGAACAAAGAAAGCTACTCACAAACCTAATGCCAGGGAAACTCTTAGGAATCCACAAGAATGACCCCAGCTAAGACCCCTAGCAATAGTAGAGAGGGTGCCTGAACTGGCCATCTATTGTAATCAGATTGATGAATACCCTAATTGTCATCAGAGAACCTTCATCCAGTAACTGGTGGAAGCAGATGTAGAGATC
The DNA here is from genome assembly GCF_007827085.1 of Peromyscus californicus insignis. NCBI lineage: Eukaryota > Metazoa > Chordata > Mammalia > Rodentia > Cricetidae > Peromyscus > Peromyscus californicus. The sequence goes on from NW_026294436.1 coordinate 53,251,619, forward strand.
CACAGCCAAGCACTGGCCCTAGCTCCAGGAGTCCTGCTGAAGAAATGGAGGAGGGATTGTAAGAGCCAGAAGGGTAAGGTCATGACAAGAGAATCCCCAGAGACAGCTGACCTGAGCTCAGGAGCTCATGGACTCTGGATCAACAGTTAGGGAGCCTTCATGAGACCAACCTAGGCCCTCTGCATGTGGGTGACAGTTGTGTAGGTTGGTCTGTTTGTAAGGCTCCCAGCAGTGAGATCAGGACCTGTCCCTGGCACTTAGCTGGCTTTTGGGAACCTGTTTACCATGCTGGATTACCTTGCCCAGCCTTAATGCAGGGGGAAGAGCTTGGTGGGAATGGGATGGAAGAGGAGGTAGAGGAAATTGTAGTGGGTATGTAAAATAAATGAAAATAATGTTAATTAAAAAAAAAGAAAGAAGAAAGACACTGAGGTCAGGCATGTGTCAGGGGTGTCCCTGAATGGAGGCCTAGTAAAGAGGCCATTGTGTGAAGCTGTGAAGTTGGAGCCTAGATTGCCTTAGAACCCAAGATGTTAGAGATGCCAGAGTCTTAGGATACCTGCCAAGAGCTGCTGACAGGGAGTGAAACCAGCCCAAGAGAAAGAAGTGTGTTGCTGCCAGCAAAGCTGAACAGAGTTGGAGATCTAAAGAGTGCTCTGACATCAGACATGGAGATGTAGAGTTTGAAGTTTGCCCAGATGATTTTCAGTCTTGCTTTGGTCCAGTATTTCCTCACTATGCTCCCTTTCCTCCATTTTGGAATGGATGCCACCCAGTGAGTCAGTCGACTTCCTGCTGCCTCTGAGTCAAGATGTAGGACTCTCAGCTTCAGCACCACATCTGCCTGCATGCCGCCATGCTCCCTGCCATGATGATAATAGACTGAACCTCTGGAACTGTAAGTGAGCTCCCTCAGTTACATGTTCTATAAGAGTTGCCGTGGTCTTGGTGTCTCTTCACAGCTACGAAAACCCTAAGACACCTCTTCACGGCATTTTTCTTCATTTTGCTTTTCAGTAAGGGGGAGAAAACGACATTTTCATCCTATTTAAAGAAAGATAGAAATGCACTCAATGGTATATGAACTGAAAAAAAATAACTAAATCAGACCAATACTCGTTTTAAGCATTTTCACAGATTAAATGCTAGATGAGTGTTCTAGGACACTTTAGAAGCAAAAGTGGCTCTAAGAAAAAGATGCTTTGGGCTGGAGAGTGTCTGCTTGCACAGCCAGGGACAGATGAGATCCTTGGGGAAAGTTGCGGAATGGGGACATTGCTCCTTGGGAACACTGACCAAGTACTCCACACATAGTCAGATACTCTATCTAGCACCACTGTGCCCTTTGGCTTTTCTCCTAGGAGATGAGATGCAGCATCCTTCTACGGCTTCCAGGGAACTGGGGGGCTCATCAATTTCAACCTAAAGCTATTAAAACGTTACTTTGGTAACAATAATTAAGGTGTTCAGCCAGGGCTCCCTATAGATCACAGTTGGAGTCAGGGTCATATTTTTCTCCTATAGCACCTCAGGTGTCTTAAATTAACAAATAGTCAAAGGAGAGGGTGGGCAAAATGGATCTGTGAAAGGAAGGAGAAGGGGAAAGGAGTCACTAGTTTACAGGGCATCTTTTCCTGTTTCCTCCTTTAAAAATATTTTTGAGGTGTGTGTGTGTGTGTGTGTGTGTGTGTGTGTGTGTGTGTGTGTGTGTGTTCATCTGTGTGCATGAGCATGTGTGCACATGTGTATATGTAAGAGTGGAGGAAAAGATTACATTGGGTGTCTTCCTTAATTGTTCTTTACCTTATTTTTTGAGACAGAGTCTCATTAACTTAGGGCTCAACAGTTTGGCTAGAATGACTGGTCAGTAAGCCCCGGACGCCTTCCAGACTCTGCCTCCCCAGTGCTGGGGTCATAGGTGCATGCTGCTGTGCATGCCTTTGTGAGTGCTGGGGGTCCAGACTCAAATCTTCATGCTGACGTGGTGAGCACACACAGACTTAGACATCTCTCCAGCCCAAAGCATCTTTTTCTTAGAGCCATTTTCTCTCCGAATGTATCCTAGAACACTTATCTTGCATTTAATCTGTGAAAGTGCTTAAAATGAGTATTGGTCTGATTTAATTTTTTCTTTCAGTGTGAGTTTTTAAGTCATCAGAGACACTACAGTTTTCCTTCAACTTTGGCTGATAAAATATGTAATAATAATGCTATATATAGGCTATGTGTCTCATACCGCACTCTGAGAAGCACCTTGTCATCTAGGTCGTGTTTCTGGAATCTCATTCATAGTTCCATTCTTCACCCTGGTTCCCAACACTGCCTGTATCTTCAGCTTCACAAGAGAACCCCATTGCCCACTCTGCTACCTTCTAAAACTCCAGCAAAGGCATCACCACGTACAAATCAGCCTAAGGAAGTTTCTTACAGAAATGTCCCTGGTATGGAATTCTGAGGACACCTGATATTAAAAACAAGGCTTGTGGACTTTAAAACTTAGGTACATAAAAACCACAAGAAGTGACCAGAAAACAGAGTCTGCAGTCTACGCGAGGCTGCTTACTAGGGAGAACTGTTTTTGCTTTCTCTCGTTCTCCTTGGGTGCGTAAGGATTGCAAGGTCTGTACTGCACTGTGCATGGAAATGGTTGGGGATCCTGAAAAGGATCCAGGAATCTGCTTTCCCAAACTGTAGGTTAGCATCTGATGCAATGTAATAGCTATAAGCATGGATTCTAGAAACCTAACTCTTAGTAATGACATGACCCTGACCTCAACACCCACGCAGCTTGTTTCCTCCAACTGGTAAGTGAAGACACCCACCTCAAATTTGCTGTGAGATTTAAATGAGATGATGTGTGAGAAGGAAGCCCCACACACTGTATTCATATTTGGTTGAGTCTATGATAGGTTGAATTCTTGGTCACAGTTCTGGAGATCTCTCTTGATTCCTGATCCTTGTCATATGACTTGCTTGGTCAATGGCATCTGGGCAACCCGTCATCAGTGGCCAGTCCCTCTCCTAATCCCTCAAAGGAACCATGTGTGTCTGTCCTTCCTCCTTCACCTCCACTCTTGTCAGGAGAAGATGCCTAGTGAGCTGATGGATCCACAGAGGATGAGAACTTAGAATGAGTGTGCCTTCAACTTCAGTATCATTAAAACGAACATTTCCAAGACTATCCCCAGAAATCCCATTTGGTAAGTCATTGTATTTTAGTGAGTTCCCTGGGGCTGTTGATGATGTCAGTCCATCTGGTCTCCTTTTTCTTCTTGCTTTCTCCCTTCCTCTGTTCCCCTTTTCTTTTTCCCTTCCCACATCCCTTTCGGTGGGTGCATCACCCTTGCACCAAGGTCCTGAAATAGACAGAGATGAAGTTTGTCCCTTCAATGAGCAACATGATTGACTTGAACATGAATTTTTAGAGCGTGCTTCTGGGGATCATTTTAAAGAGTTTCTAGGAACATCAACACTGAGAGGAGAGAGATAGAGAAGAGAGCAGAGAGGGTGGTCCAGGGAACCACTGCCTTAGAACTGCCCACTGGAGTCCAGCTTGTTTCCGCCAACTCCCACCAAGCCCTGGGATGTAGTGCTTATTTATAAAGCAAATGCTAATTTCTAGACACCACTGACAATGTCTGCTTATTACACAGCAGTAGCTGAGCAAAGTAGGTAACTGCTCAGCCAAATTATAAATTATTGAATATATGATCGCTTTTCCAATAACCAGACTTTTTGGAGCAAGGCAAGAGGCAAGCTCTAAGTTCTGAAGAGATGATAGGCCAGCTCTAAAAGTCTTTAAAAGTCCATGGAGCAGTAATTTTTCTTCAGAACAATTCCCTGCCACTTACATTGTTATCATTTTTCTTTCCTTCATTTTTTTCATTACTCTTTTCCTGCTTTAACTCAAAATGTTCTAAGAACTTGAAAGTTCTTTAGAAGCAGATCTGAAAGTGAATTCAAAGTCATGCTAGTGACTGATGGAGCGACCTTGTTTTGTACCGGAATATTTTAGGGCATACCCCATCCTATAATACAAGGGTGAGACAGAAATGGAAGGGAGGTGAGAGGAAGGAATGATGGACTTACAAAGTCCGGGGAGCCTATACAACCTCAGTTCTGGAGATCCAGCAAGAGGGTAGAACCTCCTTCCTTATGCCCCACACTGAAGAATTATTTATCCGAGCAGACAACTTTCTCCCATAGGCTGTAAGTCCTCAAGGACAGAGATCTTCGCCTTGTTCTCAAACACTTACAATCATGCCTGGGACATACTAGACATTCAACATATTTGTTGAATGAAAAAAAAAAATAAGCCAAATCCCCCAGAGCTTCAGGTGGTTTCCGAAGGTAGTAGTTTGCTGGGTGTGCAAACCATCCCTGACTTCCCCATCACGGTGCTTGCCTGACATGAACAGGGCCACACAGCAGCTCGCAGCTCCCAGTTCTGCCTGTTTCCCCCACGATAACAGTAACACTTGAGAGCAGTAGACACATGCTCTGCTTAGACGCAGCTGTTCCTTTGTTCTGAGAATCCTTTATTAAGTCTCATTTCTCACATGGCTTTACTTCCTTTAAGTCTTCATCGCTCCACGATTCCCTCCCATTAAAACATTTCCAGCACTACTTGGGGGTAGATGGGGGAGGGTGCGGCTTTATTTTTTTTTAACTCTTTAAAATTTATCTTTAATTGACAAGTAATAACTGTGCTTATTTCTGGGGTGCAAGGTTCCTCTTGGACCTATGCATGCATTACAGACTTTGCTGGGTATAGCATATTGAATTTGCATATTACTGTCACATTTATATGCAATATTATAGAAGCATGGTATAGCCCTATACAGAAAGTGAATAATTTACCCAGGACCATAGGAGTAGCTGGAGGTGGAGCTGAGACTTGAACTTGCTGACAGAAGATTTTTCCTCCACTGCTCCAAAATGTCTGAAAAGTATTTAGTCTTTTTTTCTGGGCCAATCTTAAGCTAGTGATGCCAGTAAATTCTATTTAGTTCTCTGGGTCTACAAAGTGGAGTGTTAACTGCTATGCTAATGCTCCAACAGGGTAATAAAGATGGCTGACACATCTAGAACACTCTAGAGCCTGGGAAACACCCTCAGACACAGTCCTGTTCGATATCAAAGGCCTTGCCCTGGCTGAAGTGATGGCTTCCTTGGCAGGTGCCCTCTCCCTCCAGAATGGGGAGATCCCCGATGTCACCATGATACATAATGCTATATTGGCTCTGTTGCTCTCCAAACCCGGTGAGGGCGCAGACTGAGCTGGACCAAGGCTCTGAAAAAGCAGAAATTATTCTCGGGGTCTCAGACTGGAGCCTGGAAGTGAGATAATTGAAAATGGAGCAAGAGCAGCGAACAGGAGGCAGAGAGAGGAGGAAGTCTCGACATCACTGAGGCAAACGCTGACAGGAGTGTGCACAGTAAAATATTTTACTACGAAGCAGAATTACTCCAAAGACTGATGGACTCGCTCGTGAGACCCACTCACATTTATGAAGGTCATAAGTTACCGACGCCTGGCTCACTCACAGGAGCACAGCCATCACCTTTTATGGGTGAAACTTCCTGCAATATATTAAACTCTCCAGAAAACAGACAAGGGGTTTATGGCAAACGATAACTTTAATGCCTAGAAACCATTTGGTGATTTTGGGAGGATTATTAGTAACAAGGGCAAGATGCTGAGCTGTTTCCAAGCCCGGGCCCTCTCTCTCCTGCCTGCTTGCAACAGTCTTCGCTTCCCTTCATGTTTCGGCCAGAAATGTGGAGCGCGAGGCCATTTGTGGTCGAGTGGAGTGGGGAGAAGGTGTCTAAGCAGGATAGAGCCTCAGGGGGTGAAAAGTACTCGTAGCCTTTGGGTTATGAGCTCATGAAAGGGGGAAAAAGGAGCCTTGGGGGAATCTTTAGGCTGTGGCTGAGACTCGTTGGAAACCCTGTGTGAATATTTCTATTCATTTGAAGGAAGTAACTGAAGGACAAGGTGGGGGTGTCGTCTCAAGAAAGACCTTGTTCTACCTCAGGATTCAGAGAGGGCCTTGCTCATCGAAGTCTGACTATTCCTGGGCACTCCTCAGAGCCTGAGGGCCTCAGTGAGCCAAAGTTCCTCCCTGCATGCAGCCTTGTTTTCTTTTTCTTCCTATCTTTCTTTCTTTCCTCTCTCTCTCTCTCTCTCTCTCTCTCTCTCTCTCTCTCTCTCTCTCTCTCTCTCTCTTTCTTTCTTTCTTTTTTCTGAGACAGGGTTTCTCTGTGTAGTTTTGGTGCCTCTCCTGGATCTCACTCTGTAGCCCAGGCTGGCCTCGAACTCACAGAGATCCACCTGGCTCTGCCTCCCGAGTGCGTGTGCCACTGCTGCCTGGCTGCAGCCTTATTTTCTGTGATAAGGGCCTAGAGTTGCCCCTCTGAAAGTACAGCCTGCTGCTGTCACTCAGGGGAGCTGGTTTCTTTATCCACAGTGGAGACAGACACAGTTCTCCCATGGAGTTCTTTCCTCAGTGCTTACCTGCATCCCACACCCTGCTCTAGCAGCTCTGACCCAGCACTGCAGACCTCAGCGTTCATTCAGTCTCTCCCACTCCTTAAAAGAATGTTCTAAAAGAATGTTCAGGGGGAGGGAGGAGAGAGGAGAGGGGGATCTGTGGTTGGTATGTTAAACGAATAGAAAATTTCTTAATAGTAAAAACGAAAAAAAAAAAAAAAGAATATTCAGCTCATTCAAGCAACTGAGCACCAAGCATTGAATCATCCTGCAGAGAATCTGCAAGAACAAAATCAGAGCTCCCCCAGAAGGCAGAGTTCAGAAGCCTGGCCTCCAGTCAACTGGCTGAGAGAGCCTGCAGGACCCCCACTTCTCCTCTGAACAGTGAGTGGGTACAGATAATAGTTGCTTGCACATTTAAGGCCCGTGTGCCAACCATAGCTCTAAATTATTTACAAATTCAGACTTGTTGAACTTCCGTGACTCTTAAGGTAGGCATTATTATGATCCCTGTCTTAAAAATACGGGCCACTTTCCTTACCACCTGGCTCTGTTTCTCTCCTAGACTGAATCAGTCTCATGTAGTTCAGGGTGGCTTTGAATTCACAGAGATCCAGATGGCTCTCTGCCTCCCGAGTGCTAGGATTAAAGGTGTGTGCCACCGCCGGGCGGTGGTGGCGCACGCCTTTAATCCCAGCACTCGGGAGGCAGAGCCAGGCGGATCTCTGTGAGTTTGAGGCCAGCCTGGGCTACCAAGTGAGTTCCAGGAAAGGCGCAAAGCTACACAGAGAAACCCTGTCTCGAAAAACCAAAAAAAAAAAAAGGTGTGTGCCACCACTGCCTGGCCTCCACAGTGACACACTTCCTCTAAGACGACCATACCTATTCTAACAAGGCCACACCTCCTAATAGTACCACTCCCTCTGGGGGCCATTTTCTTCTAACCACCACAATAAACAAATACTAGTTACAATTATCACTATGATTACTAGAGACATTCCCATTGTTAATATCAGTCTAGTGAACACATATTATATTGGAATTTTTAAAGAAGTTCATATATCTGAATTTCCAGCAAATTCTTATTTCTTTATCTCAATATCACTTATAATTGTCAAATATTTTGCCAAAATAGTTTTCAAATTACAAGAATTATTCATAGCAAATCCCTACTAATTTTAGGGATTACTCTTGAAAACACTGATTATTTGTTAATTCTCTATTGTAAACTTTTCCTACACTAGGTATACTTAAATTGTTAGGATTCAGTTTCCATATTAATCATTGCTTGCCTTCTGCCAGAAACTCTCTGCTGTAATCTGAAATTGGATTTACTGGTTTGGGTATCATATTTGATATGTTTCTTAATGATCGTGATTTTAGTATCCTATCTACATATGAAAACAGAGTATTTTCATCTACTCCTGGGCACTGGAACCCTGTAAGGAGGCATCTTACCATCTCCACAACTAATTTGGGCAGTGACTCCTTTCTGCTGAGGGGGTCTTGATCCCTGAAGAAAAACAAAGAACTAAAAATAATTATTCTTCATTTTTTGGTAGAAATGCATGAGAAATCTGTGAGTACTGAATGCCTGGGCAGTGCCAAGGTCCACATGGAATGAGACATATGAAGTGTCTGTCTCTTATGCTCGAGTGAAAGTGCTTCTTAAAGTCCTCCCCATCTTCCCTAGGACACATTTTGATTCATGAAAATGATTTCATCCCATGCAAACTCTTGTTTGTTCCTATCGAAAGCAGAGGATGAAATAATCGGTGGATTTTTTTTTTTAATCATTTAAATATGCTTGAGTAGTCTCTTTCAGGAAATGCATTCTGGCATCTAATCCTGAATTTGTGCTATACAACTAGAGTTTTCAACCTGTCTTATCCTTTCTTCATCAGGGTGGAGATAACTTGCATAGGCTGATCCACTGTTGTGTGATATGAGTATCTTCTTATAAGTCAAGGGTACCTGCTAGTTATCTGCTGCACAGTGAGTAGTATCCAGACCCCATAAGCTACACACTGAACCTTACCTCCCTCCAAAGCTCACGCTGAAGACCTAACACCCAGTATGACTGCGTTTGGAGACACAGACTATAAAGAGGTAATAATGTTAAATGAGGTTGCGAGGACAAGGCTTTGGTCTGATGCGTCTCCTTCTGAAAAGGCAAGTTAAGTTCTCCTTCCCTCTCTTCTTCTCTCTCCCTCTCTTCCCCTCCCCCATCATTCTTTCTTTGTTCTCCTCATCTCTCTGTCTTGTTTCTCCTCTTCTCCTCCCACCGTGAGGACACAGCAAGAAGGCAGCAACCTGGAAGCTACCATGAGAGGCCTAACTGAGAGCTGGCCTGTCAGATCTTGGTCTGGCCTCTCAGCCTCTAGTACTGTGAGAAACAACTTCCTGCTGCCTCCCATCCTGCCTGTGATTTCTTGTTATGGCAGCCTGAGCTGACCAACGTGCTGTGGAGTAGGCATGAACATCAGATCACACTGCTGCACTTAAATCCAGAGCTGAGTGCCTAATTGTTGGTTGGCCTTGGACAAATGACTATTTTCTTACAATCCAAGTCACTTCATCTGTAAAACAAGGTTTTTAAATTTTATTATGCCTGCCTCGAAGGGTTGTTCTTTAGATTAAAGGAATAAGGTGTGAAGTCGGTTGTTTCCTAAGTTGGCCACCCTGTGGAACCATCTAGAATTCTTCTAAAACTGTTCACGCCTACATTCTACCTCTATATACTGTAAAGAGTCTTTTAAATGTGCATACAGCTTCACAAGTGACTCAAAGGTTCAGCAAGGTTTGGAAACAAGGGCATTATTACAATACTAGGTTCAGAGCAGGCATCCAGCCTCTATTGCCTTCCCCCGCCCTTGCTTACTTTTCTGTGATATAGTGTCTGATGGCTGATCATGTCTCTGAATAGCCAAGCATGGTGCTCTGTTGCTTACGTCTGGGTTGAACAGGTTGGGTCATTCTGGTGAGAACTAATGGCTTGAAAACATACGGGCGGTGGTGGTATACGCCTTTAATCCCAGCACTTGGGAGGCAGAGACAGGTAGATCTCTGTGAGTTCAAGGCCAGCCTGGGCTACAGAGTGAGTTCCAGGAAAGGCTCCAAAGCTACACAGAGAAACCCTGTCTTGAAAAAAAAGAAAAGAAAAGAAAACATAAAATCCTTGCTCTCATGGTGCTGACGTGCTCATGAAGTTTTCTATATAAACAGTTTTTGTATCTGTTCGTCCATGCTTAGACCGTCCAGTTCCCAAGGACCTGCGGTCTTTACCACTGCCTCCAATCAGTATGCAAACTTGCCTTCAATCTCACTTCTCTTCTTTCCTCCCCATCCTCCAATAAACACAGCTCTGACTGGGACCTATCCCAGCTCCTGAGTCCTCAGACCCACAAGAACTGCTGTCAGAAGGAGGTGGCTGCACTTACCCGCAGGTCTGTCACTTAATAGGGAGACTGCACCTGTCTTCTGTCCCGTGGGGCTATTACCTCTCAGCTGGGCACTCCCAAGGGACACTCCAACTCCCCAGTTCCATAATCTAAACATGAGATTATTCACTTGCCTAAACTCTCAGTCCTCAGAGCCTTATCTTCAGCCTTGACAACTAATTAATAACTTCCATTTTCCTGCTAAGGAATTGTAGGGAGATAAATGCCGGTCTTTCAACCCCTAGTTCTCATTATCATCGATTATAACATTTCCCAATTCAGGACAAGTCCTCTGCCCTGGATGTTTCCCTTCCAGCCCTAAGGGTCATGGATGATGATATCCTACTTCTAAGTGCTTCTACTATCTGGCCTTCAAGTTCCAAGACAGCCTCAGTGCCATGCTTCCCAGCAGAGCTGTGGGAAAGATACTGGAATCTTTGCAAAGACATTCACCGGTTCACCAGTCTTGTGTCAGATTGGGGCTGTGTGTCACACTTATTTTGGAAACCTTTATGTTATCAGTCACCATACCAGTGACCTTTTTTATATTCATTTATCTTACTTTAGGAGTACGAGTGTTTTCTCTACGTATATGTGTGTTCACCACTTGAGTGTCTGGTGCCCTCAGGGGCCAGAAGAGGGTGTTGGATCCCCAGAACTGGAGTTACCGATGGTCATGAGCCACCATGCAGGTACTGGAAACAGAACAAAGTTCCTCTGCAAGAGCAAAAAGTACTCTTAATTGTTGAGCCACCTCTCCAGCCCTGCCAGGAACTTTGTTATGATTCTGTCTTTAAGAATGTCTGAGTAGGTGAATACAGGTGACTCTAAATAATCCTTTCTGGTCTCTGACCACTGGGGTCATTGGTGCAGATTTTACAAAATACCGATTCCCAGGTCCTGTCCTACATCATTAGATTAGAATCCTTTAAAGTAATGTCTGAAGTCTGTAATTAAGGAAAAGTAAAGGCTTTGGATGGTTTTGGAGTCAGGTAGGGCTGAGAGCCGTTGGCATGGTGATTAAGAGTCTGAATTCTGGGCCCAAATGTGGAATAAATTTTTATAGATGTCATACCTCACCTAGCACCTCACATCTCAGAGGGACTCATAAATCATAATTAAAACTGGCCATTATTGAGCACCTATTATATGTAAGTGATGCACTGGATATGAACACACAGTATTTCATGCTGTTCTTACAAAAGACAGCTACCCACACCATGTCCAGAGAGACTGAGCCTTCCTGCAGAGCGGTGGTTCTCAACCTTCCTAATGCTGTGACCCTTCAACCCAGTTCCTCATGTTGTGACGACCCCCCAACCATAAAGTTATTCTCATTGCTATTTCATAACTGTAATTTTGCTACTGTTATGAATCATAATGTAAATATCTGATATGCAGGATGGTCTCAGGTGACCCCCGTGAAAGGGTTGTTCAGCACCCAAAGGTGCTGTGACCCTCAGGTAGAAAATCACTGCTATAGAGGAAAGCCTGGGGCCCGAGTCATCTTCCAAAGCTAATCCCTATTTCACATCACACCCTCCACACACACTTATGGAATGTGTGGACCTCAAGTATTACAGCCGCAGAAAATAGCAGAATCCCTTTTATTCCTCTTGTCTCAAATGCAACGCCACTGTCTCTGTTGGGCGTATACAATGAGTGCCCAGTCATGTAAAAGCGGGTGAAAACAGCACCAGTTTTAGGTAGACGCCTGCGTGGCAACCAGGAAAGTTCAGCTGGCCCCAAATGGATAAATTCTGATTTTTAAGCTTTCAAGCTCTCATTAACTTGTGGCCATATATGGAGTTTCAGACCAGGACTGAGCAGGAAGAGCTTGCAGCCTGTGGAGAGCTGGGAGGAAGTGCTCTGGTGATGAGAGGGAGGAATCGGATTGGAACTGAGTAGGCAAGGGCTTATGGGAAGATTCTGGTGTGGAGCAGGGTGCTCAGTCATTCACCCAGTGCCTTTCACCCCTAGACAGTGTTTCATAACACACAGTAATTCAAATTGTATTTATTGTCATTATGGATATATATGCTATGGGAGGGGCACGTGCTATGTCACATATCGGAAGGTCAGAGGAAAAGTCCGTAGAGGCAATTCTCTCCTTCCTTTGTGGCTTTCCAGGGATAGAACTCCAGTCATCAGGCTTACTCAAAAAGTGCTTCACCTACTGAGCCCACATGAACCACAATCTTAATGGCCACAAATAGCATTTCATGGTTTACCTTAGGCCACACATACCAATTTGCATAGGGAAGCTAACATTTGAATTTGGATTCCAGAAATGAACATAGACTCTCAGGTAGACTAATGCAGACAATTGGCATGTCTAAGAAGGGGCAAAGGGCAATCGATAAGGCCCCAAGCTCACTTAAAGGAGCTGTTCTGGGAAGGAAATGACACTGAGCTTGGCTGCTATGATCAGGCAAAAGGCTGTCGGTCATCAAAGGTCTGTGGGCAAACTCTAAGCCCTTCTGGTCCCTGCAAACGAACAGTGTGCTCTGAATTCTGCACCCAGTCCTCACAACAAGGATTTCTGTGACTTGCGGGTCAGAGAATCTCCTAGTTTCACAGGTTTAGATCCCGGGGGTGGGGGTGGGGGCAGTGATAAGCTCTAGTTTAGCTGCCTGGTTTCTGCTTTGTGCACACTCACAGGCAATATAAACACACACACACACACACACACACACACACACACACACACACACACACACACACAAGAAAACAAAACTATACACAAGCATGAACAAACATATGAATACGGGCATATACAAACACACGCAGTCATGTTCAAACATGCATATGTAGGCATGTGCAAATACAGGCAAGCGTAATCATACACACTCATACACTCCAAGCACATGCCCTCACCAGATTCCCACCCCCTGTATGTATGTACTACCTCCCTTGCCCAGCTCTTTTACCTTGTAAAGGGACATTCAGGATGGCTTCATTGCTGCCCAAGACTAAAATCAGTTGAAGTGTCGTGCTTGGTGGCTTCACCAGGGCATCAAGAACCAGATGAATGGGAGTTAAATGGTAAAGGACATATCTTGAGGGGGTAGCTGTCCTTCAGAGATACGGGAAGACAAGGGGTCCTCACAACAAAGGACACGTCTCCCTTTTAGTTCATTCCTGGTGCCACCAATGATCCAGAAATTGAGTCTTAACGCCTCATTTGTTCAGAAGTACATCTTCCCTTGAATTGGTAAATGATGCTCAGTGACACAGGGAGACCTTCACGGCAAAGGTTTCGCATCGCTTTACCTGTTAAAATTCTCTTAGTTCATTTTAATTAAAAACATTGTGAGCACTGTTCACATCATAGAGCCTCCTCGGGTTTAAGTGAGAGGCTTTCCAGCCTTGACAACAGATGGGGAGGGAGCGGAGCAGGGACGGAATGAAGGGTGATGCCCGGCTTTACCTAACGTAGCAGGTGTGCAGTGACTGGGGTAGCATTATTATGAGCGGGACAGTGGTTTTCGGGACCTCCACTCTCTGACTGAGTGGCTCTGACCTTCTAGACAGACCCTCTGGGTCCCCCACTTACCTGCCTCCCCAAATGGACAGCCCTCTTTTTCCTCCCAGCTTCACAGTAGTCTGATGACTCTTTCTTTCCAGCCTGCCTTCGCTGTCCTGTGACTGCTCTCTCTGTGATTAAAAAGACATGACATTCATGTTCTTTAAAATCCTTTCCCAGATACCATCTAATTTTTCTCTACACAATCTTCCTCTTAACCCACGAGGCACATGCCCAGGATTGCTTTTCTTCAGGTAGTAAACTGTGAAGACCGCGGTATGACTGCTCTATTTGTGCTATTTCTAGACAACGCAGTCTGCCTTCCTTATTGATGCGTATTTTAGAGTCTGCATTACTTACCGGCAGAGCCTAATGCACAGTGTGATAGTCAAAACAGTAAGCCCAGGGTATGCTGGAAGCCTGTGATCCTGTTACTGAGGTATTATGGGGGCTCTGGTCCTCAATCCCTATACTTCAAGCTTTCCGACCACAGGCTAACCTGCTTTAGGAGGCAGTTAGAGGCCTGTCACTGGAGGGGTGTGAACCGTGAGAAGATGGTCTTCTGGTGTTGCTGAGGGAACTGATGGAGAGAGTAGGGTGTAAGAGCAAATCCCCGCACTTCCAGTCAACTGTGATACTCTCACTTTATGAAAGGGTCACAGAAAGGTCTTGCTAAAACTGTCCTCTTCTACAAACACTTTGCAGCCCAAATTTTTTCTAGGGTTGTTCCCTGCCCCCCCCCCTCTCTCTCTCTCATGATTTTGTATATGTGTGTGTGTGTGTGTGTGTGTGTGGCGGGGGGGTGCTGTGTGTGAGTGCAGGCACGCATGTGCCACAGCACATGAGTAGAGGTGAGAGGAAAACCTCAGATGCCAGTCTTTGCCTTTCACCTGGAGACGGTCCTCTTCGCAGTCCTCAATGCGTAGGCCAGACTAGCTAGCTTGAGAACTTCCAAGGATTCTCCTATACCAGAATTACAAATAGAGTCTCCCACATCTGACCTTATGTGGTTCTGGGGATTCAAACTGAGGCTCTCATACTTGTGTGACAGTTGCTTTGTCTACTGAGCCAGAGCTCTAGTCTCAAACATTGCATTTTAAGGGAAACATTTGGTGCGTTTAAATTCTGCTAACCACCCTTGTCCTCAAAGAAAGAAATCTTTGGACATTTGTTCAGTTTTTCTTCCCTTAACACTACACAGCACCAGCCAAGTCTCAAAGCAAACGCCCTGTTTGCAACTTTGGAGGCAAAGCCCTTCCAATAGAGCAGAATCCGTCAGTCAGAAGCTCTGGAGTCAGCAAAGGCAAGGCAGGAGGATCTGCTCCCCCCTCCTGCCCTGGCTGATGAGTTCTCCCTCCTCCTCCCTTCTTTCTAAACCTCCTGCGGCACTTTTAAAATCCAGTCCTCAGCATCCTCCAGGGCTCTTTCCCCAAGCATCATTTGGTCTCGGAGAATGCAAACTGTTCTAATGTTAGCCTGAGGAAGCATTTCCCAAAGTGTGATTAGAGGAATACTTGCCTTAATAGGTACTTCTGGTAAAGAGGTCCTTGTGCTCAAATATTGCTGCGTGCATTCTTCCCCTTTGGAAAATTCCAGTGCACAGTAAAATTCCAACACAGTGAAAGTTTTGAGCAGTCTTGTGCAAAGAGACATGTTCCACATTTTAAACCAGAGTTTCTCAAATATATTTGATCATACTAGATTTTCAGAACACTGGTTTGTGTGTATATGGGCCTGCACATGCATGCATGCATGCGTGTGTGTGTGTGTGTGTGTGTGTGTGTGTGTGTGTGTGTGTGTGTATGTGCATGCATATTCACCTGTGTGAGGGAATTCATGTACACACATTTGGAGACTAGAGGCCAACCTTGCGCAATGTTCCTCAAGAGACACCCACTTTGTTTTCTGAGACAGGGTCTCTTACTGGGATGTAACGTTCACTGGCTAGGCTAGGCTGGCCAGTGAGCTTCAACAATCCTCCTGTCTCGACTTCCCCAGCACTGAGATCACAAGCATATGTACCACTACACCTGGCTCTTTTTATTAGTGCTAGGGATCAGACTCAGGCCCTTGTTCTTGTAAGGTAAGCATTTTACTCTTTGAGCTATCTCCCCAACCCCTAGGACATTAATTTTTATTGGAGGGGAGGTGGTGGGGAACTGACCTATGGCTAGTGAGTTAGTACTTAAAATATCTGCAAAGCCTTGCTTAGGGGAAAGGATCCTGCTATCATTCATAGTTAGGAGGGCATGGTTTTAGTTTTATATTGTTTGGATTGACTGGTACCCACCTGCATCTCTAGGCATAGTGACATCAATAAGTGATACCACCAGGGTCTTTCATCAAAAGCAGAGCCCTGGCACTTCCCTCTGGAACAGTCTTTGATGAGTGCTACTGACTTATCTCTGAGTCACTATTAGTGACATTCAGGGCAGGATGACCTTCCTATTCGGGGCTGTGCCCAGGTCTCATCTGCAGGTTCCTCCAGCAGCAGGTGTATTTCATCTTCCAGCTCCAAGGCATTTGTCCTGCAGCACCTGGTGTGGAGCGATAATTTCTGCCACGGGGATGCTCCTGGTGAGCCACTTGGCAGGAGCCTGGGGCTCAGAGGCTCTCTTCACAAATCTCTAAATCAACTGGCCATGCAGATGCTGGAGCAGCAGCAGCTGTTTCTGAGGCAAAGGCCATTCATCTTCTGCCTTTTAATCTCTTGTTTGTGGGGATCCTGGAAGAGTGCAGGTCTCTGCCACCACACATGGTATGCCTGGGTGCTCACCAAGATTCATCCAGACTTTAGAATGTGCGAGGTGCTCTCAGAAAGCCAACATGTGGATGGGCAGCATCTTTTATGAGCAGGGCTTGGAGTTAGGAGGTTTCTATTTTAAAGACCTCAGGAAATACTGAGGTCCTGCTCTATACTTTCTATTGTGTGAACTCAATACAAACTGGGGATTTATTGTGCTAAATCCTGTGCTAAGAATGGAGGAAGATTTGGGGGAAAAGCAGGAGATGCCGAATCTGACTTTCTGATAAGATAATGATATCAGTACTTAGAGAGGACTTAAAGTAGAGGCTTTGGTTCACCCCAGCAATCTCCAGCCTCCCTCACACTACCCTAGATAGCTCTGATGTGAACAGAAAAGGGAGAAGCACTTTGTTAACATGGTACAGACAGCATCTCCTGTGCATGGTCAGGAAGCGTCACCCACTTACTGTCTCCAAAGCTAAACGCTTGGTCTTTGCTTCTAGCCCAGATGTCCCCAGACCTGCTCATCTCAGTTAATAACAACTCCAAATGCCTTTGGACAAAAGTCTCCCTGTCATTCCAGGCACTGTCTGTTGCTAAGTTATTAGACCTACACCCCAAACTAGCCCACACCTAATTCCTCTCTC
Source organism: Peromyscus californicus insignis (assembly GCF_007827085.1). Classification (NCBI taxonomy): domain Eukaryota; kingdom Metazoa; phylum Chordata; class Mammalia; order Rodentia; family Cricetidae; genus Peromyscus; species Peromyscus californicus. The sequence goes on from NW_026294436.1 coordinate 53,268,471, forward strand.
AACCTTCACTTCTTAAACGCTGCCTAGCTCGCCATGCTGTCAAACCAGTTTTGTGACTGACAGGTCTTCCTGTCACTGCCTTCACTTCACCTATGTCCATCTTTGACTCAGCAGCCTCACTGATTCTTAAGAAACTAAGCAAGAAAATGCCACCCTTCTGCACACAGCTCCTCTGATGCCATCCTTCTTTATACAAGGTGCAAGCTACAGCCCTTCCATCATGCACAGGGTTCTCCATGAACTATCCCTCCTGCCTCCTTCCCATTTCTTTCCCTGCCACGCTTCTCTCTTCCGTCCCTACAGTACTTTTCCAAACAGATTGGGTGCACTGCACCTTGGAACTTTGTGCTCATCCCTTTTGCCCAGAAATCTTTTTTCTCGGGGTCTCTACAAGGTTGGTTCACCCCTCTCATTTCCCAAGTGTCTGCTTCCATCACCCATTCCTCACTCTCACATAAAGCACCTACTGTTCCCCATTGTTGCCTTGCTGTTCTAGCAACTATCACCATCTGCCACAGGTTATTGTTCCCATTTATGTCTCCTTCTCCCTTCTAGCTTAGAAGTGTCTTAATAGTTGTGGTTTTCTTGGTCTGACTCAGTGCAGTGTTCCATAGGACAGGGACAGACAGGCATATGGAAGCCACTCAACAAATACACATTAAGTGAAGAAACCAAATGATAACAACACTTATTATAGTAACGCTTATTAAATACATGCTAATATATAACATAAATATGTAACATGAGGCAAGATATGCATAGTATATATACATATGTGCAGTACACATATATAAATTTTGTTTAATACTTACAACTTCCCTAGAGGGAAGTATAAGAATAGACTCCCTTCCCGATTCTGAGAAAATTGAAGCACAGAGGAGTTGGTGACTTTCATCCAGTTGGCTGATGTCTCAGGAAGATTTTGAACTCATGCCTTTGCTACTCTTCCTCCCCGATTTGAAACATCAGGCAACCCTAGGCTCACAGGGACTCGATGGAAAGAGATGTGAGTTGTGGCTCTATGAAAGATTCGCTCATGAGCTAGAATTTGACGTGGGACCCAGCAGCAGAGCCAGTCCCTCTTAAGTCAAGAGAAAGAAGACTAGCATCCCAAAGAGGTTGGATGCAGAACAACTCAATATGTGGTTCTTCAGGAGTGGCTTGGACCAGTAACCTCAGTCCCACTTGCGGCAACTTTCTGGTTCCAAAGCTTCCAGTTGAGGGGAATCCTCATTCCTCGCAGAACTAGGGTACTGAGTCACTATATGTAGCAAATGGACGGTGTGAGAGCACCCAGCATCTGTTTCTATTCTGGAGGAAGCACTGACAGTAGAAATGAAAAGGCATTTTGAGTTTGTGGGAACGGGCATGGAAGACAGCAGTTCTTAAGAGGGGGATAACGAGCAGAAACAGAAACCGACAGGAAACACTGAGCGAACCATGCCATGATGGGCTGGCTGTGGATTCCAGAGTAGCTGCTGGGAGATGGAAGCAGTCAGGCCTGGATTCATCTGCCCCTGAGTCTTTGAAATGACTGCTGCCCCTCGGCGTCATCCCCTCACAATGGCTCTCTAGCCCTGGCTCCCAGGAGTGCATAGAGACGAGGCTTCCCCCAGACCTTGGTGCCTAGCGGTAGTAATGAGTCAAAGAAAGCTTCTGTCTGGGTTTCTGTCACCTCTGGCTTCTCTTTCGTCAAGATGAACTGTGAGCTGCTTTTCCCTAGAGCCATGAGGTTTGAGGTCACGGTCCTCCCAGACCCCACACATCCTGGTTGCATCCATTTTAGCACTCCATGTCATCTTTTTGGAGCTCACACACTGTGACTCAGAGAAAGGCCTTATTTGAAGAAATAGAAGGCCAAATGCTTGCACATTTAAACAAGAAAGAAGTACTAGGGGCCCCGTGAGTGCCCTTAAATCCTGGCAATGGCTACAGTTATCTGTGAAAGCGTTACTGAGAGCAACAGCACTGGATACAACACACCCCACACAAACTGCTGACACTGCCTTCCTAGCTGCGGCCGACTTCATATCAAGTACAACCATCCTACCATCAGAGGTCCTCAGCACTTCAGGAACTGAACAGGGCAGGTTAGTCTCCAGCAACTACTACTGTTTCAACAGTGAGAAGCAATAGCATGTCCTGGGAGATGTGTACTGCCAACACACACACATACACACACCACACCACACACAACCCATACACACTCCACACAAATTACACACAACACAACATTCAACACACACACCATGTACACATTGCACACATCACACACATCCACACTACACACACACCACATACACGTGTATAGACTATGCACACATACACATACCACATACATACACACATCACACCTACACATATCACATATATACATACCACACACACACATACACACATATACACACCACACACATCCCACAACCCACATATATAACACACACACATCCCCCCCCACATATACATATACACACACCACACATATACACATACCAGCCACATATACCAGAACACACACTTCACACTCATACACCACACACACACACACACACACACACACACCAAACATATACCACACACACACTACGTATACACATACCACATATACCATACCACTTACACTATATATACTATAAACACACATATAGTACACCACACACACTTCACATGCTATAATACACATACCACATATATATGCTACATACACATACCACCCACATATACCATACCAAATACACATACATCACACACATGCATATACACACACATACATACACACATATATACACACAAACAGCACATCTACATATACCACACACAAACACATACACTACACACAAATACCCACACACACTCCACATCACACACACCACATAGTTTCTTTAAAACCTTCACAACACACAAACAACCCCATCTGTCAAGACAGATTCCACAGTAGTCTCTGAACTGAGTGCTTGAAAACAGTGTTTGTCTCCATTTCTTCAGGAACAAAGCCAGTGAAGGCCGAGAGTCAGAGAGGCGGAACTCAGCTCCTGTGAAAACATCTCAAGCTTAGCTGCGAACAGAGCAGGAGATGGTGTGGGCCCGGCAGGTTCGTCCCATGATGTGCATGGCTAGCAGTTCCTCTCCCCACCTCCTTTACTGGCTTGGATTTAGATGCACAGAGGTTCAGTCTAGACACATCAGCTACTACCTATGTGAGTGGGTAATCCACTTAACTTCTGAATTTTATTCACTGATCGTACAGGAAACCCCTTCCTTGGTCACTTCAAAATTCCCACTCTAACTGTGAGAACACAGAGTGTCCTGTCCAGGGAGGAAGACACATCTGCCCACAGCTGCTCTGGGTTTTCCCACTGCCTCGATCCCCGCCCCCACTCACTTTACACTGCAACCTCTATTATCAGACCCAAATGGGTAAAATGATGCCCGCTTTCCCTTGCCATTGGTTGATTTGTGAGATTTGTGCCTCGCAGAACCACTTGCATGAACCTAACTAAATTTAAAACTTAAATTATCTCTTGTTCATTGGAGGCTCAGTCATTACTTTGAACTTGATCAGTAGGGAAAAAATTCCTTTAGGATATAACTATGATTAAAATCTCCCAAGTCCTCTATGCCACCAAATGACTCTTCGGGAAGAATCCTTTGATGAGGCAAGTATGAATTAACCGAAAACACCAAGATTAATCCACTCCTGGGTATAGACATTATGGAAAAAGCAGTTTCAAGATGTCTCCAGTTTTGCAGACCGGCTTGCATCTGGCTTTCCTGAAGGACGCCTGCTGAGCAGAGGGAAAAGCCTGGTTGGCTCAGCCCAGCCTCCAGGGTGTCCCTGCAGCCATGGGGTGCCTTATTCTCCAGGTGGAGCAGCGGAAATGATTTGATGGACGGGACTTTCACTGTAACTGTTCTCCCAGCAAAGCTCCTCTCTGGGGACCTCAGACTGGCACCTTTCACCGTTGTTAAATTCACTTAAGATAAAAGCGACACCAGGCGAACGACAAGGGAAGAGCCATTAAGGGCTGAGTGTAAGCCTTGACTGACAAGCAGGCTCTCCAAAATGCTCAGCTGCCAGCCTAGACCAGCAGGAATCACTAACCCGAATGCCTTCCTTAGCCAGTGCTTGACAAACAGGCAGGGCCCAGGTCAAGCCTACAGGGCCTCGGTCCTTTGTTCCCACCACCTCAGCCACTGGGAGCAGCCACCTACACCACCAGGAAAGAGGGGACCCCTGCCTGCCAGGTGAGACCCTCTCCTTTGCCTGCTTTCAGGTTGGTGCCTGAGGATGAGCCATGGGCTGTAGAGCTGTGATTCCCTCACTGTGTAGTTGGGAGAGACAGGGTGAAGACTGGACTCAGCAAACCACAGAGAATGCATAGGCTGCCTCTATAGCATAATGCAGAGCCTGTTTTCCCCTCTGAGGACAGAGTCGTGTTGACTGTCGTGTCTTTCCTTGGGACTGTGAACAAGGCTAGCCTTTGGGGCCCTTTGTTGAGATGTGCCACCACGTATCCTGGCCCATGCAGGGCTCTACAGCAAGGAGTTTTTGTAAACAACCAGCTAAAGAAGTTTTAGGAAAATTATCATCATCGTCGTTGTCATCATCATTATCATTATCATCATCATCATCATCATAAGGTTTTACTACGGAGCCCAGGTTAACCCGGAATTTTTGATCTTCATACCTCCATCGTCTGAGTCCTGGGACTACAGACAGACATCAACATGCCCGACAATGTTAGGAAATTTTATTAAGGTAACTTCTACCATTGGAAGTTTCTGGAAAACATACAAATAGAAACCCCAGAGAAAATTGCCATCACACAGTAAATCCACAGTTGAAATACACAGCTGCTCCTAAGCGCAGTGTCTCCTAATACTTGCTGGATTCCTTCTCCAGCTCGCCCATGTCTTAGCTGTGTGACCTGGAGAGAGTTACTTAACCTCTCTGTGCTTTCATGTCTACGTCTTTAAGATCAAGTAGAGGGCCTCCTGCCTGGAGTCACAAAGAACATTCAATGAGTTTGAAATGTGAAACCCAGGCTGAGGGATAGCTCACCCACTCAAGTATTTGTTGCACAAGCATTCAGAACCCCAGGACTCATGTGAAAAAGAAAGAGAAAGAAAAGGTGTGCATGGTGACGCTCATGTAATTGTAACCCCAAGACTAGGGAGGAAGAGACAGACAGGTCCCTGGGGCTTGCCGGTCACCTAGCATAGCCAAATTAATTGAAGAATTCCACTGAAAATCTCAAATAAATAAGGTGGATGATGGATGGCACCTGAGGAACAACCCGAAAGGTTGACTGCTGGCCTCCACAGGCTTGAGTACATGCACACACCAACATACACATGCGTGTCATAAACACACACACACACACACACACACACACACACACACCATGAAGCCAAGCACACTGTAAATAATAAATGCATAAGTATTGCTGAGCATCAATTTCCACCTTGCCTTTGGCTGTGATTGCAATTCCAATATAACACTGCTTCTCTGTCTGTGGTACTTTGAGCCTGGGGATGATCTAATAGTGCTTAACAATGCTTTGGGCTACCCCATCTACATTAGGGGTCCATTATTGGTAGCTAGTGGGCATATCATACAGCCTTGCTCTCTATTGCAAAGGATTCTGAAACACCAACAAGTGAGAAGGTTGAAATCCCTTCAACAGATTCAGGTATACTACTTGAAACAGATTCTTGCCCAGTTGCTCACTCTGGACTCAGCTCTGGGTGTGTTCTTTGGGGGACCTGAAATGTGGGCATGTCTAACATGTGCTTAGAAACACAACTTTCCTCCTCCCCAGCTGCTTCATCACTTGCTGCCTCCATCCATGAGATGCCCCCTTTGGAGGAATAACTATCCTGCATCGGTGCCACTCTGGGAGTGTAGACAGTCTAGGATGCAACTGTCATGAAGGTCCTGAAGGGCCCTGTTGGTGACAGTCTTTTGTCACCACAGTTCTTCAATTTCTTTCTCTAAAGTCTCTCCCAATGCGGGGGAGAAAATCTAGCTGGTTCTTGTAACCCATGTCATCAAAATCATCCCTTCTCCTTTCCCCTCCATCACTTCAGTGGTCTCCATCATCAAAATGTCTCTGTTTTGTTGTTTGTTTGTTTTTGCTCTTTTGGGGGCCCACAACCCAGCTCCTGAATAAATCACACATAGAGGTTTGTTCTTACTTCTGAATGTCCAGCCTTAGTTTGACTTGATTGCCAGGTTTCTTTCACTTTTCCCATTCTCTTACTTCTGTGTATCTTACTCTTACTCCTACTCCATGGCTGTGCAGCTGGGTGGCTGGCCCTTGATGTCCTCCTCCTTCCTCTCTCGTTCCTTGATCTTTTCTCCTCCCAGATTTCTCCTTCTATACATTTTCTCTGCCTGCAAGCCCCGCCTATCCTTTCTTCTGCCTCGCTAATGGCCACTGAGAGCTTTATTAGACGATCAGGTGTTTTAGATAGCCTCAGTAACACAGCTTCACAGAGTTAAACAAATGCAACATAAACAAAAGTGACACACCTTAAAATAATAGTCTACAACACTGTCTTCCTCCAACTGAGATCTGGTAGACTTAATGCATATTGTATGGTCTCATCAGGTTGCATAGTGGAGCAATATTCTTTCCACTTTACACAAATTTACAGAAGCATAACTTTGAAAACCAATATTGTGATGTTACCACTTCCACCAAGTCTTGAATCCTTCAATAAGCAAAACAGCATGGATGTAGTCAGAGGGCACGCAGTTGTCTTCCACATCTCAATTTTATTGACCACTGAGAATTTTGTTTTATTGTTATATAATATTTTGGGACTCTTTCCGCTTTCATTAGACAATGAGGTTCTTCTTTCATATTGAAAACTAAGCGCCACTGTTCTGCCTTGTATAGCAGCTTCCCACGCTTATTTAGTTATTTTCTGAGCATAACTTCCTAGAATATAGTTTAAGGATCTTTTGATACATAAAGATTTTTTTTGAATTGCAAGGGCTCACACTTAGTTATATCCATTGTCTTAGTTAGGGTTTATATTGATGTGAAGAGACACCATGATCCCAGCAATTCTCATAAAGGAAAACATTGAATTGGGGTTGCTTAAGTTTAGTCCATTATCATCATGGAGGCATGCAAGTAGACATGGTGCTGGAGAAGGAACTGAGGGTTCTACATCTTGATCTGCAAGCAGCAGAAGGAGACTGTGCCCACACTAGGTGTAACTTGAGCATAGGAGACCGCATAGCCTACCTCCATATTGACACACTTCTTCCAACAAGTGTTGGCCACACCTACTCCAACAAAGCCACATCTTTTAATAGTGCCACTCCCTTTGGGGGCCATTTTCTTTAAAACCACCACATTCCATTCTCTGACCCTCAAAGGCTTGTAGCCATATCATAATGCAAAAATACATTCAGTCCAACTTCTTCCAACAAGGCCACACCTGCTCCGACAAGGTCATACTTCCTAATAGTGCCACTCCCTATAAGCTTATGGAGGTCAATTGCATTCAAACTACCATACCCATCATAAGTTGAAAATATTATAAATTAAGAATGTTCTCTTAAATACACTAACTTACAAAAGGTATCAGCTAGGCCAGTAGCATCTTTTTCTCCATAAGTTAATTTGTTAAAAGATAAGAAATGTTTGGGATGAAGCAAAGGCTTATGTACATATTTATTTAGATAGTTGCTTATATTTATTTATTTGTTTGTTTGTTTGTTTATTTAGTTGATTAGTTACTTAGTTAGCTAGCTAGCTAGTTAGTTAGTTAGTTAGTTTATATTGTATTTGAGGTGTCCCTCCCAGTGGCCCCCTCCCTCCATTTTTCTACTGGCCTAAAGGTGTCTGTGTGCCCCTCTATAGTAAAGATTCAGTTTTTTTTTCTAGCAGTGAGTATGGAAATAACTGCAGTAGGATCCCCGCCCCCATGGCTTGGTGCAAGAGCACAGAAGTGCAGTAACAGGATTCCTTGTCTTGGTGCATAGGCACAGAAACAGGTGTTGGCTGGTTTGGGGTTAGGGTTGGACTCCCAGCTCTCTCTTTCTTTGTGATATAACCAGGAAAGGAAACCCATTGCATGGAGGGGAAATGACCTACGTTTCAGGAAAATGAAAACTTGATGCTGGGGACAAAGCCATACAATGAAAACAAAAAACCAATGGGATCATTACATGCCCCACTTCTCTCATCCCGGGGCCCACACCCACACAAACACCCCAGATTAGCAGCCCAATGCACTGTGAAATATCGGCGTTTTCCTCTGCTGTTCACGTGACTGATGGGAGCGATGGCACTCTGCAGCAGGCCAGCTTCAGCTGTTTAAAATTACTGTGTAAGCCATCAGAAATCGGGGACTGTTTTTTACCATAGATGAAGGGCATGGTGGCTGATTTTATGTATCATCTTCAGTGCATCGTGGGCTAGCCAGATAGTTGACTAAACCCTGTTACAGGCTTGTCTATGAAGATATTTCCAGAAAAAAAAAATTAGAATTCGTACTGGTGGACTGTGTAGGGCAGATGGGGGGCTTGAACAGGACAAGAGGCTGGAGGAAAGTTGAGTGAGCTTTGTCTGCCTGAGTGAGTTGGGACATCTATTGTCTCTGTGTCTCATCTTCAGACTAGACTACGTTCTATGTTCTGTACTTTTGCCTTCTTGGCTCTCAGGACTATGCGCCAGTAGATGGAAGATCATGGAACTTCTCAGCCTCCGTAATCTCTGGAGCCAACATGTTAAATGCACGTGTTATTTATACCTATTTCCGGTCCATCAGCTTCCTCTGGAGAAGGTAATACTGTAAGTTTGAGGGGTTCCTCTTCTACAGCAGTGTCTTCCCACCAGAAAAAAAAATCAATGTCTGAATTGGCTTGAAAAGTGAGTGCTTCAGTTACTGGAATGTTCTGCTTAACTGAGAATTTCCATCTGCCAACATCACATGTGGGATAAACATGTTATCACTTAACACTGAATTACACAGAGTGTAATCCCATCTTCCTTGGAGAATTTCAAAGGCACTCACAGTACTTCAGGATCATTATCATAATCTCACTTCTCAAGGCAGAGCTTCAGAGGATGTGTGGGGAAACCGTGGCAAAGAATTGTCAGCACGTAGAGTTTCATTGTTTCTGTTTTTTAATGCGAAGAACTGTGTTGACCAAGTTCATCAAGACAGGACATGTCCTGAAAGATTCTTTTTTGGGTAGTATGTGACAACAACTCATTTACATGTCATTTACCTCTTCCTCATGAAAGCAAAATCAAGAATAGTAAGCTGTGTCTGGTAATCCCAACAATGCCTTTACTCCCAACACTAGGGAGGCAGAGGTAGAAAGATCTCTGAGTTTGAGGCTTGCCTGGGCTAAAGACTGAGTTCAGGACAGCCAGGGCTACACAAAGAAACCCAGCCTCAAAACACCAAAGTAGCAACAACAGCAACAAAGACTATGTAAAAGTTCCTGTCTCCACTTTTGAAGTCAGCGTTCCTCATGAAGATATTTCTCTCTAATTTTAGCATCAGAGACGGTGTTCATTTGTGACGTCTCCCAACATGCACCAATAATAAAAATAAGACTACTGATAACAGGAAAGCGCTGCAATGAAAAGAAGTCCTCTGCTTCTATGAATCCAGGGAGTGCGGAATCTGGAAACAGACCCAGCACTATTCCTCAGGGGCTCTTGCAGCGTTGGCCTTGGGAAAGTCAATTACCCTTTCTGAAGCATGTTTTCCTCTGGATGATGAAAAGGCAGTGGTTTCTAAAATCCCTTTAAGGTCTAAAATTTCTATGATTTTATGCCTTGGCTCCCTTCTTTTGAAATTATGTTCTTTCATTTTATTGAACTAAAGGAAACTATATTTCTGAAGTAAAATGAGGTTGAGTGGGACTTTTCTCAGTGTCCTGGTACATTGTTGAGAACAAGGACTGAGAAGTATCTCCTCACTTTAAAGGACTGAAAGTCTCCTACTCAATATACTGAAGGGAGGCAGCACCAGCCCACCTCCCTCAACCCCATCAGTATCCAGAAATGAATAGATAACAGCTTTGGAGTGTCACATTGGTGACTTAAGAGTTATATGGGGGGGGGGGGGTTAATGTAGAAAGTCACAGCTGGTCAAAGTGCAGAGACTATGACCATGGAGTGCTCAGTCACAAATGGGACATCTGTATCAAACGCCACCATACAAAGCTCAGGGACCATCTCGGAAGACAGGGCAGAAAACTATAAGAGCCAGAGGTCAGGAAAGACAAGAGAAAAAGTTCTTCTGCATATGACAGGACCACTGCACTAAGGAGATCACAGCAGCTATGGCTGAAGACCTGAAGAATACCAAGCTAACCTGTATTCCAGCGTGGGGAGGGGGAGAGCTCACGAGTCCCCACTCCTGGCTGAGGCGCTATTGATAGTTGGTGGCTTCTTGGCTAGAAAGAGGCAGTTTCTTTAAGAGTATAGTCCCTGGTAGGCTGACCACACCCTGGTGGATAGCCCACACACCCATAATTACATGAGCAGAACACATTGTACTCTGGGGGTTATTTAGAAAAGAAAGATAAAGGCGGGGGTGGGGGGTGGGGGGAAGGAAGTGAGGAATGGGTTAGGGAGAAGCTAGAAGAAAGAATGAGGGGTGAATGTGATCAAAACACATTATATGTATATGTAAAATTCTCGAGGAATTAATGGAATAGTTTATGTAATGAAAAGAAGGGATACTCTGGAAGGTTTTCCAGACTGGAAAGGGGTGCTATTTTACCAGGTGCCCTTCCCTAAACCAAGTCATGGGCACTCAAGAGAAAGAAAGATTGAAGAGGTTGATGGTATAGGATAGAAGGGCAGTTCACTATCTAATTGGAATTTAGTGTGTGTGGAGCTGTGGTGAGCTCCAGAGTTGAAGAAAAGAGGTGGAAGAGAACCATCCTGGGAAGGATTCTTCGAGGACTCACATGAAATCTCTAGAATTGAGGTTGAAGACCAGCGGTAGAGTGAAGAGACAGAAGTGACAGTTGCTGTCACCCCCACTAACACTTTGGTCTGGCAAGGGTTTATGTGATTCCTGTGGATGGCAGGTCCATTGGGAAGTTCCATGTAAGAAAGGGTATATCAGGCAGCATTATGTCCGCAGCTGAGCTATGAGGTGAGCTGCCCAGACAGCCAATGAGGAGTATGGTGGCACCGATGACCGGAATGTCTTCTCTTCATCTTGTCCCTCTGCATGTGCTTGGACCCCAGGATCTCCAGAAACAAAGTGAAAAGGTGGTCGGCTGGAAGAGCATCTGTACCTTCTTCCTCTGTAGGTGTTTGCTGGTTTGTCTGTGTGCTTCATAGCTGAGGAAACAGAGGTAGAGACTTGGGATTTCAGCCAAGGATCTGACTGAGCTATCGTATGTGCTGCTGGGTTTCCCCCTCATGGTCTTGTGTATTGCATTTTCTCTGGCCTTCTTCAGTTTCACAATGGACTGTGACTCCATTTCCATAGCAGCAACAAAATGAAACGAGTAAATATCACTTCTTCATTAGATAGAGAGATGGCCTGCTTTGTTTGTGAGCTCTACCTGTGAGGACTCAACATGTTGAGATTAAAAAGCATTTGGAAAAACGTTACATCTGTACTGGACACTTTTTGTGCCCCTATTCTCTGAACAATACGGTGTAACAACAACTTACTCAGCATTTATGTTATATCAGGTATCCTAAGTGATCTGGAGATTGTCCAAAGTCTGCCCTGGAAGATTGCTCAGTGGTTCAATCCATGGTTCTGAAAACAAGACTATCACAGTTCAGATTCTCAGAATTCAAAGAAATGCTGGATGGGAATGGTAGCCCATTTGTAATTCCAGCCTTGGAAAGCGGAATCAGGAGGTACCAGGACTGAGCAGACTAGTGAGAACAACTGTATTGCTGAGTACTGGGTTTGACTGAGAGATGCTGCTTCAAAAGAATATGATGGATGAGCAATCGAGAAAGATTCTGGACATCAACCATGCACCTCCACATACATGTGTGCATGCACACTAGGGCACACATGCACTAGCACACGTGTAAACATACATGCACACATGCATGTGTAACACACAAATACCATATCTACGCAAAAAGAAAAAAAATACAATATGCCATTCTATATAAGGGACTTGAGCATCTGTGAACTTGGGTTTCCTCAGCACATCCTGGACCCACTCTCCTGTATATACCAAAAGATGACTTCATATACATAGGGCAGCTTATGACAAGGTAATGAGAAAAATCTAATCACAAAATGTAATGTATTGGTGGCGCACGCCTTTAATCCCAGCACTCGGGAGGCAGAGCCAGGCGAATCTCCGCAAGTTCGAGGCCAGCCTGAGCTACCAAGTGAGTTCCAGGAAAGGCGCAAAGCTACACAGAGAAACCCTGTCTCAAAAAAAAAAAAATGTAATGTATTTTAATCCTGGAATTGTTGCTTTGAGGAAACTTCCTCCTTAGATATGTAATAGATTAACAAAGAAGAAAGGATATTCCTTAGAGAAACTATGTAGGAGTTTTGTTCCTGGAAAGTTATGGTCTTTGAAGATAAGATAGACCCATGTTAAATTCCCAGTTCTCCCACTTGTTACCCCGGGCAAATAATTTCTATGATGGCATGAGAAGATTATCTGGAGTCACGCACCCCAGAGTGACTCAAGGGAGAGTCAATAAGTTCCTGACTTCTCCCTCGACTCTTGGTCTTAAATACAAATTTATATGATTTTTATTTTTCTTATTAAATATATATGTAAAAATACACTTTACTTATTTGGGTTTTAAGGGTTATAAATATAATTCTGGGTAAGTTAAAGAGGAGTATAAATTATGTTACAGTCTCTAATATCAGTATCCTAAAATGTCCTTTATTATAACATTTTGGGGGAAGGTTTTTGTGGAGGACTCTCTTTCATACTTTCTCTTTACTTGGACAACATCTTTTACCCATTACCCTGAAAATTGCTTTTTCTTCGTTTGAGGCAACTTTTGTTGCCAGAATGGGTGTGGTGAGTGGCGCAAGGGGAGTTTAATAATGTATTGTCAATTCAGTTTCCAAGACAAAACTCTGGTCCTCTGAATAATTTCTTTCCCTCTGGGCATTTGGCTTTGTGAGTGGGATGAGAGAGAGCTACTTACTGGACTGGAGGCTGTTCATGACGTATCACCCTGAGAGCTCTTCATGTTCGGAACAAATGCAGTGTCTGGGTCACCAGGAAGTCACATGTTAGAAACTGTCAACCTTTCTCCCCATCTCTCCTTATTACTTAAGGGTGTTAGCCAAGATCTCAACATCTTTATCTCCCAGAAGTTGGATGCCTGGGCAGCTTTGCTTCCTCCTTATCTTTCTGTCTCCAGAGCTGTCTTTCTTTGCTATTGTTTTTTAGGAAAGCATTGTTGGGTAAGTTTCAGAATTGTCTGTCTCAGCAAAAATTTTTAGAAACCTGGATTATAATGTTGATGACATCAGAATCAATGAGACAGAAAGAAAATCTATATCTGCATTTGATTTGGAGCAGAGTACAATGCAGACTTAGTCATGGAAGTTGGAGTGTTGTATTTCAAAGATCATCAGAAACCGTCATTCCCTTCAGTTTTCTGCATAGATAAGGACCTAATGTCTGTGAAATGATGGCTTCTGGTTCCCATTTTAGAATATTAACAACAACAAGGTTATGGATGCTTCTGATGTGCCAAATTCTATTTGGAGCATTTCCTACACATTTAATCTTATTTAAGCCCTACAACAACCATTTCTGGGTGAAGAAAATTATGTCCATGAATATTAGGTGACTTTTGCAAAGTATTGTGTTTACAGTGGTGAAGTTGACTTTGAACCTAGAACCATTTTCCTCTGGATCTTGTGTTCTAATCTAGCCTCAATTTTATCTAGTAGGAGAAAATATCCTGATTAGATTTCATGCAGGGTAATTAAAATCATTCTAGGATTCCCAAATCCTTAAGACAGGGGTGTAGTGAAAACTTTCTTCCAGCACATGGTTGGGTAAGTGTGTTGCATAAGAAAGGACAGTGATATAGTCAATATATTTCACATATTATGAGATAATCAATCATAAAGGCAGTAAAACATTTTATATGATAAAATGATGTGTTGGGGTTTGAACAAGGAACGTCAGTAGGTGTTGCTGTTTGGGGAGGCTGTGGAGCTATCTGGAGGTGGTGCTTTGCTGGGGGAGTATGTCACTGGGGTGGGCTTTGAGGGCTTATAGCCTCTCCCCACTTCTTGTTCTCGCTCTCTCTGCTTCCTGTGTGGATGAAAATGTGATCAGCCTGCCTCATGCTCCTGCCTCTGTGTGTCTCTCGTCTTGTCTTCCTTGCCTTAATGGACTCTACCCTTCTGGAACCAGAGGCCAAAACCAACCCTTTCCTCCTCTGAGTTGCTTTTGGTCAGAGGATTTTAAGACAGACATAGAAAAGCGACCAATACATCATGTTAACATGGTTCTCTGATTACGTCCAAGGAACTGGAACATCTGTTCAAATTTTGGGATTAGAGAAAATCAAATACTCAAAAGTAAAAGAGACTTGAGAAGTCTTTGCAGTTTATTTTTTTTCCTCCTTTGACTCCTTGATTGCAATTCTCTGCTCCACTTCTTTGAAATGTGTCAAAGATCATCTGTTCAGAACTCGCTGGCAATGGGGATTTCTACTTAACATGACAGACAGAGAGGGGGAGTGAGACATGGAAATGCACAGCTACAGCGAAATGTCCGCACTGCTCTACAAGTGCTATGTGCCAGTTACAATGGAAGTGTGGAAGAGGGGCCTGATTGGAGGGAGAGGACATTTAACTAGGTACAAGGGAAATGACATTTGTTTGGCTCTCTCTTGAAGGAAAGAAATAAGTCTGGCAGTTCAGGGAAAAAGCATGGAAGTAGGAGCAGGGAAAAGTCCAAGTCATTGGCAAGCACATGGAGCATGTGACAGGTGTCTCCATGTATCTAAGGTGTGGGTGGAGATGTTGACAGAAAGGTCACATCCAAGACTGGAAATGTATGTCCCATGATGAGGACTTGAAATTTTACCTTGAAGACAAAGGGAATCATGAAGGGTTTCTAGGGTGACCATGAGGAGGGACCCATTAGTGAAGACACACAGAAATCCATACCATTACTGTTCAGCAGTTTCGGCTAACAGGATTTGTTGAAAACTTGGATGCGCTGTTGACAGAGATTGGAAGATGTAGGGGATAAAGCCCTGGTTTCTAGCATGGGCATCTTGCACATGAGGTATAGGCTGGGGGAAGGAAGACAATGTTTGGCCCCATAACTGGAAAATTCTATTCATAAAATCCCAGCACTTGGGAGTCATTGGCAGGCAGATGGATCTGTATGGATTTGAAGCCAGCCTGGTCTACATATTTGAGTTCCAGGCCAGCCAGGGCTACATAGTGAGACCTTGTCAAAAAAAAAAATTCTTGAATTGACTTTCAAAAAACATTCTTCAGCTTGGCCCTAGTCTCAGCTTCTTCGATGATCCAGCACTATATTGTCGATGTGCTGAATTTCAGATCCACAAAAACACACTGATAAACCGCTTACTATACCGAATGTCTGTTCTCTCTCTCTCTCTCTGTCTCTCTGTCTCTCTGTCTCTCTCTCTCTCTCTCTCTCTCTCTCTCTCCCTCCCTCCCTCCCTCTCCCTCCCTCCCTCCCTCCCTCTCTCTCTCTACGCACCCCCTTCCCCGCAACTCTCTCCTTTCCCTTCCTCGTATGTTTGCCCTGGAGCTCCTAGCATTACAAAATACCAAGGTTCTTCTCCTGTGGTATATTTAGCACCTGAAGAATAGGCTTAATGTCTGAAATTTTATAAGCAATGAATAAATGAAATCCAGCAAATGCACAGACTGAAAGGAAGCAGATGGACTGTGAAAGGCTCCCCGGGCCCCGGCCCTCCGCTCCTTGTTGTGGCCACTGGCCTTTTCATTGCTGCACCTTATGCATCTTGTCACTCATCCCAGCATAATGACAAGGAGGCCGACTGCAGCTCTGTTCCCAGCACAATACTCCCTGCTTCACAAAAGCCCCTGGGATAAGAGAATCAAATATAGAATTTGCTGAAGGGCACAAATATCGGCAGTATTCAGCTATCCAAATGACGTTCGGTGAAATGCCGAGTGTCAAAGATGCCATTCACCTTTTGCCACAATTGTTAGTGCCTTTCCCTTTTTCTGTCCTTTTATTTATTTATTTATTTCAAATGGAGCTTGTGTTTTGACTGGGTCAGTCACTAACTTTCACCCAAGAAAGAGACAGGGTGGATGAAGTGGCTTTGTGCAGATAACTTGGCTCGGTGAGGCGATGACAGTTACTGTTTCTGCCAACGTAGTTCTTGCTTAAGTAATCAGTGCAGCATCAAGCCGCTCGACTTCCACTTCCTGTAAACACCAACATTTCCCAAGATCACTTGCAGCTGGGGGTGGCGGGGCGGGGGGGGGTGGTGAGTCAAGCAGGAGTAATGACTGCAATTGCAGGTGACCCTACCCTACTTCCTTCTCTTAGGGTGTAACAACATCCACAACAGTTGCCATCGACCTGGCCGCTTCTGCACTGCTCAGTAGTTGGCATAGCAACATAATCTCTAACCTCAAAAATGGTGACAGAGGCCGGGTGTGGTGGTGCATACCTTTGATGCTAGCCTTTGGGAGGCAGAGGCAGGCGGATCTCTGTGAGTTCGAGGCCAGCCTAGTCTACAGCATCAGTTCCAGGATAGCCAGGACTGTTACAAAAAAAAATCCTGTCTCGAAAAACCAAACCAAACAAAAATGGTGACAGGGTAATGATACCATGATTGGCCAGGAAAACCACAAATTCATGAATTACCGTAGTAATTCTAAGTCTGGTCTAAGGTAATAGGTCATAGGAAAACCAAATACATGACTTAAACCATAAGCAATCTACCCACAGTCCCAAATTTCTTTGTCAAGGAAGTCTTCCTGTGGACTATTGAAAGCCCAGGCCAGGTAAGCAAGCCCTAAGCAGTTAAAACTTCAAGCAGGGCTGGTTCAAGAGCCAACCCCCTACCAGGCAGGGCCCAAGGCAGCTTGATGGAAATCAGCCATTGACCAAGCTTCATTCTCTATCTAGTGTCTGTGTGTCTACTGTTACATAGCCTCCAGTCCTGCCCTGCCACCACTGTCACATAGCATAGGTAACATATGAACTGAGTCTGTTTCCTTGCAGTGCGGAGCCTCCTTTTCCTTCAGAATCCTTCAGGAGTCATGGTATCTCACTTTGTCCCTTAGGCCTGTGACTCTCTGCTCCAGTGCCCTGCGGCCAGGCTGGAAGGGCTCTCCTCATCATCCTGGAAGCTTGTTAAAGCATATTGCAGAAGCTTCCATATACTTGATTCTGCATCTTAATTCTTGATACAACCAGAAGGTCATTCTCAACATCTGCTGAAGTTAACTATTTATCAACAGATCCCAGCCTGTACTACCACTTGAGAAATCTACAAAGAACGCTCAAAAATAGACACAGACTTATAAGAAGCAAATGCGTGTTCAAAGTGATGGTTTATTTACACTTGGGTTAATAATTTGTTGTAAAAAGGTAAGTTTCAAGATCATTTCTAGAAGAACTAACGTTCAAGTAAAAAGAGAAGGACGGATGAAGCTTTCATAAGCACAGGGCCAAAGGTTGGACAGAAGGTATTGGGCAGACCCTACCCCTTCTCAACAAAGAAGACAAGGATAAGAAAGGAAGGAAAGATGGAAGGAGGGAGGAAAGAAGGACAGAAAGCAGGGAGAGAGGAAGTAAAAACAAAAGCAAAAAATAAATGATATGTAAATTCTAAAAGCAAGCACTCCCCCTGACTGACAGTGCAATCTGTAGCCCAGGAGGGCTCGAAAGTTCTCCAAAGCTAGGTCATCCGAAAGATAATGGGAGAACATTCTTCAAAGCACACAGACTCTCTGTTGCAATCCATTTCTATGCCCCTCCTTCTCCCATTGTCCACGTGAGTTGGGATTTGGGGTGAAGGGGAGGAGAGGAGATTGGAGATCACGTTTTACTAGACCTCCCACAAACTGCTTTGGACACATTTTCATTTGATTATCAAAATTCTCCCACATCATAGATAGTATTCTTCCAGTACTTCAGAGATGAAGAAACAGAGGCCAAGAGAAGCTAAGAAAAGTTGCCCAGGGCCATGAAACTGCTCTGCATTAGGGCAGAAATGTGGATTCGGGTCGGTCTGAATTCCAAGCCTTGTTGTGGAACACCGTGGATGCCTTGCGAATCCTCATTTATTCAGGACTCACATCAATATTAAACACTCTCCTTCCCCAGCCAGGCCTCTCCCTCGTTGCTGGGTGAGTGACCGTGCTGTTAGTCACCATGGTGGAAGGAAACCTTTGTGACAGTTAGTGGTCTGCGTGCATGTCGGGGACGGAAAATAAAGCAAAATCGGCTCTTTGCATAAATAGAATCCGCTCAAGTGTCAGCAAGTACACACTAGCAACAAATGTGAAAACGAGGCAAAGGCGGATAGCACACCTCCTCATGCCTCACACCCACCCTCGTCCCTGCAGCCTCCGTCCCCATCCCTGCCAGGGAGCATGTCCTGTCAGATAAGCCCGAGCTAGACAAACATTGTCATTTGACTTCAGCCCATCACTCTGATCCAGATCCGGTCCAGGTCCAGGCTTAACACCCAGTCGTGAGTGGAATTTGCTTTGACATGTACCTGGCTGTGATAGTCAAGTCCCTGCCTCTACCCCTGCCCCACTTGACCCCGATGGCCTCATATGTCAGAATGTGACATCCCAGGTGTCAGCTGTGACACTGAATGCTCAGAGCAGGGAAAAGATGGACAATGACAGCAGAGGCTCTGGTGCATGCTCCAAGTCTGGCACCAGGAATGGGCTTCTGCCTGGGAGAAGGGAGCTGGATTTACCAACTGCATGTCAGAAAGACTGGGAGTGCATGAGCTGTCCTGGCTGCCATGGAATCTGGGATGCTTCTTGCTTAACCATTGTCCTCTCCTGGCTGCCATGGAGTCTGGGATGCCCCTTACTTACATATCGTTTTTTTCTTGGGTTCTCTCTGAATCATTCACTGTGAATTTGACAACAAGCAGCATTATCACTGGAAGAGCCCAAGTGAGTGCAAGGGTATAGACATAAAATTACCAAGGACATCATAAATCAGTTACCCTAGACCAGTGGTTCTCAACCTGTAGATCACGACTCCTTTGGAGGTGAAACAACCCTTTCACAGGAGTAGCATATCAGATATTTACATTACAATTCATAGCAGCAGCAAAATTAGATTCATAACAGCAGCAAAATTACAGTTATGAAGTAGCAATAAAAATAATTTTATGGCTGGGGGGTCACCACAACATGAGGAACTGTATTAAATGGTTGCAGCATTAAGAAGGTTGAGAACCACTGTCCTAGACACAAAACAAGAAAAGTAGCTAGAAGCCAACAGTGAACATTCAGTGCATGCAAATAGAAATAGATGCTTTGTGTAGCTTGCAACAGCTTCCTCTAAGGGGGAAGGGGTGTATTTCCAGACCCTAAATAGATGCCTGTGTCTACAGACAATACTAAGCACTTCATGCACTCCAGTTTTCTCTTTATTTATCTATTAATAAGTGTGTGTGCATGCATGCACATAGGTGCACACATACTATCATCACATGTGAAGGACAGAGGACAACTTCCACAGGTCAGTTCTCTCCCTCTGCCGTTTTTGGTTCCAGTGATTTATCTCAAGCCATCCGGCTTGGCACGGGGCACACTTTTACCCAGTGAGCCATCCAATTGGCCTCACATCCTCTATTTTTCTAAATGTACTACCTAAGTTAAAATGTAATGTATAAGTTAGTCAGAGTAAGAAATTAACAATAATTCCCTGTAACTTTTGCAACCCCAGAACCACATTTTTGTGAATATAAGAATTTTCACACTTTGCGTAGACATTTTATGGCTCTGCTATGGCATTTCTGAATGGGTTCCCCACTGTATTTGTACTTGGGTTCCATCATTAAGTGAAGAAACAGTACTTAAGCACAAGCTCTGTGATATCGTGTCAGGGTGTACAGGGCAGATACACTGGATAAAGGGATGATTCATGTCCTGGTTGGATCAGAGTCCCATAGTATCGGATCTTACCACACTGCTCAAAATGATGGGCAATTTTAAATGTGTTAATGGAATATTTTGTTGAACATTTTCTAAATATAGGGGATCGTAGGTAACTGACACCGTGGGAGGCAAAACCATGGTAAGGAGGGACTATAGTACAGCATATGGCTTTATTGTCACAACAGTAGTGAAGGCCCACACAGGAGCCTGCTTAGGATTAAACATCCACCAATTAAACCATATACACTATTAGGATGTGGCAAACCCTATGGCAACCTTTCTTTTCCTTTTTACAGCATTTTATTAATGTGTTTTGGGGGATGTGAGAATTGATTACATTTTTCACCATATGTATCTTTGAGATCCAACTCAGGTCATCAGCCTTGGCAAAAGGGCTTTCACCTGATGATCCATTTTGCTGCCTGAAACCTTTTTTTCATGGCATCTCTCACCTGGAGCACAGAACACAGAATTGGGCACATTAGGTACCTTTCTAGTCCCTTGCCTTAATCCCTTTTGACATGTCAGGACAAATACCTTCCTACTTCCTGAGCCCATATACTCCAAAGACAGCTCAAGGGCTTCCCTCCATATGTATTCTATGGATTTCTAAGATTGTGCAGGTTCCTTGCTGAGCCACATGGGCCTTGGGCTCTATGAGGGTAGGGTCTTACCATGACGATGCTCATGTGGTTGGCGACTGCATGATGGGATG
This sequence comes from Peromyscus californicus insignis, assembly GCF_007827085.1. Lineage (NCBI taxonomy): Eukaryota > Metazoa > Chordata > Mammalia > Rodentia > Cricetidae > Peromyscus > Peromyscus californicus. Next base: position 53,289,310 of record NW_026294436.1, read on the forward strand.
ATGATTGGAATGATTACAGGAATCTCCTGTTTATCTTTGTGAACTGCCGGAAACAATGTAAATAGCAATTTCCAGACTTTAGAATTTTAAGGGAATATTTAGGACTGTCATGCAATTGTCATTGTTTCATTTCATTAAGTGAGCATGTAAACTACCCTTTTTGTTATCTTTACCACATTATAAAGAGGAAAATTTTATGTACAAACAGCAGACTTTCTCAGGAATAAAAACTGGTAAAGCTATACGGATGTATTTACATATCTTACATGTTGTTACAAATGCACAAAGATATCACGAACCACCTGTAAGAGCCTTTATCCCAATGATGCTGAGGCCGGTGGTTGCTGGGAAGCCCTGATGAAGATGCAAAGACCTTTATGGAAAGTCAGGCTACCCAAGACCCATCCTTGGTTCCTACTAACATCTCTGTGACTCGGGGCAGTCACGGCGTCTCTGCAGTATGCTGCTGCCTCCTCCGTGGGCCAGAGTAACAATACCCTCCTTAGACCGTCCTGAGCATTGAACAAGGTCCTAGAATGTGAAACATAGCAAAGAAACACTAATGCGTTCATCCTTCAAACAAGAGAAATATATAAAATGAGCTGGTGTCCCATTCAGTTCTGTTTTCACAGGAAAGTAGCCCAAATCATGAACAAATAAACAACAATCAAATAAATGAATATGTCTTGGATAGAAACTTTTCTCCCCTTTACATCCCTCTTCTCCCCTCTCCTTCCTCCTCTTCTTTCCTTTCCCTGATTTTCTCTTCCCTTTCCTTTCATGAGACAGGGTCTGATTCTGTAGCCTAGGCTGGCCTCAAACTCGAGGAAATTGTCTAGCCTCAGCTTCCCAAGTGCTGGGAGAGAAAATTTTTTTCTTGAAGACAGACTGTCTCTTATCTAGATAGTATCCTAAAAGACCTGGGGCAGATCAGATTTGGAGTAAACCCTGGCAAATTCTGTTTGTTTATTTGTTTACTTTATTTATTTAGTTACTTACTTGCTTACTTTCCCTGTGGTCTTTTGTGGGATGTTTCCATTTCCCCCTCCACCATTCTTCCATTTCTGCCCCTGAGTCTCTTCCACTGGAGATCTACTGGGAGCAGCAGGCCCATACTCTTCCAAGCTGTCAATGGGGTTGTCATCTTTGACTTAAGCTCACTTGCTCTCCCTTATATGCAGACCAATTTTCACATTAGGTACATAAGGCCAGAGACAGATTAAGTAGAAGAAATATTTTTTAAAGTTCAAAATATGGTTTGCAAGCATGACAGACTCAGTCCACGGAGCACCAGGATGGGGGCGGTGTACCTGCTGCACCTGCCTTTGCCTAACTCTTGGCCTTCATCCCATTTCTAGAAGCCAAGTGCAACTTGTTCAGAAAAGCACATTTATAGATCTGTCAGCCCCAAGAGATTCTGGGAGGTTGAGAGAATCATCTCTCTCTCTCTCTCTCTCTCTCTGTGTGTGTGTGTGTGTGTGTGTGTGTGTGTGTGTGTGTGTGTGTGTGTGTATGTGCATGCGAGCACATGCGTGTATGTGTGTGTTCCTCAGCAGGGAAGAATGATGGCAACCCACATGTTAAGGGACCCAACAAGACACCATGCTATGAGATAATGTTCTCCGACAGATCGCCGCCATCATGGACACGAGTCGCGTGCAACCCATCAAGCTAGCTAGGGTAACCAAAGTGCTGGGCAGGACCGGCTCGCAGGGACAGTGCACGCAGGTGCGTGTGGAATTTATGGATGACACCAGCCGCTCTATCATCCGAAACGTCAAAGGCCCTGTTCGAGAGGGTGATGTGCTCACCCTATTGGAATCAGAAAGAGAGGCTCGGAGGTTGCGCTGACCTTGCTGCTGGGTCCTGGATATCCAACACTTGGCCCATGATGACCTGCAACTATTAAATAAAGCATTTGTATTGTTTTTTTTTTTTTAAAGAGAGATAATGTTCTAAAGGTCATATTTCCAAAATCAAAGTGCAGCTGAAAAGGAACATCCACAAGGGGAGTGACTTTAGCAACTCTCACTAGGAAAGAATGATTGAGCCAGGCACATCTTACAGCCTCACCATCATTTTGCTGCAGATCAATTAGCCAGCTAGAGGAAGCCACATCAAGCCCCCAGATTTCATTACTTGGAAATATGTGTTTCGGGACTGGGTAGGAGTAGAAAGTGGACAGTGGTTGGGGGCTTTGTTGACATCCACCGTGGAGGAAGTTTGCAGCTGCCCATCTCAGCTTCGCAATCTGTTCTTTCAAAGCAAACTTAAGGTACATCCAAGGAGTCCGTAGTGCAGGTTTCTGAGCTCTTGCCTTATGTGGACCTCTCTGTCTTTTATTATTTGAACATGTAAAGTAGAAGCTTTTATCCCAAACCTGTAAGTTCTGTCACCTTTTTCTAAATAGCAGAGATAATGTCCGTGGAGCCCCCAAAGAGGCATCTGTATAGGAATAGAATAATCAAAAGGATGAAGCGATTCAAGCGGCGGGCACCCCATTCTTCCCCTTATCTCATGTTGCCACCTCCTTCCCTCAGGAAAACTGGCTTTTCAAATGCTGCAAATCTCAGTAGGAAATTGCTGAAGATTCCAGAAGGAAGTTTCATAGGGTCTGCCCTGTGCTTGGTCACCTTGCTGCCGGAAGGGACACCTGCTGTTGGGAAGAATGACAGCTCATATAAAAAGAGAAAGAAACAGCAGGGGCAAGCATCCCTGGACAGGCTGCCCAGAAACTTCCTGGGAGAGTAGGAAGGGTTCTGCCTAGACCCACCAGGCTTGGGTTGTGGCAGTATCACCCACCTCCTGTGGAGACGTGTAGGGGAATTGCTCACCAGGAAAGGAAGATTGAACGTACCTCACAGAGTCACCAGCTTACTCTAAAGAACTGGCTCTGTGGGGGGTCTGGCAAAAGCCATAGACTCAGGGGGAAATGTATGTTATGAGGCTGGGGAGATGGCTTAGTCAGTAGGAGTCTTTGTCTTAGGGTTACTGCTGCTGCGATGAAACACCACGGCCAAAAAAGCAAGTTGGGGAGGAAAGGGTTTATTGGCCTTACACTTCCACATTGTAGTCCATCACTGAAGGAAGTCAGGACAGGAACAAGCATTTACTATAAGGAATTGGTATGCATGATCATGGGTGCTCAGAGATTCCACAATCTTTTTCTGCAAGCTTGAGTTTCAAGATACTCAGAGGTATAGCTTCAGTTAGGTTTGATGGCCTGAGAACCAGAGAACCAATGATACAAGCTTTCAGCACGTCGAAACCCTAACAGCCAGGTCTTCTGATGATGTCAATTCCAGTCAGAAGGCAGAAAAGGTAAGACTTATAAGTCAACTCTTCAGAGCAGAGAAATTCTGCCCACCTTAGTCTTTGGTGGTTTTATTCTGACCTCCAGTGGGTGAGCTGTGGCCCACTTATCCTGGAGACAGTTTTCTGCTTTACCTAATCCACTGCCCAAAACATGTCTTTTCTAAAAACCTTCACATACATGCTCAGAAATGACTAACCATATGTATGGGCACCTTGCAACCTAGCCAAGTTGACATGAAATTATCACAAGCACCCATTTGTGAGAGAGCCCTAAGGGACCCTAGAGGAGAACACCAGCTGATTGGAGTCTGTGTATAAACTATTACATTCTGGTCAATGTGTGCTCTGGTCCTATCCCTCAGCGTTCAGTAGCCATATCTTAGTTTCTGTTTCTTTGCTGTGAAGAGACACTATGATCACGGCAACTCTTAAATTCTCCTCCTCTGAGATGTCTTGAGTGAGCCCCCGACAGTTCCAATAACTCTTAGCACATTTGTCTTCCATGTTCCTACTAGTATGGCCCATTGAGCAGCGCTTAAAGCATTCCACTGCTTTCTTAACCCAAAGTACCTAAGCGCAAATTCCACCAAACAAACACATGATCTGGTCTACCATATCAATACCCCAGTCCCTGGTACTAACTTCTGTCTTAGTTAAGGCTTCTATTGCTGTGAAGAGATAACACGACCATGGCAATTCTTACAAAGAAAACATTTAATTGAGGTGGTGGCTTACAGTTTCAGAGGTTCGGTCCATTGTTATCCTGAAGGGGAGCATGGCATCATGCAGGCAGACATGGTGCTGGAGCTGGCTACATCTTGCAGGCTACAGGAAGTTGACTGACTGTCACACTGAGGGAAGCTTGAGAAAAAGGGACCTCAAAGCCTGCCCCCGCAGTGACGCACTTCCTCCAACAAGGCCACACCTCCTAGTTGTGACACTCTTTTGGGGAGCATTTTCTTTCAAACCACCACAAGCTGTTTCTCATTTTTTGGAAATGGAAGAAATTGATTTGCTGGAGTGCTTGTGATTATTGCCAGGTTTTGTAAAAGGAAACATGTTGCATCTGTGTTTCAGAAGGACACAATGACCAGAATCACCCAAATGCCACGTTTTCCGTTTTGCTTCAACTGGTACCAGCAGCACTTTCCTATGGACAAGGACTAGTGTCATGGGACCGTGATGTACAAATCCCCATCAAAGTGATGGAAATGGGGTTACTCTGCCCTCCATGCTTTAATTTCAAATTCATGTACCCTATATATCAAGGACGCAGCATCATATAAAGAGTATTGCTTTATAATATACAGGAGATGCTGGAAAACAATGCTCAATTACCACAAGGTATCATTTCTAAGTAGACATTGACTAAGATTCCTTTACCAGTGGCGCTGAGGTCATGGCATCAGGTGTGAGTACTTGCTCTGCAAACATGAGAACCTAAGTTCAAATCCCTAGCACTGACATAAAAGGTCAGACATAAAAAGCGTGGATATAACCCCCACATTGGGAGGGGTGGAGACAGGTTGAGAGCTCACTAGCCAGTTAGTCTAGACGAAATGGAGAACATCAGGTTCAGTGAGAGACTATATCTCAAGGCAATAAGGTAGACAGCCATAAAGGAAGACACTGGATGGACATGATGTTCTGCTCTGGCCTCCACAAGTGTGCATAGGCATGTGCACGCACCACACACAGACATATAGACACTTACACAGACACAGACAAACACACATATGCACACACGCATGGACACACACACATGCACCACACACAGACATACAGACACTGACACAGACACACAGACACACAGACACACAGACACACACACGCACACTCTCACGGGCATGGACACAGACACAGACAAACACACATATGTACACACATACGGACATGCATACATGCACCACACACAGACACATACAAGGGCACAGACACACATGCACACATAGATATACAGACACACACACACAGACAAGGACACAGACACACACAAACACACACACACACACACACACACACACACACACACACACACACACACACACTTACTCCCTTTCCCTGCTGACTATCTGGATGTGCTAGGAAAAGCAGATTCCTGGTTTTTTGCTCACTGTTAACTCTTCTTTGCTATAATAGAAAAAGAGTTTTGGTCCAATGAAATACAAATCAGAAGTCTTGTCAGTGGAATCCCCCAGAGTGACTCTAGCTAAGGACTTAAAGGCAAGAACAGCTAACTCAGAGAACTTACCCTGTTGGAGGAGGGGATGGTAGGGAGAAGGTGGAGGGATCGGGAGGAGGGATGAGAGGGGGATCTGTGGTTGGTATATAAAATGAATAAAAAACAAAACAAAACAAAAAAAAAAGAGAACAGCAAACTCAAATGGCCTGCATCCATTTAAACTGATGGCTTTTCCTTCTAGGGTAGAAGAGATCTCATGATGTCAAGTTGCTAAAAGCGGTTGTTTCTCCTGCAGGGATGGTACCACACTGACATCACCCAGTGGGAGGATTCCGTTTTGTCTTTTCTGTTTAGTCATTGATCAATGGAAATAAATATGTCATCTTTGCTGAGTGGGAAATTGAACCCTTTATTGCATGGACATACCTACTGTATCAAGACCCAGACAGCCAGTCAAAGAGCGGGTGTTGGTCATTTCCTGGGTTCTTTTATTGCTTGATTGCCAGTGCCTCCTCTATGGTGGAAACTCTTAGGAAACTGGTAATAGTGATGCTAAGATCTTCATTTCTTTGTGTCCACACACACACACACACACACACACACACACACACACACACACACCTTTCCAGAGCCTTGTGTCTGATTTTTATGTGTCTTTACTTCTGCATTCCCAACCATTAGCTAAGCTATTGCCAAGAGTCTGTCTGTCGGTCTATCCCCAGAGCTCTGTCCATTGGGAGGATTTCCCCTTATCAGTGTATTGCAGAGCACTAGGTGGGTACAGTCCGGCTGTTAGCCATTTGAGATTTCAACCATACACAAAGCTCAGCCTATCTCCCCTCCCCCAGCTTATCATCAGGGATCCCTCAAGCATCCAAATGTATGCGCTAGTGGAAACACACCACTGTAGCAATAGGGGGATAAATTAGAGTCTGAATTACCTACTCATGCAGCAGACTGTGTCCTATGGGCCTATTTGTTTCTAATCTTGTATATACCGCTTGTCTTAGAAATAGTCAATAGGTTCACCAACGAGTCTACTGTACTTTAAAATTTGGTGAGTGATTGAACCTAATTTATGATAGAATGTCTGGTCATATGGTCATTTGGTATCCCATGGTCAATCTAAGTAAGTCCCACTGGATTCCATGGAAACAGAAAACAGGAAAATTAGCATAGTTCTGGGCAAAATCATAAATACACATTTTGTCTATGCCATGTGAATATAGACTTGTTGTACTTCTTCATACCATGGAAGAGGACATATTTGGAATGTGAGAGGCTATGTAAAATATCCAAGGCTGCGTTAATATACCCTTGCAAAGATTCTACACTCAACACAGCAGTTGCAATTGGGGTTACTATTATTTGAATCAGCAAAGATTCATGTATATGTCTTTTCAGTAACATGCAACTACCATTCTCTAGGATCCTTTAAGTTTTTGTAGGTACCAAATTGGTGCGATGAATGAGGATATAGTAGGAATCACCATTCTGACATTGTTCAGGTTTTAAAGTAGGGGTTTGTTCAATTTATTCTAGAATGCTTTTGATTTACTGTTTTGGTAGAGATGTGGAGGTTGGAGGGAGAAAGGTTTCAGAAGCTTGCTCTTGGTCTACTTGACTATAGCAGTTCTTATTCCACCATCCGGGGATCCCTGTTATATTTTGGTTGACTGATGAGCATGTGATTTTCCATTACTCAATCAAGGACTGAAGAAATTATCAGAGGTGTATCTGTGAACTGTGTGGCTTCACCATGAACAAATGTACAGCATGGACATAGTAGGAACCTTTCTCTAAGAACAAGACCTTGAGAACTAACTCTCTGGGTCCCAGATATCAGTGTCAACTTTAGGCTTGTGCCCAACAGTTCTCTACGTATTCAGGCCATCTTCTTTCCCTCAGTAGATGGTCACCTGAGGAAATGGCCAAGAGCTTTTTTGAGCAATCATGGGACAGTTACTTCTAGGTTTATATTCTCTAACATTTGAAGGGATTTTCCATCAAAGACCTTTATGGTTAGGGTCTAGAAGCTGAGTACTGTATCTTGATTTTTCATTCAATGACTGGTTCAGCCTCTTGATCATCAATATCCTTGATTGATTTGATTATGTACAGAGAGTAATACTTATTGGCCACCCATTTGTCTCTTCTAGGAGACCTCCAGGCATGAGCAACTTCCTATCTCTTGAAATAACTTACTTCATCATTAAACATCAACTCTGTGAAAACTCTTTCTTATGCACCAGAAATATGTTTCTTGTAATTTCTACTCATGTGGGATTTTTTTTAATGTATAGGAAGGGAAGGTAACTGCCATGCAAGTCTTTCTTATTTTTCTCATGAAGACTATTCCCATTTGCTTTTGGATAATCTCAGAAATTGGCCTTCAAATTCACTAAAGAAGTCAGAATGCTAATTAATCTTAGGTTATCTGGAAGGGAAAGAGAACACATGTGCTCCATGGAGATTGGGTAGAATAATAAAACAATAACCACCAGCCAGCCAGCCACATAGATAACACACACGTGTTTACCACGTGACAGGTCCCATGCAAAGCACTTGACTCAAATTATTCTCATGACGAGCATTCATTTATGCCAGAAATATTTATTAAGCACCTAAGTCATTCTAGAAACTGGGGATACAGCAGTAAAGAATACAAAAAAAAAAAAAACCCTGCCCATATAGAGCTTACATTCTAGAGGTGAGAATGTGGAAACAGGCAATAAATAAGATAGTCAAGTGCTCTGTATAGAATGTTAGGTGTTGTGTGTTAAGGAAAATAATAGCATAAGGAAAGAAAATAGAAAATGGAAAATGTGGTTTGTGGTTTAGATACTGTGTTCAAAGGAGGCCTAGCTAATGGGTAACTTGAGAAAGACCTGAAGGAGGTATAAAGGTGACCTTGTGGATAAATGGGAACTGTCCCAAGGAGAATGAACAGTAAGGGCAGAGACCCTGAGGTAGTATTATTATCTCTGTTGTATGCACGACCTGCCTAACAGCCTACTGCTTGAGGGTGGAGCCAGGATTCAAACTCAGGTCTGCTCAACTGTAGACCTTGTTATTGACCATTGAGCTGTCTAATGACAGAATGTGACATTTGACAGTGTAGAAGTGCTCTATGTCACCAATGACGACACAAGATCCTGGATGAGGGAAGCACTTGCTCAGATGGATAATGGTTGAGCTGAGACTAGCACGTGGTCACTTCTGGTCCATCATCTCTGCCTGCAGAATCTAGACATTTGTCTTCTGGCTAAAACTAGTTTCCAAACCAATCAATGGGCTTGGTAAAACTTTATGAACAGATTTTTCTGATAGGCATTTTAGAGTTCTATTTGAGCTTAGCTGCACTAAATGATGTCTTTGAGCTCTGACTTCTCTCCCTGGCAGGTGTGGGTTAATAACAAAGCATAGACTATAGAGTTAGGTATATCTAAACCTGAAAATAGTCTCTATGCTTTTCTATCTATGTGGCCTTGGGCAAATGGCTAAATATCTCTGACTTTCAATAGCATCATCCACTGGAAGATAGGAATGCCTCTTGGAGGTGTGGTAGGGATTAGACAAAATAATACATGTGCAGCACCTCCCATGGTGACTGGCACATGGGGGATGCTATACTTGCAACCATGTTCTCTCCCCTGTGTGATTAGTTGTCTTGTCACATGCATAACTCTTACTTTTTAAATGTATTACATTTTGGGGGGGAGTTGAGAGGTTACCTTATATATCTAGCTACTCACCACATTTTATATTATATGGTGGTACACAGGAAATGCTTAAGCGTGATGATTCGGTTGCTGGATTAGTGGAGAAGAGAAAGAATAGTGATTATTGCTTTGGGAGTCTTGTCGATCCATTCCTCATCTAGTTGCAACATCTGCGAGCTCCCTGCTCACCAGGCTTGTTTCTTCTGATGTCAGTGGCCAGCAGACACCTCTTACTTCTGAGCAAGTCAATATGTATTATTTTGGAAGATGGGCCACTCTTCAGGCAGAGGAAGACTTTTTTTGTTGTTCAGTAAAGAGAAGAGGGGCAGCTGTCACCATGAACATCAGTAGGTTCTTGACAGATCCTGGGAAGAAGACAAAACTCCACTTTAGTTCACAACTTTAACATCTTCCACCCGGCTCGTTCATCAGAACTGCTATCAAAGAGTCAAATTGACCAATTTCCATTTTTATTTCTTTTCCCCACCCTCTGGCAAGATCTCAGTGAGCAGCTAACCAGCTGAAAATAAGAAGAGAAGAGAAAGGCCTGGACTTCGATGACTCCAGAGATGGCTCATCAGTCGCCAAAAATTGAAGTTAGTTTTTCATTCATGTGATGTAGAAAAAAATCTCTACTATAAATATTAGCAAGAGTTCAAAGGAGTAACTTGTTTAGAATGTCATTTATTTTAAAGAAAAAAGTAATTTATTTTTACAGCATCCCCCTACATTATCTTGCTTAATCCTCATGACAATTCTAAGAAATAATTGTTATTGTCCATGTCTTAGAGATGAAGTGCAAATGGATCCTAAAGGCATCAACTTGTTCCAGATGACACAGCTGATGAGTCTCAAGACCAGGATACTATCTAGACACTCTTGAATCCAAAACCACGCCCCTCAACTTTGTTGTCTGCCTCCATAACTAAAAAAGATGGACGACAAACGCTTTCCCCTGATCCTCTCACAGGTTAGTGAAGGTTTGACAAGGGAGACCACATAAGTGTCTTCTTTTCCCTAGTGAATCATGTATAGAACCCCATACTAATGCAAAAACATCGAAGAAAACTTTCCAACTTTCCCCCAAGAGTTAATAGTGTATCTAAGAATTAATGTTTGTCTCTACATAGGTGAGAAGACTATGAAACTTGACCCCTTGACAATATGAAGGATCAGGGTGATGTCTGGACTCTTGTTTTGTGGTATAGGATCAAGAAAAACAAAGAATGTTCAGCACAGTTTGGAAGAGTATCATCAACTGTAACTTCTGAACTCAAACACTGGTTAAGTTTAGCTTAACATGCTTTTATGTATTTTTTAAAATAAACCAAACTACTAAATTATTAACTGTGTATATGTGGGCGACTATCAGGAGGACTTTATAGACAGTGAACACCATTGGGATGGTAGGATTATAATGACATGTCCACCCTTTTATGCTATGGTTATATAGTATTTATATCAACAGATATAAAGTGATAATTATGTGACTTTATTGGAGACCCTTGTAAGTACCCATTTGCCCAGAGCAAGGAGATTTCTTTCCATCAAATTCCCAGTCTGACAATTGATTAAATTGATACTGGAGAAAGACAGATTTCTTCTGAGAGAGAGGCACTAACAATGTTACTTCAATGATGTATTGATGGAAGGCGTTGGGTCTCCTGGAGGTAGCACACTTGCACTCGAAGATGGATGGCTCAGCTTTGCCTCGTACTCATAATGCATGTAGATGTGGAACCAGAGGCTTGGGTTCTGCTTCCTCAGTACAGCTTCTCCAGTAACTTTTTTTTTTTTTATTTTACAGGGGTGAGAGTTTTTAATAATCAAATACCCTGGTAAATATCCTAATTCATTCGCCTTTGGAAATTCTTATTTAGCCTATTCATGCCATTTTTTCCTTGGGATGCTAGAGTTTGAGGGACAGACAATTGACTTCTTTGTGCATGAAGAGACTGACGCTTGGAGAAGTAGCTTTCAAAGTTCAAGTTCACAGCAAAGCACACACTATAGATTTCTTAGTGAGAATCACGCACTACCCTACAAGACAAGCATGCCTGTTCTCGATATTGCTGCTCTTCTTTGTTGTTCTATACAGTACATTGGTTTATTAGAAAGTACTCTAGCCTGTGTTATTGGGGACTCTGAATATACTTGGAATACAGTGTTTTCATTCTCAATAGTGAAAGACACTAAAATGTATGAAGCGACACATGGACACTATTTCTAAAGAAACTTACAACTCACTTGTTTTCTCATGGGAGGACATTTTCCTAGGATTTGAAAGCCTGTGATGGGGTCAGTAGAAAAAGGAGCCAGAGAATGAAAGGCATGAGGGCAGGTTTTGCTGGTTCCCCTTGTGGACTCTCAGGGGCATTCCTTAGAGCTGTCTTCACTTCCTTGGAGGGATAACATGTGGGTGTCACGCCCGGGCAGCACCATTATTGGAACTTGGTGATGCTATGAAACTCCAGATCTGCTGATTATTATTTGTGTGGTTTTTAGAAATCACTTGATGTTTCCAGGTCTGTAGCTTCATCTTGTCAAGGAAGTGAGTTGAACTTCAAACTCTTGAAGTCCTTGGGGCTGCACAAGGATAATTAATTTAGGCTCAAGAGAGTGCACCATGGGCAGTTAGCTCACAGACTTTAGGAAACCTGGATAACCTGTGTTGGAAAGTGAAATGGAGCCAGGACAGGTTGTTGTGAGGGTTTGAGAGGGGTGGAACTGCTGATAGAAGGGCCAAAGTGCAGGTGGCGGTATCACTGGTGTACTAGCTATATCAGAGAGAACGAATTCCCTTCCATTCTCTATCTTTATATCTCCCTACTCAAGCCCAGGGTCCTAGGACACTGACTCCTGGACCTAGTGTAAGTCTGTATGACCACCTTACCTAGAAGACCACAGACAACTTACTTTGCAGCCTCACAAACACAGCACTCAGTAGTGGGAAGGCTAAGTAATCAGGTAGATGCTCAGTGGGCATCTAGCTGTTTCCCCTAGACCGCACCCTCCCACCCCACCCCCACCCATCTCCCTCTTCCCTTTCTCTTCCTACCTTCTCCTTATGGCTCTTCCAATCATCAATTGGCTTTCATATTTTGGGGAGGCTATGTTTTAGCACATTAGGGAAGGTTCCAGTCCCCATTTCCCTCCACACCTTCAGAAGGATTAGGATCATAGTGGGAAGAGAATGAGACCAGTTGCCCTGGCTACAGCTGGGGACCAGAAAGCCAGAAAGCAGCAGTATTCCTAAGGACCAGAGCCATTGGAGCAGATGGCTCATAGAACAGTCCACTGAAGCCCCCCAGGTACTGCTGCTAGTCTGAGGGGTTTCCTTTCACAGTGATCCCATTAACACATTTTCTTGGCTTTCTCTTTATGGCTGCTGGGACAAGAGGCTTTTTTTCCATTTCCAAACTGTCCTTATCAGTAATGCAACAATAGCTAATTTAATTAGCTGACCTGAATGGTGGCCAGCTTGGGCTAATTTGGTTTTGATAGTGCTCCTTGGCACATGCAGAACTGATAAGCATATTTCTCTCCAGATGAACAGTGGGGCTTGGGAGCAGCGTGTGAATGAGGATAGCTCTCCCAAAGCCCCTCATATACCTGGGGGACACAGTGCTTGACCAAAGGCAAGTTATTCTGAAGTCAGTATTCCCCGCAAGGACCTGTCAAATGTGTCAGCTGAAAGAGATAAAATAGACAACCAGGAAATTGCAAAGGCAAAGTGCCCAGGATGAGGGTGTTGGGACAAAAATATTCCCCTTAGCAGAAAGAATGCTTGGCTGGGAGGTCTGGATCGGAGCCATGGACTGACCTTCCCTCTTTCACTCCAGTTCTGTGGGTCACCCACCTGATGCATCATGTGATCACTGGGCACTTCCTTCACAGCTATGTCTCAGCACATCAGTGCAGTGTAGATAAGAGGATGGGCAGACAGACAGACAAACACACACACACACACACACACACACACACACACACACACACACACACACCATCTCAATGGAGAGTGCATTGAAAATGAACTGAGCTGAGTATTCTGAAAGTATGCATTCTCTGGTTCTCTTTGGTAGGAACGAAACACCGTTACTCATTGTGTCTCTAGGTCCTAATATGATATGTATACACAGAAGGTACTTATCATATACTTAGTGACTTAAGGATATAGGAAAAGGGATATGGGGGCACATGGAGGGACAATTTCAGGCATGGGGAAATCAATATGCAACTAAGTAGCATAAAACAAACTCACAACCCTCTCTATCCTCCCAAAAGAAAAAACTCAGAAAACAATTGTTTTGTAAGCCCAGTGAGACCCCATTGGAGCCTCATTTTCGAGTGGTCACCGTGGAGACAGCTTCTGGGTTAGGGATAGGCATGCGTTCACTTCTCCTTTCAGTTCTAGGACCCCATCTACAGCAGAGCCCTGCAGACTGTGCATGCTGCCAAAGTCTCTGTGAGTTCATAGGTGCCTTGGTGCTCCTGTGTTCAGAGGGCAATGTTTCCTTGCTGTCCTCTGTCCCTTTGGGTTCTTACAATCCTAGCAGTAGATGGCCAACACAAAATGAACTCAATGACATCTTTGGAAGTCCTTTGTCTCATAATGATTTGTAATGGATTTTTTTTTAACTGTATAGGTCCTTTGCATATATATCACGGCTTCCCGTTTTGTGTTTTTAAGGGATTCCCGTGGGTATGAATGTTAGTGTCTCTGTGTCTTTATGTGTTTCTTGTGCTTTTTCTTTGGATCTTTTTCTTCTATTTGCTTGTTTATTTTGTGCTCTTTTGGTTTGTTTGGTTTTATTTTATCTTATCTTTATTATTATTCTTTAGATGCCTGTTTGTTTTCTAAGAGAGAGAGAAAGGGTGTGGATTTGGATGGGACCTGGGGAGGTGGGGGAAGGTCTTGAAGGAGTTAGGGGAGGGGAAAACAATCAGAATATATTGTATGAAAAAAATTCTATTTTCAATGAAAGAAAAATAGGAAAAAAGACACAGTAGTTATGTGAGGCTTAATTTTTTAGCACATCAAAAGCTCTTTTGTCCCACTGGGGCTTCTGTCTACCATTTCCCAGCTGTGTTCTTCCTAAGTAAAGGTCACACCAGGTAGTCTTTTGAGTTTGCTTTGAAGTGCTTTTCCCTTTTTGGAATTGCATTTTAATAGCACACAGATGAGCATGCACTTAATCACCTGGGTTAAATGGTGTATGATTAAAATTAGTAGGTTTGGAAACCTTTCCAATAGGATTGGTCTATGTGAGAATAGTTCAGTGGGCCTTCTGATTCTGCTGTAGGGTCATGTTTAACAATGTGTTAATCATCTATTATCATTCCACACGCTTTCCCTGGGTGAACTCACCCACTCTGTGGCATCAGCATCCTATGTGCTGAAAATTCACAAGTCTTTGTCTTCAACCCTGAACTTCTCCCTAGATCAGTTGTGCAGAAATGTAACTGCTGTTGGAGGTTTCCACCTGGATCTTCTATTACAGCCTAAGCCAGGACACCAAGAACTGTCCCTATTACCTGTTTACAGAAATCTATTCGTCTAATTCACTGCTTTTGTGAATAGCCTCACCCGACCTGCTTCCCTTCATGCCTGCTTCTAGGCAGTCACCTAGTCTATTGATTCTGCCAATATGTCTTTTGAATCCAGGTTATTCTTAACAATGCAATGACTTTATTTATATCTTTTATCCCCTAGCCCTCCAATCTCAACAGAAATTTCTCAGAGTCAGAGATCTCCTGCCCATGTCAGACAAATAAGAAGTGCTCAGTTTTAAGAACTGAAGTAGCATATCCCTGCCTTTGTTTAATCAAATTCAAAATCTTTAGTGAATATCAAGTACTTTGCTGAATACACATATATAGATGGGTTTTCTTACTCTAGTTTATCTCAATTTTTATTTTAGTAGCAAAATCAAATGCTGTTCATGTATAGATCGTATGCTATGCAGTTTACCCAGTTCACAGATAAAAACCAAACAGACACACAAGAAAACCAAGCCTCTGAGAGTTTAAGAAACTTCCCTTAGTACACAGATCACACAGATCACAAATGACAGAAGTTGAATTTGGAGTCTGGATTGGGTTCAATGTAAACACTATGTAAGATACATACTAACTATTCAAAGTTCTTATCTCTGTAAATAAAGAAAAAGCAAAATACTCATATGAATCTCAAGGTAATGGCACTGAGTGAAAAGGGCCAGACAATAAGGATTGCATGCTGTGAGATTCTATGTAGACAAAATTTTAGAAAATGCAAGCTAGATGTGGTAATCAAAACAAGCAGGTCAATGGTTGCCTAGGGAAAGCGGACAAGGTCGAAAGACCATATTGGTGGTCACAGGTTCAATTTCTTGGTTGTGGTGACAGTTGTCTATAAATGTCAAAACTCATCAAACTGTACTCTTGAACTATGCCATTCAGTGTTTCGCTTATGGCAACAAAGGTGTCAGCAAACAAACACACAGACAACTGAGTTCTATTCATACCTTTAAAATCTTACATGTTAAACAAAGGGTAAGTAATCATTAAGAGCATAACCCAGTGATGGGTGAAGGGAAAACAAATCCCCAGGTACTTAGATCTCAGAGTCAACAGGTAGTAGAACAAGGTCATCACACAGTTAAAAGTCCCAGGATTTATGGACCTACCTGGTTCTCCCCTCCTTTTTCTTGCACTTGGGAGGAATATGGCAAGGTACATAACAAAACTCTGTTTTCAGCTAAGAAGCAATACCATGTGAATCAAGGGCTGTTGTAAGGACTGAAATAATGCACATAGTCCACTGATGAAATGTTGTGCTCATGTCTATGCCTACATCAACATCTGCTAAATGGAAGCCTTGAATCTGTGCACTGGGCTGTGGCGTGTGTGTGTGTGTGTGTGTGTGTGTGTGTGTGTGTGTGTGTGTGTTAAGTCTGGCAGGGTTGAGAAGGAGCAGTCATTACGTGTAGTTCCACAGAAACATGTCACTCATCACACAAATGCTTTTTCTGAAAGGTACCAGCACCTGGGGGCAGGGACAGATCACTGGGTCTGGCTTCTACTGATTCCTGGGGACGTTCCCCCTCCATGTCCTCCCCGGGCAAGCAGAATGCAAACAGCAGCTCCTTCACTAGTCTCTGCCTTTCTACAGAAAATAGCAATGCTTTCCGCTTTATTCCATTCCTCTATTACCTTAATGTGCTGGCCTGGAGGATGAATGAGATAATAAACACGGAGCACCGAGTGAGCACAGTGTCTGGGTCACAGGAGGCGCTCAATAAATGTTAATTCCCTGCCCCCAGCCTGGTATAGATTAGCCCTGACTTCTCAGAAATGCAAATCCCTGTGCGCTCACCTAGGTCTCCTTTCAATATCTCTGCATAGGAGCCATTTACTACCCCTTAAAGCTGGGCCAGAATCCCTCTCCTCTGCTAATTGTCCCGCAGAGACCAGGGGAAGAGAAGGCAGCCACTCCGGAAAAGGCCCAAGCCTCCTAGCAGAGGAGTCTGTGTGTGTTATTGAGCTCCATGAGCGTGGACCTCATTCGTCTTCACAGACATTGCTGCGCCATCCATTTTAAATGACATAAAAGTCGACCCGTTTATCAAGATCAGCATACTACTGTATTATTATGATTATTTAGCATTTACATAACACTCTATTTGCAGAGTGCTTAATAATAATTTATTTATTACTTCATCTAACTATGCACTAATGGAAAATTCAAGAGGTTGTTTTGAGTTCACTGACCTCGACTCTGGAGACACCTCAGGCCATTTTCAATTGCTGCCCAAATGCCTGCTGTAAAATGTTTTAATGAAAACCATTTGATATATGTACATGTATATGTGGATATATATATATATATATATATATATATATATATATATATATATATATGTGTGTGTGTGTGTGTGTGTGTGTGTGTGTGTGTGTGGTGTGTGTGTGTGTGTATATATATTTATATATACACACATATTCCCAGATGGGTACACACACATATATATTAATACATTTAATATTTATACAAGTGCGTGTTTGTATTTTTCCATTTTGGGCATTTTACTGTGTTAAAAACAATACTTTTACTTTACAATGGAGAAAAATAAGCATTACTATTACTAAGAAGTCACTGGAAATACATATATCCAGAACTTCCATAAAATGGACACAAGATTCAGTTCTTATTGTGTAGAAGACATGGAAACCATGCATGCATTCTTCGTGTCCCACTTCTGGAAGCGTTTATAACTGGGCAAAGCTGAAGCAGGGGGGTTAAGAATTTAAAGCCAGCCTGATAGACATACTAAGACTCTGTCTCAAAAACAAACAAAAAAGTTCACAGGCCGGCTTAGAGTCCTGTGGGTGGCTGAGGGTCTCTGCCAGTTAGCTCTTTCGAGGCCCACCTCAGGCAGTGACTGAGCATGGCAGTGGTGTGCAGTGACTTTCTGCCCACTGTAGAGTTCAATTGGAAGAGCATTTTGCTGCAGAGCTGGGTATAGGATTGGTAGAGACTTTCTCGGGCCCCCATTTCTATTGGACAGAGTCTTTGCCCCCTCACGCTTCTTTCATCCTTTTCCTTCAAAGCTATAAAAAAAAAAATCTCTGTACGTTTTTTCCAGTCCTGACTTAACTCCAGAGCCAGCCAGCTTCCCCAGCCACTGGGCTCCCCAAGCCCATCCCGAAGCCTAGCCATGCCATGTTAGGCTAATCTCTCTGTAGATTGTTATCCATCAACATACCAATGGGAGGTGGCTTTGATGCTTTCCAATCTTTTCCCCTCCCTCATTCTACACCTGTGAATTTATAGGGAAGGGATTCACTACAAGTCTGGATCTTTAGCCTTCATACAAAATGGTTTCATAAACACCTGATAAAATGCCCTTAAGAAAAGTGAATTTAAGGGCAGAGAGGATTTATTTTGTCATGAAGTTCAGGGCACAGTCTATCACCAAAGGTAGGTCAAGGAAGCAGGAGCTTGAGGATGCAGGGGGTCACATGACACCCACAGCCAAGATGCAGAGAGTGGTCAATGTTGGTGCTCAACATCCTCCTTTTTATGCAATCTAGGACCAAGCTCACGGAGGAAGGCTCTGAGGGGAAAGCTCATTGTGTCTGGTAGCCCCATTTCATACCCACGATGGTCTGCATTGATTTCACCCTGTTAAAATGTTATGAGCATGGACCGATATGGGAAAGTTGTCCAATAAGAAGCTTTCTGTATCCATAAAACATTCATACTCAACATTATATAATATTACAACGTAAGAAGTAAATGAATGATACAGCATTAATGCACTAATACCTAGGCACACATAAAAACATCAGTCAAAGCGGGGTGTCGGAGGAGAGAAACAGGAAGGAGAGGTCATAGTAATAGATGATGGAAACCCAATTACATTCAGAAAGAGTCTACCTCTTAAGTCCGATGGTCCCCACTGTTTATCTACCCATTTATATCCAATATGGGCAAAGGAATGCTTAAGTAAACCACTCCAACAGGGAACAGCCCTTGAGCAACACTTAGAAGCCTGGGGAATGGCAGCCCCTTGTTGGTGGCAATGTCTGTCTCCTGTGGAGGTCTTGTCTTTTTGCTTTTGTTTTTGTTTAGCCAAGAACAAGGCCAGAGACACAAGCTCTCTCCTGTCATGCCTCTATTCTCCGCCCCACTGGCTTTTTCTTTTTTTCTTAACTGTTATTTTCCAAACCATCTCCGGAAGAAATCTCATTTTTCTACGCTTCTTTTCCATTGTCCCACAGTGGTCTTGGATCAAAGACATCTGTGAGGATATAAACTATTAAGAAATGTAACTAGTATTTTTGGAAATAAAAGCCAGCAAGAACAAGAACTAATCACGGACAGGGTCATGCATAAGGTTGTTGGTAACTGACTGTGAGAGACACTTTCAAACCGGCTGAAATTCCAAAACACGATTCATAATCATTTGTGTGAAGTCTTAGGGGCCTAACTGTCGTTAATTAGGGGGGATATGTGACATGTTTAGGAGAACAATAATAGGAATACCTCAGACTTTCTTCTGTTTTATTGAGAGGCTGATTAACAGAATGTGTACCACACCCCTTGGGATGACAAACTGACAGGGTTCAGAGATCGTCTTAGGTAAGAAGTTAGGTTCCACTTCAATAACGACTTCAAAGCGTGACGTAGAATCATTTGTGACTTATAGAGGTCAGCATGAATTGACCCAAACAGACACATCCTGTTTGCATCACTTACTTCTCAGAAGGAAGATCTTAGTACAACACAGAATTTCTGATTCGATTTCTTCAAAATACTGAGCAAAATTCCTCTTGTTGTGGCTTGGGATCAAAGTAGGTAAGGAGAAAAATAACATGCCAATAAAGGGGAAGAGATCTGACCTCAGCCTGAAGTAGTCCACAGTGTTTGCCACAGGCACTGGCTCTGGGTGGTCCTGTCTAAAGCATGGTTGTGTGGACAGCAGCCTAGTATGGTGACATTGCACATCACCTTTGGGGCAGGCTCTGGGTGTCCAGCCTGACTCTCCTATGTATTTATGTGTCTCTAGATAAGTTCCTCAACTTTTCTGGGAATTTTCATGGATTTCAATTATATAAAATGGGCATCAACAGGACGTGATGGTATATTCCTGTAATGCCAATACTCAGGAGGCTAAGGCAACAGGATGTCCCGAAGTTCAAGGCCAGCCTGGTCTCCACAGAGACTTTCAGGCCATTCTGGGCTGCATAGAAAGGTTTTGTTTCAATGGAATGAATGAAAATAAATAACAAAAGACACCCCAGTGTCGTAGCACACATGTTAAAGAATTGGAATGGGCTACTATGCTGTGTGAAGTGTAGCATTTGGTCAGAGAAACAGTCAGGAAATAGTAGCCCTTCATTACACATTAAACACATTGTCTGAGAGTAATGAGCTAATATGTGGAATGCCAAAATCAGGCTTCAAAAGGGTCTCACTAGGCTGGACTCAAGGAGCAAATCGAATAGGGTGGCATTTAACAAGGATAAATGTAAAAGCAGTGCAATTAGATCTAACCGGCAAGTGGCACAAACGCCCGGTGGGGAGATGGGTATTATCAAGCGCACACCTGAGCAGCGGCTTGGGTGCATCACCGACTCTTTGCTAATTAAGGGTCAATGGTGTGACAAGTCCACCAAGAAGCAACGGCTACTTAGGTAACATAAAGCCTGTGTATTGTCTGGAACACTGGAATAAATAGTATCTGTGTCCTCGGCCATTCCCTAGGCCTCATATGTTATCAAGGGTGGTGATAAACAGGGTTAGGGTCAGGAAAGAGATGTAAATCCCATCTGAGCAAAACAGGAGGAGGTAAGAGAAGCCCATGAAGGCTCTGGACCTGTGTTCACAAACATCTGAAAAGCAGTATGTACATGAAGGATAAAAATCCTTGTAGCAAATGTCTAGCTCCTTCTCTGCTTCAAACTGCTCAGGAGAGAAGAATGGGTGTTTGCTGCTCACTATATGAAGAACATTCCTTCAGCCATTAGCACTGTCCCCAAGTAGGGAGACAGTGAATTAATTTCCCATCTCTGGGAAGACCCACGTAGAGGCTGTGGAATCACCTGCCAAGGATGCTGTACGCTGACTACGCTCTCTCCTAGAGCAAGACTCAGTCTTCTTGCCATAGAAGTCATGTGCATAAATACATTTTTTCCCTGGTGAGAAGGTTCATAGCTCTCTTCAGATCCTTTATAGGACCTCACATTCTACCCCCGCCCCAACACATCCCTCTCCAAAAAGATGAAGATGAATTGAGTTGGAGCAATCTTTGTTCAACGTGTTAAACACTATTTGCTGCTGGGCCAGGGAGCGGGGAATGCAGAGCAGAATGGGAGATATTGTCTCTGTCCTGGTAAAGGGGAAACTTGAATCTGATGCATCCTGTTACACAAACGTATGCAAAGTTCCTTAACTGCTGTGATAGTGTTGTACGATAGAATGATACACCATGGAGACAGTACTCTCTTCCTCCCTTCAGCTTGGGGGTTGAGGACTCTGCCAGGCGGCAAAGGACTTGGGCAGTTTTCTCTGTCCTCTGAAGGTGGTATACCTCAGGGTCCCCAAGGACTCCCAGGGGATGAGACAACAAAGCACTAGACATGTAAGCCCCTACCAAAGCTCTGGGAAGTCTTCATCTTTGGTCCTGACCCCTCTAAGACCCTACGCCGCCTGTCTCTCATTGGGTAGGTGTATGTACTAAAATATCCTAAAATGAGATTCTGTGGAAGCTTCAGGAAAAGGCCTTCACTTAGTTCATGAAAACCCACATCAGCAGCTGCTTGTGCCTGCGTGCACACCCACATTAAACTGCCAAGCTGCTTTACATTTATTTACCCTCCATGTACTGCCTGTTTATTGGGCCAATAAATTGGAGGCAGTAATATCCACTCATCAAAACCCTACCTGACTTACAGGGCCTGGCTGTCACCTCACACTCTCCAGACGTCTCCCCAGGTGCTCTGCAATTCTCTGAACAGCTGCATCTACTGTGTACACATCTTATTAGGCACCAACTGTTTACCACTTTGGATGTTACTTCTCTGGATTCTCGTACTTAGCTGAATGCTTCTAGTTTTAGATTAAGTGAGGTCTTGCCGGAGGAGGTCATTAATTCCTGCTGACTGGGTGGAGCCAAGCCCATGACTGACTTTCACTGTGAGGTTTAGAGGCTTGTGAGCCAGTTATCAAATAGGGAATCATATACCTATCCTTGGGTCTTTTAGAGAAAACGGTTAAAGGCAGATAGAGCCAAATTCAGGAAGGCAGTCTGCCTTTTCCTGGCCTGTGGATTATTCCAGTCTCCCTGGCAAGCAGAGCAGAAAGAGGGTGATGGATCCCATGGGTTTTTAAACCATAGACTTGGAATTATGGCTTTTAGGTTTTTCCATGGCCTAATGGCTCCATGAAACACTACTGTTAACTGTCCTGGAACATTATTTTTTCTTCTTTCTTGCTTCCTTTTCTTTCGGGGGTTGGGGGTTGGGTTTTTGAGACAGAGTCTCACTGTGTAGCCCTGGCTGTTCTGAAATTAGCTATATGGGCCAAACCAGCCTTGAACTCACAGAGATCAGAGATCTGTCTGCCTCTTCCTCCCATGTGCTGGGGATTACATGTAAATACCATCACACCCAGCTTGTTCCAGAGTGTGCAGCCGAAGGGGTAAACAGTTGGTGCCTAAAAAAAGGCATACATGGTAGATGCAGCTGTTCAGAGAATAGCTTATTCTCCAAGATCAGAGCACCTGCGGAGCCGTCTGGAGAATGTGGGGTGACAGCCAGGCCCTGGAAGTCGGGAAGGGTTTTAATGAGTAGATATTACTGTCTCTACAACTGAACTCAAATTCTGGGGCTGAACATGGTGTGGCATCCTTACGTTATGCCAGAGACACAGGCACAGACCTTCAGACTGTCAGAGGCCCTCTTGCCAATGGTCAGGAGAACCTTCCACCAGTCAGTCAGACACGTGGGGAACACTGACTTAGATGAGGAAATGGAGTAGGAGTTGGACAAGATTGAAATCTCTAGCTGCTTTGAATGTGTACTATCTCCAGTCACCTGAGTCGGAGCGCTGTATGTGGTTCTTAGAGGGATCAAAAGATCTGAGTAGAAACTCACACCTGCCTCCCTAGGTGACGCATCCTGTTCTCCAGCTGGGTGTCACCTGGACATGGGCCGGGCTCACAGATTATGAGCAAGTGTCTGGGCATGACCCAGGTCGTCTCTGAGGGTTTCTCTTTTAGTCCAAGACAAGATATATGTATGAGGGACCAAAAAGCCCAAGCAGAGAGAATTTCTTCACATCACTGACCCCAATCCAGGCATTCCCCACCCTCAGAATGCTAGGTCTTCCTGCCCCTTCCATTGTGTGTATACTCTTGTTTGCAAATCAGCCAGGCTCCCAAGGTCATGGAAATCTAGGTCTCTTCTCTCCTCCTTTCCTCCGTGTCGGGTTCTTGTGGCTGATGCAACCGTCTGAACTCGGGTGCAGATTCTAACTCAGAGCGGGGAAGCCGCCAGAAGCCCGCCACTTTCACTGTGAAGCCTGCTTCCTCAACCCCTCACCGCCTCTCCCACCCACTGGCAAGATGCAAGCCACACCAGCTGGGTCAGGATCCTTCACTATGCGGCCGCTGCCACTTACGGCTGCTCAGAAACCCAAGGCGGCACCAGAGGAACAAAGGACATCTCAACGTGGACACTGGCTATAAAATACGGCCATTTAGAAATCACCTCGGACTCTGGCTCTGCCAGAAACCATTAGCCATTTTCTTTAGCTAGTACTGTACCTGTCTGGAAATCTCCAGTTGGCTAGGAGTTGTTCCATTCTTTCTCTCGCCCTGTTTTCTCTTCCTACCACACGAAACGCTCAGCCCCACCTGAGACCTAACATTTGTCTGTTTTGAGAATAGATGAGTATTTATTAGAATGAAGCAGCTGGGAGCCCCGTGATATTTAGACGGGCATTAGGAGGAATGTATGAGAAGAAGATAATGCTGGGTCTTTTTGTCTGTAAGCCAGTCTGGGCTTAGTTACTGGGGGGATTTCTTGGGTCTCCTGTGAGAACCAGATACAGTTAATTTCCTGCAAAGGCTGCGGGCTGGGCCGCGCTGATATTGCAGTGTTATTTAGAATAGAAAGGTCAGGCCTGAGATTGAATAATCATTGACAAGAAATCCACAGGGCATAGGAAGCAGTTGGTGAGCAGTCACTGACTTACTTCTCCCTCCTCCCCTTCCCTTCCTTCCTGGGTATCTGTTGATTCTTGGGTTTGTTTAATATTCTTTTTGCAACTATTTCCCAAATGTGTAGCTGGTAGGAATAGTGTGTTGAGACAAAGAGGGACAGCTTCCAGGCCATCAATGGAGATGGGACATTCAGTCTTATAGACTGGGTGTATCTATTCTGGGCCATTGGCCTTGGGCACCTGTGTACGAATTTGCAGACCATATATGGTGATTTTTTTCCTTCTCAACAATTTAAAATACTCTGTCACTGAATAGAGTATGGTACCTGAGCTATCCTCTATGCAGCCCAGTTTTAAAGCCTGCCCTGAGTTTGGAGCCAAATATTGGACTTTAAGAAGCATGGAGGAGAATCAGATGAACAGAACATCTGCTGTGTCAGGCCCGGGCTGGGTCCTTGGCACACAGTAGTTCGTGAATCCTGGCACTCATGTGAGCCCTGCTTTACTGATGGGGAAGTGCCTGAGAAGGCACAGAGAAGTTGGATAGCTCGCTCAAGACTTCTCAGTTCCTGCACAGCGGAGTGAAGATGTGAGAGCTGGGGATCTCCAGGCACTCAGCTCATTCTGCGCCTCGGGTTTCCCGCTCTCACTGGGGCCTTTCTCCAGTGCTGTTCTCTTTCCCTGCAATCCAGCCACTCTATGGGGTTTCTTGGAAGCCCATGTTTTTATTTCATACAAGACTTTCTCTCTTGCAAAACAATATCATTAGCCATTGTATCAGAAGGCCGGTCCTACAAATTAGATGGTGTAAATTTACATCCAGTTTGTGAAGACTATGGACGGGCTAAGGGAAAGTTGGCATCACTTTTGAATCTCAGATGTCACATAATTTACTTGTTTTGAAACTCCATTTATTTTAAGTTTGGCCTTGGTAAGAGGAGCAGGAGTTTGAGGCCAGACTGGGCTATACAGCAAGTTCAAGGTTAGCCTGGGCTACACAGTAAGATTCCCCCGCCCCCCCCCCCCCCCCCCCGCCAAAAAAAAGAAGGCTGGGCTGGGCATGGGTAGCTCACACCAATAATCCTAGCACCTGGGAGGTTGAGGCAGGAGGAGTGTCATGAATTTAAGGTCAGTCTGAATTACAGAATGAGAGTCTGTCTTAAAACACACACACACACACACACACACACACACACACACACACACACTCTCTCTCTCTCTCTCTCTCTCTCTCTCTCATACTCATATTCACACATACACACACTCCAAACAAAAAGAGTAAAAAACATAAATATGAATACACACAACAAAATAAAGTTAGGTACTGGATCCTCAAATTTAGAGATCATTTTACTTAATTTGGGAATGGTATGGGTACAAATCATCAAACAATCAGCAAGTCTTCCATCTGTCAGGAATTGTGAATGGGCACCTAGATTATGGTCAAAGTCATTCTAAGGATCATGACTGAAGCCAGGTAAGTGACAGAGCACATGACTCTGAGAATAAGGAAAGGTCAAGGGTTATAAGGTCAGGGTCAGAATGCTGTGTCTGGGTAGCTCGTAACCTCGGCAAGGATGTCATCAAGTAATGCCATCCTGAGGTGACTTCTTGGCACAATGGCTTTGACACACACCAGCCTGTCTGTTGCTGTACCATGTAATCGGCATGCTCTGACATCTGGTGACACTTCCCATGCTTTCCATGACTCTGTGCCTGGTCATAAGGAGGATCTTGGATAACAGGTTGGGGCCATAGGGAGAAAGGATAGTGGACTTGACTCCTGTCATCCTTAGCTGACAGGGACAGAATAGCAAAATTAGGTTACCTAGGCTTCTGCTTTATGCAAATGCAGCTTCTAAATTGAGACACAGTGTGATGATCCCTGTTACCAAGTCATCTATAGCAGTGAGTACAAACATTGGTTTGGTGTTAACTTTTTTTTTTTCTAACGCAGCGTAACTGTTTAAAGGCCATGATCCAGTGGCTGCTACTTAGATAGAACCTTGGAGTCCCAAGTTTGACCTCCAGACTGAATTCTGTGCCTGCGTCTTTGTCATGAAGCTACAGAGTGCAGAGGGGTCCACTGGCTTTGGGAGTTTATCTGTTGGAAAGCTCCAAGTTGGTCAGTGTGAGAAGACGGCTGCCATCATCTCTTTGTTCCTTTCTCAGCTCCAACTCTCACTCCCAGCAAGAATGCCTTTGCCAATGCAGCTGGGCTTGGTGGGTTCCAGACGTGAGAGTAAGACCTGGTACTCAGAGCAGGAGCCTGTATGCCCAGGAAGAGGTCATAGGCCTCAACAGTCAGCAGCTCGGACACCGAAACCAGACTCTCAGCTCCTCTGCTTTCTTACTTTGTGCCTTCCCGAAAGTTGCTCAACTTCCCTGAGTTTCCCTTTGAAATGAGCAGAACCACAGCACCTACTTAAAGCTGTTGAGAACACGAAAGAAGTGAGTAAGCAGAAAACTTGAAAACTCGGCCTATTTCACTACAAGCACATTGATGTGAACACGTATCCTGCCTTCCTAAGCAGTTGTACCTGAACAGCACCCTGCGGGTGCCAAGACCTCTGGTATGCGCGCGAATTAATTAGGAGGCAACAGGTTCCTGACTTTGGTTGCTCAAGACCTGGATGACATTCTATAAGCCAGCCTTGAAATGAGCCTTTGGGCTGTTCTAGGGCCACATGAACTGACTCTGACTCTAAATGCATTTATTGCACACCCCAAGGAGCTGGACACTTCCTTCTGCAATTTGCTCTACAGTCCCTGTGCCTGGGTTTTATTTCTTGCAGGAAGGGAATTGTGATACCTGCTCTTTCGGGTTCATGCAACAGTTGTGATGCTCCAAAGGAATATGTCAGTACAACCTTTGAAATGCTAGACACATCTGTGGTACCGATATTCTAACCATGACAAGTGTCACCTGGGTAGGTTGGTGGCCCTGCTGTCAGATGGCAATCCCCCCAGTACAGAGTGACTGCAGATGAGAAGGATGACCTCGAGAAGACAATCACTATGGCACCATCTGGCGCCCTCTTTGCATTTGATTTATCAGTGCACGCCTCTCCCTGTGCGATCCCATAAAGGCAGGCTGTGCGACACCTTTACTGTCGGGCACAACGTGGAGCAGCATGATCTCATGCATGCAGGGACAAGGTGTGGAGGCTCACCTCTGCCTCCCTCCACAGGCTTCCAGGCTGTGCCTGTCAACAGGTGCTGCTCAGGAACCACTGGTCATTCTAGCTGTGTCGTCAAAGGTAGGGATGAGTCAGAGCAGGAACAGGATAGCCAAAGTTCAGCCAGGTGGGATGTGTCTCCACGGCCTCTCATTTCCCCCACTTCCAGTTTGCTCTGGTGCCTGCCATCCCTTAAGTTTATAGGTATCATTACCTGTGAAAAATCTGTTCCATCTGAAGACAGCTCGGGTTGGGGATGGGTGGCAGATTGCAATTTAATGACCAGATTAAAATATGCTAAAGCAAACAAATAAATAAATAAAAAGCCCAGCAGCCCGGAGCGCCACAATTCATTCTGTGGGCAAGAGAGCCTGGGGCTCCAGGGACCGGATTGTAATTCACCCCATCGGCAGGTTTAGTAGGCTGTTACTGTATGACCACGAGGGGAAACAACTCTCTGAGAAAGATTTACACAGACTGCCACTGGAGGCTGAAGGGCTAGGGGCCAGGAGCCAAGGCCTTGGGAAACATACGGGGCCTGGTGCTAACCATGGGAAACCACGAGTTCTAAACTGACCCATCCAACAACAGATGTCCACACTCCCTTCCTCTTCTGAGTTCTCCCTGATACCTCTGCTGCTAACCAGGATCCAGTCACTCCTCCCCATGGCAAATGAACCCAAGGTCATGCTGCTGCTTATCAAAATGGAGGCCCAGTTTTCTGTTTCTGTCTCATAACAGATCAGCCTCTTTTCTAAGGGTAGAGGAAGGATGGCATTCTTTTGCTATTCTTAATTTCAGGGGCAACGTCACTACTCAATAAGCAAATGAGTGAATGAGCAGTGTGGGTCAGGATCTGTGTGACTCACAGGAGTCACAGCCTGCTGGCATCTAATAGGAATTGGTTCTAGGATCCGAGCAGATACCAAAATCCAAGAATATACTTTAAAAAACAGTATAGTATTCTCATGTAACTTGCATACATCTTACTATACTTTTAATCATTTCTGGATAACTTATAGTATTTACTACAGTGTAAAAGCTGCTGGACCGATGGCCATTTTGTATTATTTTTAATTGTGTGTCTGTCTGTCTTTTTGTGTGAGCGTATCTGCACATGCATGCAGGTGTCTGTGGAAGTCAGAGGCATCGGCTCTCCTGGAGCTGTAATTACAGGTGATTTCATGAGCTGCCTCATGTAGCTGTCGGGAAGTCAGCTCTTCTGGAAGAGCAATACTCACTTGTAACCCTAGAGCCATCTCTCCAGCCCCAATATGGTTGTTATTAGATTTTTAGGGCATAATGACCAAAAAGTCCGTATCTGTTCAATATATAAGTAATTTAAAAATACTTTTGATCCTCGTTCGTAGATGCATAACATGCAAGTCTGAAAAGCCAGCTGTGCTGTGAGCAAGCACTCTTGGGGAGTGGCTGCAGGGTGGAAGCCTGCCGGTGTGACAGGCCAGCTGTGCTGTGAGCAAGTACTCCCATCAAGTGAAGAAAGGATGGGGAACTGGCATCAAGCCCCCCTCTGACTGTCTGACCTTTGACTTCTCTGGAGACTGTCCTTTGACCTTCCTGGCCTGCAAGTTCTACTCCCAGCTTCTCTCCTGCAGTTAACCAGTGCCCCCAGTGGCCCCTCAGCTTAGCACTCTCCTTGTGTCCATTATTACGTATTTAGCTAATCTGACAGCTTGCGCTCCTGAGGCAGTTGCTTAAGAAGACATTGCTGACCCTATTGACTAATTCAGTGTTCTTTATTATAGGCGCTCATAGGACCGTATCTATTTTACCTATCCTATGAATAATAGGTAGATGTTATTATATAGGCACTTTCACTAGACAGTGAGCATCCTAACAGGAAGGATGAGGCTGTGTGTGTGTGTGTGTGTGTGTGTGTGTGTGTGTGTGTGTGTGTGTCTGTGCATATATGTGTCTATGTATGGACAGGTGGACATGAGTGTATGGGTGTACATGCACAGGTGTGGAGGCCACAGGTCAACCTCCTGTATCACTCCTCAGGCTGTCCTCTACCTTGTGTTTTGAGACAGGGTCCCTCCCTGGCCTGAAACAGGATGGATGGCCAGTAAGTCCCAGGGGACCTGCCTGTCTCCACTTTCCCAGTACTGGGATTACAGGTGTACACCATTGTTTTTTATATGGCTTCTGGAGCTCGCCCTCATGTACTCAGGCTTGTATGGCAAGCACTGTACCAACGGAGCAGGCTTCTTCCCTTGTCATCCCAGCACATCCCAACTGAGGCAGCAGGAAGTTTGGGGGTCAGTGGCATGCTCCATCTCTACAAGGGTCTTCTCATTTCACATGGAAAGGCATCTAGGAAGCTCCCCTCACCCCATCCTGTCAGTCCATGACCCATCACCTTTGGCCACTGAGATACGCATGGTAATTACAGAAACAGATCTCCATGGAGCTAGAGTGTGGCTTGGATGGGGTAGCTCTGCTCTAGGACCCAGCATAGCTGGGGATTGCTGCTGTGCTTGGAGGAAGAGAAGGGTGAGGAGCTCTGAGGTCATCATTCATCTCCACCCTTTGGGGAGACTTTGTTTTCTATTCACATTCAGCAAATGATGCTCTTGTACCAATAACAAATGTCAAGTGCTCTTCCTGGGACTTGGGGGAGACAGAGCATTAGCAAAGGAGGAGCAATCCAGCAAAAAGGACAGCAGTTCTATTTAAGGCCAGGGACGCTAAGTAACAAATGTCACCCAGAGACACCGGGGAGATAGCTTTGCATCAACAACCATGACTGCAGGGGAAAAAAAGAAAAAGGAGAATATGCCCACGGCAACCTGGGATAATCCTGGACTACCTGCTTTCTGGAATATTCCACAAACCTCCCTCTCATGCTTTGGCACGATCCTTACCTCTCAGCACTGTGTTATCTATGGGCTGTGGTGCTGCCCGAGTCTAGTGTTGGGAACTCGTAGGGAGTCTGTAGAAGCTGCACACCAACCCTGACACTACACTTCAAACAGCATTGCTAATAAGAACACTGCGGCTCCAGCCCATAGTGGTTTGGCTTCTGCTACATTTCTTTGTTTATTTATTCATTTGACAGCCGTGAACCACACTCAGTGGTAAGTGTGGGAGTCCTTGTTCAGTCCCATCCCATTCGAGGTTGTGATTGGGATAAAAGTCTTATTTACCTTTTCATTTCCACCGAGCCCAAATAAAATGATCTTACATGAGCAGAGGTTCTCAATTCACAAGGGAGGCAGAGAGCAAACAATTCCAACAAAAACCCATGAGTGTTACAAGAACGGGAAAAGCAGAGAACTCTGGGGGCCTTGTGGGGAGTGGGGCCCATCTGGACTGAGCAGTGAAATCCAGGGAGGGAGTCACACAAGGAAAGCTCCTTTGGGGCTGAAGATATTTGTACATTTTTCCCCCATCAATGCAAAGTGCTGTGTGTGTGTGTGTGTGTGTGTGTGTGTGTGTGTGTGTGTGTGTGTGTGTGTGATTATACATGTGTATGTATGCATGCACATATGTGAAGTCACAGGTCAACCTTGGGTGTCATTTCATAGAAACCGTCTACCTTGTTTTTTTGAAACAGTCTTTCATTGGCCTGAGTTGGGCACGATAGTCAGTAAATGCCAGGGATCCACCTGTCTCCACTTCCCCAGCATGGGGATTATTCCCCACTGTGGCTATTTTTATGTAACTTCTGGGATCAAACTCGTACAGTACAGACTTGCACAGATGAGTCATCTCCCTAGCTCCTGCAAAGTACATTTTATTATATCAGGATCTCTCTGGGGCCACACCACCATCACCTTTGGCCCAAAATACTGTCATCATCTCCTCAGTGACTCTTTATTTCCAAACTTGCTTGCCTATGGCCTATTCATAACAGTTGCCATCACTACCCTGTTCCCACTTCCCCAAGGCTCATCTCCCCAGAGAGAGTCAAGGTTCATCTCAGGTCTGTCCTAGCATCCAGCATTATTTTTCTGACCATAGCTCCCATCTTAGTTACTTTTCTATTGCTGTGACCAGACGCCATGACCAAGGTCACTTCGACACACACTTGGACTACTCTGTCCCTAAGAATCAGGTTTACCTAGATTTTCAAGAGGAAATGAGATCAATAATTTGTAATTTTGTGATCAAAATAGAAGCTGTGGGAAAGTCAAGAAGAAACGAGGCAAGATACACCCAACAGCGAGGTGACGGGTTAGGGATGTCTTAGCTGTCAGGCTAGAAGGACTGAAGAAAGAGACAGGAGAGGAAGGAGGGCAGAGGAGGAAGGGGAGGAGGAATAGGAGGAATGTGGGGAGGAAGGGAAGAGGGAGAGACCATAATCATAGCTAATATTTCTTTACAATGGAAGCCGGAACGAGGAGGCCATTCTAATTGGTAATAGTTCAAGGATGACAATGTGCCAGCGAAATATATTGGAGGAATGACACTAATAAGGAACACATTTTTCACCTTTACTGTTTGATAGGTATTGCTCTGAGTGCTTTTCATGTATTAACTCATTTAATCCTTCCAGGATCCCTGTGAGGTAGCTACTGGTTTTAATGATATCTCATTGTGAAGGAAATGGTGACACAGATTAAACAATCTATCACAGGTCATATACCCTAGTGATAAAATGGGAAACACACACAAGCTGAGTATCCCTTGTCCGATATGTTCAGGACCAGCAGTACTTTTGTACTTTGTATTTTTTCAGATTTTGAAATACGTTTTTTTAGATATAATGAGATACAATGGGAATGAGAGCAAACTCTACAATATAATTCATTTACATATCAGATACACCATATACTCATAGCCTATAAATAATTCTATAGCTTTTCAGCACTGACCATTGTATGAGGCCAGGTGTGAAGTTTTGCAGTGTAGTATCATATTGGTGCTCACAATGTCCATATCTTGGAATACACTGGATTCCGGATCTTCAGGTTGGAGGTGCTCCATGTGTATCTGGCCTTCACTCAGGGCAACTGAATTCCTTGAGATTTCCTGAGTGATGAGTGACAAGACAGTGCATTGTTCTTAGGAGGGGACTGTCAACAGCCTACCAGGTAGTTTCAGAACGGAGCTGGTCAGGAAAGACAAGACTGACCAGGAACTTGGAACTTTCAGCTTGTCCCTTCGAGCTCTGTGCTAACTACCACTGGCCTGTGATTTGGTCCCTCATGCCTGTATAACAAAACCTCAAAAATCCCCCAAGTAATTGGGACTGAGCTGGTGAACACATCCCTGGAGAGGGGAGGTGCGCACTAACTCTTTGGGGACAGAATCTTCTGCTCTCAGGACCCTTCAATTTACCTGCTGCATTTCTTCATCTGGTTGTTCATTTATATCCTTTATAACAAATAAGGACACATAAAAGGAGTAGCTACCCGAGTACCAGAGTTGTTATAGCAAATTATTCAACTTAAAGAAGTGATTGTAACCTACTTACAGGTCCTAGTTAGACTTGCCAGTTGCTTACAAAACCAGATATGAGGGTGGTCTGTGGGACTGAGCCCTATTGAGCCTAATCCTACTCCAGATAACTCGTGCCAATTTTGGCGTGGGTTTTAAGATGCCTTGCTGATGCTGGATTAATTGCTGGCATGGAAAAGCTGTCATTTGGTTTCAGAAGTGGTGTCAGGAAGGATCCAGGTGACAGTATTGGAGTTGGCACTGAAGTCAGTATGATGTGGCCGTGGGGTGCTCAGTGAGCAAACCCCATGTAGACCTCACAGGAAGGAATTCAGAATGCACCAAAGCAGCAGACAGGAAAGTTGGTGGGGAGAGCAGCCAGAGATGTTCTCATGAGTGACTTAGAAAGGAGCCCTGGGTGTTACCAGAAAATGAGCAAAGGCAGGGTGAAACACTTAAGGTTGCTAGTGAATTCTACTATCATGGTTTCTGTGTGAAGGGAAATTGATAAGCCATGTGTTCTAAGAGTGTAAGCCAGGAGATGGGCCCTTCGGAGAGATCATGATGGAGAAAAAGTGACTTCGGAGAAGCCTACTGGGGTATAGGTGGCTGAGTCTGGGAGTGTTACTGACAGCATTGTAGAATTTGAGGAATTAAAGCTGATTAAGATTCATTTGATACAATGGAAGCTTGGGATAAAGAACTGGGGTGGGGAGATTGAAAATACAGGTTAGGAAAGTATGGTAGGGAAACAAATGTGTAGGCCCAAGAGCAAAGAAAATGGCATCTTCACAAGAGTCAGAAGAGAAGGAACCAGAGAAAGAAGCCAGAGGATTTCAAACATTACCAGCTTGCTTAAAAGGAGTTGGGAAGGCAAGGAGAGAATCATTAGGAGCAAATGTCAGGACAGTTTCTGTGGACATGGGAGCAGCCCCGTCACTCAAGCTTAGGTCCACAGAGCTGAGGGAAGGTGAGGCGCTGTGGGGTTTGTGTGCAGGGTTTGCCCCGCACTGTCTGTAGAGCTTGGGGTCAGCAATGGGCAGCTGATTCTAGCTGAGACAGGGGGGATAGCAGAAGGGTCATAAGCTGGACCTCTTACAGAAAAGGAAGAAGCCGAAATCGCAGAGATATAGGGACCTGAGATTGGGGGTCCAAGGCTTAATGGGAAATGGAGCTTGGATGAAATTTTCTATATATGTATGAATGCCTGGGGAGGAGGGGAGCCTCAAATCAGCCTGTGGAATAGAGGGGACCCACTTTTCCATTTCTGAATTTTTCACAAAGGCATGAATATTTCAAAGGTCATTCTCAGAGACAGGAGGCAGGATGCATAGGTTGGCTTGTTTCCCTAAGGATATAGGAAGCAGAGTGAAAGATTAACCTCTGGTTGGTGGCTTTTTCTCAACATGACACTTGATACCAAACAACTGGTACTGCAAGACTAAATATTTTTACTCTTACCTTTTCTGTGTACTCTCTAGTTCCCTTGCTTTCTCATCAAATCCATCAAAGCTCTGCTAAGGTCATTCATTACCGAGAGTCACATGACACTCTACTCTAGGTCCTGGCTACTTCATTTTGCTATTGGAGCTAGGATTCTATTGGTGTCTCGGTGTCTCAGTTTTGTGGATAAAGCTGGTCAAAGGATACAGTTCATATGCTTTGCAAGTTGATTTCTAGGGGAAAAAAAAAAGGGAATACTAGAGAGATTCAATGTTAGATTAACTGAGCTTTGGAGGGACCCAGGACAGCTGTCTCATTCCAGTAGGTGAGGCCTCCACTGCCTCATTAAAAGGAAGGCCCTAGACCCCACTTGTGGCAGTGGAGCATGAACCCACTTCTGCATAATGAGCACAGTAGGAAATCAGAGAGGAGGAGCTGTAGATTAACATCCTTTTGCATTTTAATTTATAAGAGAAGGAAGATTTTATTTTGAACTTTAATTTCTCTCTGGGTACTTATTAATGAAAGATTCATATTTGAATACATACCAGCACTTGGGGCCTTTTATGTTATGAAGGAATGCATGTTGATAACTGCTGAGCTACATTAGAAATTTGGCTGGAGAGTGAGGGGTGGAGGAGTGACTTTGGCTTAGGGCACAGTGAAGCCCAAACATTAATGATTGATCTGCCTGGTCCACCCAAAGCCATCTGAATTAGGCCTTGCCTGGGTCCCAGGAAGACAAAGACAGTGGTTCTCCAAAGCACGTGGTCCTGGGTAGTACTGCTATCCTGATCCTTTCTGACCACTCCCCCTTCACCTCCCACCACTGCTGGAGATCAGGAAGTCTACCTGAGGTGGGAAGCCACAGCCTACAACCCCCTAGGCACAGTGTCCCCTGCTGCACTTTCATCTGGACTCCCACACCTTCCTTTCTATGCAGGAATGACAGAGAAGTTCTTGCTACTTAGCTTCATTCTTCCCACTGGTCCCTCAGAGGGCAAGCTTAGGCTCAAACTTCTTGAGTGCACCCAGTGGGCAACTCTATAGAACTGAGGTCTTATGCCACTTCTCACAAAATGACTCCGATGCTTTTTGGCCATCAAACAGCTACAACATGAGATTTTGCTGCCTTTCTTTTTCCAAAGCAGAAATGGGTAGAAATGTACAAGGCTGTGTAGGAATGCATGGATTATGAGTGAGCAGATCCGTTTTTGCAATTTAGATCTGCTGTGGTCTGAATGGTGTCCACCTTGTACTCTGTGCTGGACTCTAGGCTTCCATATGTGGCAAGATCTTTGAGATGTGGTTCATCAGGAGGGAAGAGCATCTAAAATGATACTGTTGCTTTTATACAAGAGGCCTGGGGGATCCAAGACAGAGGTGTCCATAAGCAACCCCCACAAGACTCCCAAGGGGCCAGTCCCTTGCCCTTTCAGAACAATGAGCAATATGATTGCATTGTTTATAAATTATACAGTGGAAGATGTTTTGTTACAGCATGAATGGATTAGGGCACAGCCTACATTCTCTTAGATGACTGCTGGCCACCAGCCATGTTTCTTTGAGGCATCAATATGAACACAAAGGTGTGACTTCCTGAAGGTGGGAACAAGGCTGCTGTCACTGTCAGCAGCTCCCACCTTCTAGTGACCAAAGATTCGGTGGTAAGGCCCAAGTTTAGAAACAAATTGGAAGAACGGGATTGCTTGTCTAGCCTTTCTCTTTTCCATTCTCACATTTCCATGGAAAAGGTACTTCTGTATCTTCCCCCTCGAGAGGGCAATATTGGGTGGACATCTCTCCGTCCGGGTTTGCCCCCTTTTCAACGTTTCCCACTGAGGTGTAACATAGCCATGTCTAGAACGGCAGCTAGCAATATTTTCATTTGGAGTGTGTCCACTCAACGACATGTGGGCTTGTCTTTCGTTTTCACTCTTGGTCCCTTAGCCAGCCATTCAAAATGTTATCAGAAGGAGTTACTGCCAGGGAGCGGCTGCCTAGCTAGGGAATAGTTTCCCAGGCTTCCACTCTTATCCTTAGACCTTACATTTAGAAACAAATGCAAGCCTCGGTCACGGTTTTCAACCAATGGGTACACTTTCTTCACACCCCTTCCACTGGCTGACTATGTGTAGAAGATGACATACACGTGAATGATGAGGAGCTGGATCCCTGGTCACCATATTGGGAGGAGGTACTCTGACTGGAACACGTCTTTAAAGTACTACACAGCAGGAAATAGAATTGATTTGTATTTGAGGTATTGGACACTTTTAGTTTATTCTTTCCAGTAGTTTTGTATGGCTCCAGTGAAAACTAATGAATGTGCTACATGGGTGGATTAGGCCCATACATCTCCAAATAATTGGAAAAGAGTTTAATCTGAGTGTGCCTTTCACATGACAATGTGTTTCTATGCTTAATTTTGAAGGGAGTACCTGAGATTTGATTTGGCTTCTGGTAAGGTTTCCAAAATCATTTATGGCTAGCTCCATTCTTCCAAGGTCACTGACACCTAGCTTGTTAAATTGGAAAAAAGTGAAAATTTAATTCCAACTGCTTCTCTGTTGGTCTAGTCTTTGATCTGAACCCTGATTAGGATGGGGGTAGGCATGTGGCTGCTACTTCAACTTTCAACTGTCCTCCATGGAGATGTAAAGCATGGAAAAATAATGTTTGTTTAGAGCTGTGCTTTTGGAGGGACAAACTGTCAGTCAAGAGCTAGGCAATTGGATCCTTCCCAGTCCCAAACAGAAATATGGTGTTGAGGGTGGGGACGCGGACTTACACAGTGCTAAAAGACTGCAAATACTGACTGGCAGATGGTAACCTAGGCTAGGGTCCCAGCGCATACAGACAAACTATCAGGCTAAACGCTTCAGTGGGATGGTAGACATAACCAACTGCAAGTGAGCAGATATGCTGGAGTGACATCTAGAATACTTTGGAGGGTCCAGAAGTATTATTTATAACCTGGATTCTTTCCCTTGAAACATCTCTTGGGAATCCCCATTTCCCTTATGACCAGACCCTTCCAGCAAAGGCAAAGATAACCCATTGGGCACAGTCATGACTTAGAAAACAGATGGGTTACTCTGTCCTCCAATAGAGTTGATTATCTTATGTCTTCCTCCCTCCTCCTCCGCCCCCCCCCCCCCCTTTGTGAAGCTGGTGGCCTAGACTATAAATCGCTGATTAGGGCAAGTATTTCAAGCACACGTCACAGTAACCCAGGCCCATGTAGGGAAGCGAAGCTGCCAGCAGAGAAGAAGAAATCTACACAAAATACAAGTGTATGTATATATATTTTGCAACAAAAGAAACTATTTATTTGGAATCTGCATTACCAGTACAAATTAGGAGACTGTAAAACCTACATCGTGTTAGTATCATTAGAGAACACAAAAGTTCAGCTGGAACCAAAGGGGACAGAAGCCTGTGCTCTCACAGAAGCAGAAAAGCTTAAGCTTTCAAAACCCAAGAAGAGCAGAGCTTTGCAGGTTTATACTCTCAATAATAAGGGAAAAGGTGGATGTGGGGGGGGGGGGCAGGCAAGAAAACCAACAACCAAAGGAAAACACTTCAAAATGAAACCCCCAAAGGGAAGCAGTAATAGAGAGAAAGAGGGGGAAACATTCAATGTTTTATTTATTTTAACAAAAGGAAAAAAAAAAAGTTTACAAAAAAATAGAAGTTTCCAGAAAGCTTTGAGCTAGGCCGGAAACCAGAAAGGTGATGTGAAAAGGTTGCCTTTTGTTTCTCATGACAGAAACAAGAGCATAGCTGTCTCCAGGTGGCAATGCTTCCCACAGCATAGTTCCACAACTCTGAAGTTCTGTTGTTGCTGTTTTTTCCTTCTTCATGCATCTGGCTGGAATTCTGCCTGCTCTCTGATCACCTGAATGTATGAATGAGCGATGTCCAAAACTGAACGTCTGTCCAACAATGTGGCTTTCTTTTTTCCCTATAATTAACACTAAATTTTTGATGAGACCTGCTTTGCAATTTAAACAGTCAACCTAATCGGAAGTTGGTCACAAGTGCACTGTCAGTGAATCAGAAACCAGCTTCTAAGCAGTCAGCCTGTAGCTTGGGCTCTGGCTTATCACCTCACCAACTCTCTACCCAGAACTGGGAACTCTGCATCCCACCATGGCAGTACCTCCTGTGGAGTTCTGCCAGGAGAAAAAAATCTGTCTTGTTGGAAGCATTCTCCTGGATGGTTGACATTAACCAGGGAGAAAGAAAGCCATTCAGGGAGAAAGAAAGGCATTCAGAATAACCAAAGGCAAAAGTCTTTCCTTACAGTATAAGAAATCCCCTGGACAGACTCCATGAGTTTTTAAGGAAGCAAGTCCTTGCCTCATTATCTTGAGGACTACAGGGGTGCCACACATCCTGGGCATGCAAGAGCACATGGGCTTTATTTATCATTGCTTTTGACATCGACTGAAGCAAAGCAGAACAAGGAAGTGTCCTCCTTGATCAGGGACCCCTTTTCACATCACCTTGTATACATATTTAAGGAATAAAACCAGCAAGACCCGAACGCAACCCTGACAGTGAAAAAAAGCACCCCCCCTCAAATAAACAAAACCAAAATAACACAAAACAAAACTATTTTTTTTTGTATTTTTAAGAGCAGGAATAAAGAAAGGAAAAGAATTTATTTTGGGTCTCAAAATTAATAAACAGAATGTGTTAGGTTGTTCCTATTATGCTCACTATTCCAACCTTTTTTTTTTTCTTTTTTTTTCCTTTTTATTTTTTTAGTTTACAAAATGAATTACGGTCACTTTTAAACATTGTGAAAGAAGAAATGGATGTACACAACTTGACACTTTTCTAGCATTCTTGAACTAATTCACAAATGCAAGAAAATAAAAAGAAAAATGGGGGAATGAGGAACATAGGTAGTTTGGTGTTAAAAACGAATGCAGGAATGATGTGTATTGTCACAGAAAGAAGGGAAACTTCCCCTTCCTGTTTTGCGTGCTATGAGGGTCATTTTTAAAATTTTTATTATAAACACTATTAAATTCAGACCGCTTTTTTGGTTTTTTTTTCTTTATCTGAATATACAAGAACATTCATTATCAAATGTTCATCATCAATACTACAAAGAACAAGACACAAGTCGCAAGAAACGATGGAAAAATGTTAATAAAGCTGAAAGAATTGTTGAGTTTTTTTTTTCTTTTTTTGCTTTTTTTTCTAAGGTTTTTTTTTTTTTAAATTTGAGTTTCTGTAGTTTTATCTTTTTTTGGTATCGAAGTCAGGTTTTTCTGGGCAGAAAAATAAAGAGAAGGAAAGAGGTGAAGACGGGTGTGAGAAAAGGCAACCAAAAATTAATAATAATAATAACAATAATAATAATAATAATACAGTACCACTACCACAGGGAAAGAAGTGGAAGGAAGGTGCCAGAAGGCTGAGCTGTTACCCAGGAGTCCATTCTACTCCAGTGGGAAGAGGAGAAACAGGCAATACAATGGAACATGGTAACAAACCCAAGGTCTGCTACCATTTCTCAAGAGGAAATTGCTGTTGTGGAAAATGGAGCACTCCCATTTGCACTTAGAATATGAAGGAATCCTGGGGCACAATTGCTAGGGGTTGAGCTGAGTTTCTAGAGGCATCCTCTTTCCACTCCTATCCTGAGGCTGCCGGCTTTCTCTAGCCTGCTTGACCACACAGATCTGGGGGCTGTCCTGTTGGATGCGACAGTGGGTAAGGAGAACAGGCTACGGGCTAAGTGTTGGCCCTAAAGGCGGCCCAGTGAAGTACCAGGTGGGGCGACCACTGAAGTACCACTGCCTGGAGAGCAGCTGTCTGTGTGAAGGCGTCACTGCTTTCACATGTCCCATTCATTCCCTTCATGTGCTCAGTCCAGATCTGGAGTCATTCTCGTTTCCACGAGAACCCTCCAGGAACTCTTACCGTCTGCTCCATGTTCAAGGATGTGATCTAACCATGTTTGTATGAGTCGTTTCAATATATTCCTGCCACAAAGACAAAGATCGCTGGTTCGCATCCCTGTATGGACTTGTGATGATGTCCCCTTCCAGGCACCCTGTTCTGAGCATGGCACAGGCTAGTGGACACTCTTTCTAGTGACCTGGGTCAGTTACACAAATTTTCATCTGCCAGAAAATTGCTTTCTGCGTTGTCTTCAAATGTCCATCCCCTCAGGTTTCCCAGTATGTGTGGCCTACTCCTCCAAACACACATGAAGGGTGTTTCCCACTCATCACTGCAGTCCCGAGTGGAATATGTGTGACTTTTGTGGGCGGGTTTCCTAGGCCTCAAGCTCTTGTATGCCTTCCCGGAAGTCTCTGAAGCAGAGCAGTTGTGATAGGGATAAGGACTTAAGGCCACATACTGGATTCAAGTAGAAGCTAACAAAACCAAGTTCTACCCCTCTAGTTTCAAATCTCTTCTCTATCCTAAGAAGACTAACAGACTGAAACCAAATCAGAGCAGCAAGCCTCTAAAACAATGCTTTGTCATTATGGTGATGACATCAAGATCACAAACAGAATTTGGAACGAGAAAAGCATGTATTGTTCTGACCTGGCATGAAACAGTTCATCACAGGGGCATTGCTTTCCTTGACCATCAGACCTAGAGATTAAATACAAATGAAACCAGTTTCTTGGGCCTCTTACAAGCCTCTTGGTGAGCCAAGCATAACAATTCCCATTTTACAGATAATAAGCACGAGGTCCCCAAGATATCTGACCACGTGTCACTTAATCTACTGGCAAAGCTACCATCTTTAAGGCTGGCAGAGCTGACTGGGGAATTTAAACTCAAGTCAAAAGCAAGACTACATTTTCTAGAAAATATTATTTTCTTTCAATCCCATGGTATATAGATCACTGTGATTATTTCAACAACAACAACAACAACAACACTCTTACTCTTATGGTTCTTAGGTTTTCAAATTAATCAGTAAAAAGTTCACCTGAACCACATACTATACCACTCTCTCCTCCAGAGGAAGAAGCCAGGATCAAGACCACACTGTACTACAATGTTTTGAAAAGATAATATAATAAAAAACACAGACAAAGCAGCCGAATCCATCATAGACACTGTAAGTCCTGTGTACGGCTCCCTGAGAGCTCCAGAGGTGGTGGGAATGAAAACCGTTTACACTTGAAAGCTGACCTGCATGCCAATAGAGTCCTGTGCAGTCTATTGTGGTAAGTGCATGTTGGCGGGTCCTAGAAGCCCCAGGCACATATTGCTTCTCTCTCAGGCTCACCAGCTAGAGCAATGTGATTGCTAATGTATGCATTTGCACAGGATTCGATTGCTGGGAGGTCAGTTGGAGGTGTCAGAGTGAACACTGCCAGGGCCTTCTGTAGGGGAGGTCACTGGGAAGGGTGGCAGCATCCTGCCAAGCAAAGGTGTCAGATTGTGAGTGTGTTCACCTGTGTGTTATGTATGGGTGCACAT
Source organism: Peromyscus californicus insignis (assembly GCF_007827085.1). Taxonomy (NCBI): domain Eukaryota; kingdom Metazoa; phylum Chordata; class Mammalia; order Rodentia; family Cricetidae; genus Peromyscus; species Peromyscus californicus. The sequence continues at coordinate 53,330,728 of NW_026294436.1, forward strand.
GTCTATGAAGGGACAGTGAAGCCTTTCAGGATGAGACGCCTTCACTCTTTACAGATGCACCCTCAGGATACCTCCCTCAGACCCAGCGTGCACGAGGTTCTGAACATTGCTGCCAAGTGTTGAATGGTCTCCACAGACTGTGCCTCTGTGGCCAAGAGCTGTTTCTAAGAGGATGAGAAAGCTGGTAGGAATCCTGCCCTTGCTGTTCTTTGTGCCCTCCCCTCCTGCCCGACTTCCTGCCTGGGACTCAACCTGACAGAGTGACATCGGGACGTGTGGCACCTTCAGAAGTCCAACTATGGCAGTCGCCAACCAATACCTGGGGCCAGAAAGAAGAGGAAGAAATCGGGATTGTTCCCAGAAAGAAGGGGGAAATGGAGACAGGGTGGCCTGGAATGAGTAGGGCAGTGTGGTGTATTCCTGCTAAGAGGTAGTGAGAGTAACAAGAGAGACAGAAAGATTGCCTGTCAACAAAGGGATGAGGGCTCCGAGTGAGGTAAATTTGGCTCCTCAAACCACCAGCACGAAAACATACAAATACGTTTATTGTTTGCTTTGTAATTTGTTTTTCCTTTGTAAGTTCCTCTAATTGTTGAAAATATCCTTCGGTGATATAATAGAGGGGAGGAACCCGGGGAGTCTAGAACAGAGGACGGGGCCAGGGAAGATGACAGAAACCAGTCTGAGAGCTGGAGGCAGGGGAGGGTGGCTTCTACCCAGAAAAAAAGGGAAGAGAGTATAAAGAAGTGTCCAGATTGGCTGAAATAGCATCCCAAAGAAGAGAAGAGAAGGAGACTCTTATTGTGTTTGCTGATTGCTTCGACCTCCAGTCTGACCGCTTCAGCGTTGGGAGAGAAACCCTCCCTCCTGCCCCTGCCCCAACTGCGGTACAGGGTCAGCCGGGATGCGATTGCTGGGAGATCAGTTGGAGGTGTCAGAGTGAACACTGCCAGGGCCTTCTGTAGGGGAGGTCACTGATGAAGGGGTAGTAGCATCCTGCCAACCTCCATTAGCCTAGAAGGGAAAAAGGGAGAGAAGTCAGTCCTCTGTGATCAGGTGGCCTTTTTGAGCAGACAACGACAATGAGGCGACATGTGGAAGGGACTGGCACCTGGCACATGGGGACACCCATAAACTGGGCACACAGGGTTGTGGATGACAATATTTCCTCCCCCCCTTCAGAAGTGCATCCTCCCAGTGAGCCTTTGGATCCAATGCTGATACCTCCCACTGGTGTGATGTGTTCGTATTTCTCCCAAATCCTGTAATTCAGTCCCAGCCATCTATGCAGTGACAGCTAGCCTCTAGTCCTGAGACCTGAGAGTTCTGCTTTGCTTTTAATCTTGGCAACAACTAGCCACTGCTGAGGGTAAAACTCCTAAACATGGCTGGTTTGGGTTTCCCCTCCGAGGAATAAGAAGGCTGGCCTAGATGCTTTCCAAAGTTCTTTCTAGCTCTGCGTGTCCTGAGTGTTTACGGGATGCCAGGCCCTGTTCTATGCCAAGGTCTAGAATCTCTTTGGCATATAGTGATGAGTGAGTATAGTTCGTGTCCTCAAGAAAGGGGCTAAGACAAGACCACAAACGACCTATAATTCAAGACAGAGCCTAATCAGCAGTGGAGCCTGCTGTTAAGAAGGCGAGGGCTTCCACGAGGGCAATACTGTATCTTGTTGGAGCACTGGGAACTAATGGACTTGGCAGACTATATCCTTATGAAGAGCGAAGTGGGAGACTGGAGCAGGAGGATTAAATTGGGAGAGGGACGGAAGAGAGGGGGAAGGGGGGAATATGGGGAGGGGCAAATAACATTAAGGGCCATTTGAGGGACCATATGGAAACCTGAAACTACAGAAGCTTCCTAATACATATATATATATATATGAAAGCAATATAAATGGAGTCACCAAATAGTGAGGGAGACAACGCCCCAATTAGACATCTTACACCACCAAGGGAAACGTCCAGTGCCAGGAATGGATTACATCTACTTAAGTCATTGGACAAAAGGGCCCCACGGAAACTCCCAAACATCTCAGGCTGTTGCCAAGAATACTGGTTGCTCTCCACAAACTGAAGATAAGGCCCTGTAGATGACAATGCTTATCTGTCTCATCGGACACAGAGAAACTGAGCTGGTGACTAACTAGAGGCTTCACTCCCACTGACTAGTGTATGCAGTTCTAGAAGGTACTCTGCATGTTACCAGAGGAGAAAGGCAATCACCAGTGCAGCTCCAGATCTTGTGACCTACATTAGTGACCTGCCTGCAAGATACGCCGGTACAGTAGTGAGACAGATGTGAGAGTAACCAATCACTCTGACTGGATTTAAGACCTACTCCATGAGATGGAACACATGCCTGACCCTGCTAGGGTAGCCAAGAACCCGAGACTGGACAGGTCATGGACCTAGGGGGAAACCAAATACTATTGTTTTACTAAAGAAACATAGCGATAGAATGACTCCTTACGACATTCTTCTACACCCATAGATCACTGTCTTGCTGATTCATCACCAGATTCTTTTTGCAGTCGATAGAAACTAACGCATAGATCCAAAACTTAGACAGTGTGCAGAGAGTGAGAGAATTGGGAACATTTAGTCCTAAATGGGATGTCTTCATCAACACCTTCTCCGCTGAAGGCTCCCAACCTATGTGAAAGATGAGGTGGAAAGATTGTAAAAGTCAGATGTGGTGGGTGACACCACGGAAGCAGTGTCCTCCAGACACAGCAGGACTGATGTACACAGGAAATAACAGATTGTGGCAATACCCACAGGGTCTATGGGGGTTCAAGCCAGATAGGGTCCCAGCACTGAGTGGATAAAGTAGACATGGCTCCCTGCCCCTAATCAAGAAGCTATCTGCAATTGATATCTACTTGCAAAGAAAGATTAGTCTTCTGCAATGGAGTCTTTATATATATATATGTACACACACACACACACACACACACACACACACACACACACACACACACACGGGTGGACTCCAAGTCCCAAAATAGAAGGCCAACACAAAACTAATTAAATGGTATTTTTGTGGATTTTTTGTCTTATATTTCTTGGTTTGGATTTTTTTTTGTGGGGGGGGTTTTCTACTTTCGTGTGTGTATAAGAGAGAGAGAGAGAGAGAGAGAGAGAGAGAGAGAGAGAGAGAGAGAGAGAGAGAGAGAGAGAGAGGTGTCTGTTTTTCAAAGAGAGATAAAGAAAGGGTCTATTATTGGTTGGGTAGGGAGGTAGGGAGGAACTGAGAGAGGGGAAAACATGATCAGAATATATTGCATAATTTTTTTTCAATTAAAAAAAGGAGGAGGAGGAGGAGGAGGAGGAGGAGGAGGAGGAGGAGGAGGAGAAGAAGAAGAAGAAGAAGAAGAAGAAGAAGAAGAAGAAGAAGAAGAAGAAGAAGAAGAAGAAGAAGAAGAAAATGAGCACTTCCATGAGGGCAATACTGTGTCTTGTTGGAACTTCAGGAATTAATATGCTCTGCAGAGGAGACAAACTTGGAGGTGAACCTTGAGAAGGTGATTGAAGTGAAGCATCATGGCCACCACTGTGGGATGCCCCAGAGTGGTAGCAAGATGGAAACGGTAAGTCTGAGGGCCCTTTGTACAAGGCACTTGGCCACCTAAGGAACTGTTCTGAAGGGTTTGTGGAGTGCACAGCTTTCCACAAAACAGAACAGAAACAAGAGAGTCCATGGGTGATTTTTCTATCACAGTTAATTCATGGCACATGACAGATATGTTTGAGATCACTGAGGTCATTGCACTAAAATGGGTCTCCTGTCCCAATCACTGTGTTCTTGGAAGTAATTTAACTCAACTGTGGAAATAGTATGGTCAAACAGACCATGTCCTAGGGATCTTTGGTAAAAATAGTTTCTACCATCTGTCCTCTTGTTTTATTCTTTGAAAACTCTGGAGTAGACTGGCAGACATTATTATTCACATTTGGGAGGAAGCATCACTCTAATGTTAGGAAATCCATAGTAAGTAGAGGAGTGAATGCCTGCACTTCTATATGAACAGGTGTCTGGTTTCATCTCATTCAAAGTGGCTAAGATGAAAGAGAAAAGCTTCCTGGCCCATGAATGAGGTGGAGCGCAGGCTTCTTTACTTTCGAAGCTAGCTCCTTCTCTGTCCCTTTTCCTCAACTAGGCTTTCCTTGCCATTGGCTCACCCAATGATGCGCCAACGTTCTCAGGAAAGCCAGATGTTTTTCTATTCAAAACAGCTTCCACCAGTCATTTTAGCACAGAGCAGGTTTTCTCAAACCCTCAACAAGGAAAAGATCTGGGTAGCAAGCGGCTTATTCCAGGCAGTGCCAAGATCTGGGTAGCAAGCGGCTTATTCCAGGCAGTGCCAAGATCTGGGTAGCAAGCGGCTTATTCCAGGCAGTGCCAAGATGAACATGCCTGCCCAACCTCAGGCCCATGCAGAATTGCTGAGCTCAAACCTCCAACTTTCTTTTCTTTTCCTTTTTTTTTCGAGACACGGTTTATGTGTGTAGTTTTGGAGTCTGTCCTGGATCTCGCTTTGCAGACTAGGCTGGCCTCGAACTCAGAGATCCGCCTGGCTCTGCCTCCTGAGTGCTGGGATTAAAGATATGCGCCACAGCCACCCGGCTCAAACCTCCAACTTTCTAATCCATCAGATGGTTCCTCTCATTGCTGGAGGACTTCTCTTACTTGTGTGTGTTTGGGACATTCCACTGAGAACAGCGAAGGCACAAGAATCCTGTCACAATGTGTGGTCTTGCAAAGACTTGGCACTAAAATCTGTTTTAGAAACAGAATTAATTCAGATTCCTAGCACAGGGTTGTCATGGGGAGATGGTGCCTCCACGTTTCCACCAACTAAGGGCATACATATTCTGGTGTCACTTGAGGCTGGCTGAGAACAGGGACTACATTTATTTCTTTTTCTACAAGAAAATCTTTTCATGCTATTAATCTTTTTTCCTTGAAAAAAATAGGGTATGCTTATCAATAATATCTAGAAAATAGACAAGCTTAAAAAGCACAATATTTAATACCCATAATCTACTACTCGGAGATAATTACTGTCAGCATTTTGATATCTGTCTATCCTAATAATTTCATATGTGTATATTTACTTGACATTTTGATAGATAGATAGATAGATAGATAGATAGATAGACAGACAGACAGACAGACAGGCAAGGAACTGTGTTGTGGTATGCATGAGGCTAAAGGGGAGTAGGCAGGTGTTTGTGTGTGTGCTGGCTGAGCAGTATGGGATTTTAGGTGAAAGTGAGAAAAGATATTTAAGTCCAATACCACAAGACAGAGTACAGTGCTAGGCAAAAAGAAAAGCCACCTTAACATTGCCTGGTATAAGTCAGGCAGAGTAGGAGATCCCAGGAAAGCAATTAGCATCTATATCATGGCACGTGCCACAGCGGAGTTTGAGATTACCATCACCATCTCACTTAACTATGCCATAACTCATTAAAATAGTCATAAGTGGGGCCCCTGATGAAGCATTCAGGAGAGAACATTAGCTGTGCAGTGTTTTTAAAGAAAGGGCTGACATTCTACACTGCTCAGAAATGAACTGTCTCTGGGCTGGAGCCTCTCAAAGACCTGAGATGCTTTTCTTAAAAATTCTACGTTCTCAGGCCCGTACAAGATGTCAGGGGGTTACAGGCAATTCAAACATGGTGAACAAGGATTAGTTCAACTAAATATCAAAACAAACATTTTAAATATGCTTGTTGGACTAGTGAAGGAGAATATATGAAATCTGTACCCCAAATAAATACATACAATAAACCTTCTAGCTTTAGAAAAAACAAAACAAAACAACTCCTTTTCCATCCAGAAGCTCAAAGAGTGGACACACATGTATAAATGAGCCCCTTAGATTTGGCAATCCCCATTCCAGGGCAAGTTAGACTCTCCCACATTAGCCCCAAGCCCATATTCCAGGAAAACCTTGTGGCCTGAATCAAACTGTGTATCCCAAGGATATACCAACTATGATCCCCTGCTTCTTGCTAAATTTAGGAAACGGTAGCATAGAAGATTCAAGCCAGATAAGCCTCGGTGCCGTGGTGCTATGGTGACGGGAGAGCTGGGAGAATTCCCTTCTCTAAAAGTGCTTCGTAGAGTAGAGGGCTGCCCGTTGCTGTGGCTGCTGAAAATCGCCAGCTCAGACATGGCAGGCAAAGCCGACCGCACCGGGCTTTCCTGTAAATCACTCACGCTGCTTCCGAGGTATTCCAGCTTCAACGTAAGACCTTCAGAGGCTGTACCATCTTGGGAAACAGCTGACCTCGCTTACTGCCACGTTAACCCTGGGGAGCAATTCTTTCCCTCTTCCCTGACTGCGGGTGAATATTAAGCAGAAAGCTCTGCCTTTGTGTGTTTATTATCTGGGCGTAGTGAGAGGAAAGGATGCTCTCCTTAGCAGCTGCGTGAAGGAGGCAGGAACTAAGACTCTCTGTTTTCTCTGCACCCCGACTTTCCCCTTCACTGTCTGATGCACACTGTCCTTCCTTTTGGACACTTCGCGGTATTAACCTCAGAAACCACTCTTGAGGACTTGGTCCTTCTCATTTCCAGAAACATTCCTCTTGAAAGAATCATTTCCACGTGGTGGAGAAGCAAGACCCGATCTCACTTTTAATGTCACCAGAGGACGCCTAAAGGTCCCAGAAAAGGTTCAACCTAGAACCTTACAGAGGAAAAAGATAAGAGTGTAAAACTGGGACTAAATGCAGCAGGTCCCCAAAGTGAGAAAAAAAATACAGATCTTTAAAATGCAAATGAAAGATATTATGGGACCAAAATGCTTCAAACAAAAGTGAATCTACTCTATGGCCAACTCTGATGAACCTGGCACATAACAGATTTTGCTAGAAGCATACTTAAAGGCCAGGCATGGCTATCTGAAGAGAGAGAGAGGAATGAGCACCCAAGTTCTGGGGCAATTGTAATCAAAGCCCCTATTTCTTTCTTCTCGGCTACTTTTCTTGAACCAGTACGGGGGCCGGCAGTCAGTTGCCTCTCCCTGGCTTTGGAGGATTCTGCAGCATCTTTAATTGAAAGCAAAGGGTGCTGGGCTAAGCAGTGCCTGTCCCATCTCCTCTCCTTCCCACTCTTCCTCTGCACTTACCTTAGCAGCATGCCGTTGATGCAGAGAATTCATCACCTGATGTGACAGCCCAAGCGAGCCTGGCACTAAGAAACTCTCATTTGCAACCCAGAAATACGCTGAGGTGCTACAAACTGGCTGATGTCAGCACCAAGTTAAGCTAGATCTGCATACGGGCCAGATGCCATTACCTGAGATGCCTTCAGCATGGACGAAGAGGTGTACGTGCTCCAGGCCCTCAATCACCCAGGCTGGTGGGCCAACGAGGATGAAAAAGAAGAAGATGGAAACATCCTTTCTCCTCCCCTGGGCGCGTGTGGGGTGCACACTCACATGTGTGCGCACACACACAGCTCCTATACATCCCAGACACATCAGTTCCCATAGAAGCTACACCAAGATCTATAATCTTCATCTCTCTTCCTCCTTCTTTCTCTCCATTCCTCCTCCTCCTCCTCCTGTTCTTTTCTTCTCTTCTCAAATGTGGACAGAGTCCCACTATGTAGCCCAGGCTGGCTTCAAACTTGTGATCCTCCTATATCCGGTTCCCAAGTGCTGGGATTATAGGTGTGTGCCACTCCACATGACCTCATTTATTGTTTTTCTATCACGCCAGAAGAACTATATTTTCCTAACATGCTTTCCCAAGATAACCTTGTGAGTGCTTACCAAGAGAGGCTTTGGAATGTAAAAATGTGATTGGAAAGTCCCCTAGGGGTCATGCTCTAGTTTAAAATTTCCCAGGAAAATGTACAATGGGAAACAGATCTGGACCCAGCCTGGCACTCCTCCAATTGTATCTCTAGTTGCCCCAAAGGGATCTCTCAAAAACGTAATTTTGATCATATCACCACCCAGGGTAAACCTGCACAGATACCATGGGCTTTAAGATGAGGTTCAGTGTTCTCATCAAGTCTATAGCATCTTTGATTGTGTTTATTCCCAAGCCAACACTCCCATTTACGACTTCGACCATCTCGGGCTCCTTAGGAATTCCCGTAACAGAGCAGCCCCACCTCTTTTTCCTTGAATACAGTGCTCTCAAGCATCCAGTGGTACCCACTCCTGTAGGCACTCCATGCAAGACTGAGTTGAATTGCCCTTGCAACTCCATTCCTTGGCAATGTCCATTTCTCCACCAGGCTCCTCAGGGCCCTGTAAACACCTGCTTGCCCCACCTATACCACCACACTGCGTGTGTTCCTTCACAAGACTTCCTCATTTACCAATGCACAGGAGCAAGTCCCTGTAACATGTCTCTGCCTTTAAAGAGCCTACCACAGTGTCTGGAACATCACAAACTGTGACGGACACCTTTTGAAGGGAACATAGGAAGACATTAAACAAACATGTCGGGATACCACAGCATCCATTCTCCATCAAGGGAAGACACGGAGTATCAGGTCTCTGAGCTGCACAATTCAGTCTGACTATATAAAAGTAGTGATGTACATTTAAAAAAAAATTTTCAAAATACCAAGCAGAAGTGGGTCTAGTGTCTGGGTAAATTTTGCATGCAGGCTGTAACCTTTCCCTTACTTATTAAATTGCCACCAGGGAGACAGCTTATTCCAAACAGTTCTCCGTGATTAACATTTACATGATGGTACTTTGTTTTTAGGGAGAACAGTTCAGAAGGATATTATCCCATGGCCTCACATACCATCTCAAGAAGAGGCAGTGTGCAGAAAGACTAAGGTATACTTCCTACCTAGAATTCAGACAGTTTCTAGGTCACCACTTTGAATATGGGGAGAGCTCTAAAGTGTGCAGACATACATAGCCCCTCAACGTCTTCCATACCTTATCTTTTCTCTTTACAGGGACGAAACCCACATCCAGCTTCTATCTTAGGATATGGAATATCCCTACACATGCCAAATATGGATGCAAGGAAAAAAATCCAGTTTTGTTATTGTTGTTTGCTAATACTTTTATTTGCTAAATTAGGGCAGCCTCTTTTGGGAGTCTCCTGGAGCCGTAAGTGACTCAGCATCAGTTCTGTTCTCTAGCTTAGCCTGACCTTGTGTATGAGAACCCTCGAACAGGAATTCGAGTGTGGCTGAGAAGATCTCTTCCTCACCAAGTCAGTTCTGCTTAGTGTGCAAAGTTCCTTAAAGATTAAGATGCCAACTTGATCTTAGAATTGGGTCTCCCTCCGAGACCTGAGCTCATCCTGGGGTACCTGCCCTCACACTTCCCTGAAATCAGTCATCCGCCTGGATCATAGGATTCCTGTTTGTTTCCACAATCCTTTGGCAGCCGGGGCTTCCTTTCTGATTTCTAGGTGCCACTAGATGAGACTGGAGATTTCACACCACTGCCACACTACCATAAACTCAGGAGCCCCGTGATCTTAGTGTGCATGTAGGTCTATAACCTTCAGAAAGCCTGGCAGTGGAATCAACATTCCTGGGAAATCAACCTCTTGCTATAATGACGTTTACAGTTTAAGATACTGCAAAGAAATAGCAGATTCTCTGTTGCCAAAGTGAGATGTCTTATTTACTACCCTAAAGAGAAGTCCAGTGGGAGCTTCTGTTAGTTTTGTCTGCCTAGGTCTCCTGGTCTCTTGGAACCCATGTCATCTTTCAAGGCCCGGCTAGAGAGTTACCTCCTTGTAGGCTTCTTCAAGACACACCACCATCTATTTTTCTAAATTTTACTCCACTGACTTTCTGACCTTCTAGTCTGACATTGAGTCATGTCCGGCTTTTATTTACCTTTTCAGATCTCCATGGGAACAGCATCTCCAATAGAACACATTTCTATTCTAATCACTTAGATTTTGGTTCTACCTTGTATCTATCTTGTGCCATTTACTAGACATACGGTGGTAGATATAGAAATTAAGGACAAAAATCTACTTCCTAGTATCAGAGATGTTACAGTTTTGTGGAAAATAGACATTTTTGTTAATCATCAAAAGAATATATATTGAGTCTACATTGTCCTACGTGCCAGGATAGAATAGTATATGAGGATCTCATGGAAACTTCTGGAAAATCAGTCTGAAGGTGAACAGAAAACAGAGAAGTAAAGGAGTAGAACAAAGAGGCTCCCAGACAGAAAGAGAATTCTGTCTAAAGGCTCAGAGGAAACTGAAGGTGGCCACAGGAGCGGGGCGGGGGGGGGGGAGGGGGGGACAGGGGAGGGGTGGGGACGGACACAGCAAGATAGGGCTGAGAAAAGAACTTACTTTGACATTTCTCCCCAGTGAGATGGCAGGTAACGGAACAAGAAGGAAGCCATTTGAAGACAAGGAGCATGTCAAATCAGTAGCTTCTCGGTGAAGTGCCTGTGGTGGATGGATGAAGAACTAACGCTTTGAAAGTTTCCCTAGTAGCCTAAGCCTGGGAAGATGGGGCCCTGGTTGCTGGAGCCTATCATGGCTGCAAAGCCAGGCAGGATGGGCAACTTATTTATTCAGGACCACAAATACATAGCCCCATAAGTCAATGTGAACTCATCCTTACTCTCCAGGAGAGGACACTAAAACTCAGAAACTAGGTTGACCAAACTTAGTCCCCATTATTGGCTAATATTTTGGATGCTTCAGATGCTGGGAGCTGGGGCTGGGTGCCAATGTACAGTCACCATATTTAGATTGTGACACTCAGGGGTCAAGGCGGGTAACACATGCTTGTGGACTACCTTCTGGAAATCTGGGTTACTGAGTAGATGCTAGAACATACAAACCATAAGACTAGCCTTGGAAAAGTCAGGGCATTCTAAGTTCTTCCACTACTCACCTACAGTTCACCTTGGTACTAGTTGACATACACTCCATGGCACTATGGTTAGAACTCGGCGGAGCTACCACTAGGTGTAGCATCCCTTGCCAGTTGATATGGCTTACTTCCTGTTGGCAATGTGTAGTAAGATAGTAAATCCAACCTATGTGAACAAACTCTCTCATGGCAAGTAACTACCTCAAACTCTTTTTGTTGTGTGCAGGGTGCAGGTCAGTATCAACTGCAACCGCATTATAATGCAGTATCTCACCAACACCCTCATGCAACATGATTGAGATCAACTCCCAGGTCATGATCTGCTTTGGTACTCTTTAGCTCCTAGGGACTATGTGTTTTTTTTTCTAAACTCATCTCTCATGAAGACCCAGAATTAATACTGCTACATAAGGCCCAGGAGACAGAGGCTGAAGCCAGCTGTACTACTCTGTGGCTCACACAGAATGTGACAGTGCACAGTTTCAGTTCTAAGGATGGACTGCTCTCTCACTCCTATTAAAAGTACAAGTAAGCCGGGCGGTGGTGGCGCACGCCTTTAATCCCAGCACTTGGGAGGCAGAGCCAGGCGGATCTCTGTGAGTTCGAGGCCAGCCTGGGCTACCAAGTGAGTTCCAGGAAAGGCACAAAGCTACACAGAGAAACCCTGTCTCGAAAAACCAAAAAAAAAAAAAAAAAAAAAGTACAAGTAAAACCATCACGCAATGATGTTTCTATGTCTCGCAGACATACAGGGGTCCTGAGGCTAACTATACAGTAAGCAGGGGGTTAAAACTTAAGCATCAGTGCTTATTTAACTTTTCAAAGATTATCCTGATCTTTGGCAAAGAAAAATAAGCTCAGCTTGATTCAGCTAAATAGAGATGTCTTGGTGCAGAGAATTGTATTTATATCTGAATAAACATCCTCTGTCCTCAGAGCTTCACAAACTAAAACACACACACACACACACACACACACACACACACACACACACACACCCCAATTCAGTGGTCAAAAAACACACACACTTTGCACATTTCCTGCTGTTCCAAGTGCCACTAAAACAGGTTCAGAAAATACTTATGACACCCAGAGAATGAATGAACACACACACACACACACACACACACACACACACCTATAATGGAAAACAGTTATGTATGTAAGACAATGTTTACTGATATAGCCAAACCTAGATAATTCAAGCAAAACGGTTTTTTTTTTTAAAAATAAACTCTTGAAATAAATTATCCAATCGACTGACTCCACATTGAATGGAATTCTTCATTTAGTTTTCATAACCTTTGGTTTTGCCTGAGCTTTGCTACCAGGAGTATTGTTTACTCAGGGCAGCATACACACAGATATGGTCTATGCATCGCTGTGGTACGGTGGCTAAGCAGGGAACACGCGCAGCCTGGTCTGTGAACGTGCCCTCGTCCTGTAAATCTTGAGGCTATTTACTGTCACACAGGAAGCCAAACCTCTTACCCTCTTCTGACCATCCAAGAGACAGCAATTAGCCCAGATTATCAGACCAACAATGACATGCCGTGTAAAGAGAGACACCGAGCCAACTCCACATCCCAAAGACTGGCATATTCAAGTACACTTAGGACATTAATAGCAATTTACGTGCCATCACTGAGACAAAGCCACAAAGGCTCCGCTGGCAGCCTCTTATTTGGAAGCCTATTATTTGTGGGAGTTACAGGCTATAATCACAACAGAAACTTTCAAAACCCTTATCTTCCGTGACGCACCAAATCTATTTCAGAGCCGTAATTGCTATGTCACTGGAGACTCTGCTGCTTAATGCACTCAAATGCCATTTAGTGTTTGCAGGGTCATTACAGCTAGCAGAAGGGTGGGGGTGGGCTCCGGCGGAAAGCAGAGCGCGGAGAAGCAGGCAGACAGGGTGGGGGACACTAGGCACTATTGTGCCCAGTGCACTGACAGTGGGTGTTGTTTGGAAAATTCTGTTGACTGCTGAAATGAGAGCAAAGGCTTGCAATAGTCTATGGAATCAACAATTTCGAATTCAGGAGCTCGGCTCTGGAGATAGTCCATGGATGCTAGCAGGTACCTACTTTCATTCTGAGATTCTTATCTAAGAGTAAGAGGATTGAATTTTTTAAATTTACCCCCCCACACACACACACCACCACCACCACCACTCTTAGTTAATTACAGAAATCTTTGCAGGGGAAATGGTCCAGCTGTCCTGAGGGATGGAGAATCTGCCTTGGCCTTTCTAGATGTGGTTCTATGGAAAGAAAAGGCAGAGTGAGTGATGATAAACCATCTGAGTTCAGGAGTCTAGAAAAAGGTGCTACTTACAGATGGTCAAAGAACACATATGGAGACTGATCCAGGAATTGGCATAAGAAAAAAGCATCATGTCTCTTAAAGGAGTATTTCCTTGACCTAAGTCAGGCAAAGGTCATAATAAAAGAGGTCTTTAAATATATGCAGCTCCTATTTTTTTCAACCTGGCTGTGAATTACACAAGGAGAGACTTACTTATTTGACTTAAGATTTATAAGGTAAATCTTCAAAGAAATGTTGGAATTACCAACCTATCTCTAGGTCCACTTGGATAATTTTTAGGTTCTATTTTATAGTGCTGAATTGATTTTTAAATAAATCAGGAATGCAGAAGAGGTCAAGTTCACTCAGACTTCAGGGAGGCAAGTGTTCAACCAGCTTCCCCCATCAAGTTCCCACAAGAGAGAGTAAAAGACACAGGGTCTCATTCTGAACCTGTCTCCTTCATTTGGAAACATAACTTTGTCCTCCAAGTGTTAGCTTGGAGGTTAATACCCATAAAGTATGAAAGTCCTTTGAAGTCAGATAGGAAAGGATGAAAATCTCAAGAACACATAAGAAGCCAGTACATATGAGAAAAAAATCCAATTTCACCACTAATAAAAAAGATACAATTTAAAACAAAAGAGCTCACAAAGACTGAAAAACTGTCAGGCATTATTGTTGAGGGTGCAGGGAAACTGTAGTTACAAACTGCTAGTAGGAACTACAATGTAATAGAAATTTCCAGAAGACACATTTGCAATACATCACAAAGGCCTTAGACATGTTAATATCCTTTGATGTAGCAACTCTTTTTCTAGAAATTTACCCAAAGAAATAACAGAAAATATGCATTGTATTTTCTAAACCAGGAGGTTTACCACTGTGTTATTAATAATAGTAAAAATTATGGACCTGCCCTATAACATGTTCCAATGCAACTATTTAAAGTTATGTTTGAGAGGAATGTTTAATAATATGGAAAATATTCATAACATATTTCGGGGAAAATAAGTAGGCTACAAAATGACAGGTAACTTTTGTACACCCACATAAAAACATACACACAAAGTGCTGGAAGACCGAAGTGCACAAAGTAAGTGGTAATTTTATTCCGTGTTATTTTTTGTTTTCTCTAATTTTCTACACTAACTATTCATTTGTAATCGGGGGAGTGGGGGAGGAGGAAGAAGAAAAAAGTGCATGCAAGATTTAAACAAAGCATATAAAGCAAAAAAAATCTACATCTCCAGTAGGCTCTAGTGTGTGGCCACTTTTAAAGCTTGGGGATGAGAATAAAGCAGCCCAGTGTGTGACCAAACCCAGGTATGAGGAAGGATGGCTGAGTGAAGTGGGGGTCTGGTCTCCAGGGAGAGCATTATCGAGCCATTTCTGAGGTCTCTCCAAAGTAAACACTTACCTATGAAAACTTAGATGGGTTTCTCTCCCTTCCCATGAAAACTAGCATCAGACACAGAAATCCACTGAGATGAGACAGCAACCTGCTTAGAGAAGAGGTACTGGGCCTCTCTATTACCTTCTCTGCCTTTGTGCCCAACACCACAACTGAGCAGTAAAATAGGACAGGAGTGGATCTCCTGAACGAACGAGTGAATGAGAGAAGGGATAGATCCTGGAGCAAGTTCAAAGCCACAGTGACACCAGCTCCCCACAGGGAGGATGGAGAAGGGAGAGAGCAGCTACAGTTATCTATCGCTGACATTACAGGGATGAGTGGGAGGTCAAAGAGAGCAAAAACTAAAATAAATAGAAAAGGTCAAAGGGGGCGGGGGCGGGGAGCCTTTCTCAGGTAGCTCTGGCAGGGAGACATTTTAGACTACCCAAAAGAATGTCTGTGCAGCTTTTAGGCAGGCAAAACCAAAGAAAGAAAGAAAGGAAAAAATCCAAATGCCTTTAATCCCAGCACTCAGGAGGCAGAGGCAGGTGGGTGGATCTTTGTGAGTTCGAGGCCAGCATGGTCTATAGAGCGAGTTCAAGGACAGCCAGGGCTATGCAGAGAAAGCATGTTTTGAACTCGCCCCCCCTCCCCCTTAAAAAATCAAGTCTTAACAATCTATTCCAGGTGACCACATCTTCCAAAAGACCCACAATAACACCACCACCAAAATCCATACTTCATCTTAAACTTCATCTAGGCTCATTTAAAAATAAGCATTCTTTGAATGCTAAGTATCAGGCTTCAGCTGAGGCGCTTTGTTTTGGCTACAAGAAGCATGATCCTTTTCAGAAATCCATGGTCCAGGGAGAGGACAAGTATGGATAAGCAAAGGACTCTATCCCAACTCTAGGATGCCATCCAGCACACCCCAGGAGTGTGAGTCATGTTCTGAAGCTGAGCTCCATCACACACTTGTCAAGTGCCACAAGCTCTGAGTCACACTGGGAGGTCTGACCACTGAAGATAGCTTCTAGGCAAGGACTACCTCACCACAGCCAGGAAGAGAAGGGACATTCATAGCCCCCAGACATTCCAGGAGAGAAAAAGAGAAAGAAAATGTTGCATTAGGTACCTGTGGAAATTGAACAAAATATTCAACAATGGGTAATTGCCACCTGCAGGGCTATCTTGCCAGCCTTCACAACTTTTCTTGTGAATTACTCTGATGTGCCTCCAAACTATTTTGCTTATATTTTTAAGTGTTGGACTTTTTTAAGTAAATGTGAATTAGTTTAGGCATATAAAGTGCTCACATGTTAAAGCAAGTCAGTATTAGCAATTAATACAATCATAAGGATCAATTTAGCCTGTTAATTTTCTATCATTATTGTTTTTTAATTGTGCTTTAATTTACAATTTTGTAAGATTTCTTTATTCTATTACTACTTGCTCTGCTGTTTTAAACCTCTGTGTCTTTGACGATGGTATTTATTTAGCCACTCATCTTAGCTTATTGTGTTTTTATTGTTCTCTTTAATACTTGTGCATCTTAATTGTTTTTAACCTTCATTTTGTATTTCAAATACAATTTTATCACTCGCCTGCCAATTTAACCCTGCCATAACTTTACAAGTGAATAGTATATTTTTATTTCATACTTGGGTCTTACTGTCTCACGCTTTTAAAAATTTTACCTCTTGCCATATATATCTTTTCCTATTTATCTTCCCTAATTTTATTCAAAGGGTATCCTATTCACACCCCTGTGCATTTACTCTTTTACCTATTTTTTTAAGAGTGTTATGTGCACAAGGGGGAAGGAAAGTTGATGAAGTCTCAGGCCACTGAGGTGAGGTGCTTTCTTACCCTTTGTCTGGGAGAGATGGCTATTAAGTAATTGCTGTTCCAGTTTCCTGCATGCTGACCTTTCAGCTTCTAACACTGTTATTTCATGTGCAAGAGCTATTAAAATATTCACAGATGTAAGTCCCCCTTTTCTCCATCTTACTGCCCCCTAGAATAGAAAAATCAGCAACTACGGCAACAGAGCTGCTTCTAACTGATATGAGTACTCCACACGCCAGTGCAAGCTTCCTTCTGTCCCAATGAACCTCCTAATCTCTCCAAGGGATGCTTGGTTTGTTTCTGATATCTGATGGCCTCTGAATTTCATGGGGCCACTGGGTGAAATGTCACAACAGAGGTAAAGAGTAGGCATCTGCAGGAAAGGACTATCCTTATAATTTTCCAGCTGTAATTTGGATGACAGAATTGTGGAGACATAGCAATCGGAGAGGATATGGAACTGAAGAGGGATAACCGAGTTCTTAGAGCTTTTTTTCATACCCTTTAGGTTCCAAAATACTCAACATAGAGTAACTTAATGAACACTAGTACTGTAAGGGTCTTGGCAACTCCCGCCATGTAAGTAGTTCAAGGGCTTAAAGGACCATTTGGACAAAAGTGAAAGTCAGAGGCTTTAGAGAGTAACTGTGTGGGGTCCACACCTGGTTCCACCTCTTACATGTCAGATGATCTTGGGTAAAATACTTAATCTTTTTGGCCTCAGCTGACAGACTCTAGTAGGAAACTCAATAAACGTTATAAGCTAGTGCTCCTGACATAAGATATTGGTAGAGGCACAGCTTAGCTCTAAAATTTAAACACACAGTGAGACATGTCTTCTGTCCTTTACCCCTCTAGAAGGGGCACAGAACCTTCAAACTTGTGGGAGGCCTCTCCAGAATGACTGGGCTGGGTGAGGGAAGGGCCTGATTCTTCCGCTGTCCGAGCATCGCTCCCTGGTAGTGTCCTTTGGGTGGAAGCTCAGTTGAGGCTGTGACCAATCACTTCCTGAAGAGGATGGAAGTGTAATCTCTCACAAGTGTTGACTTTGAAGGAATACAATTTTGTGGAAGTTTGGGGAGGCAAGGAAGGTAGACTAGACTTGCAGCCTAAGGACAGTGGATTAAAAAGCAAAGAAAGAGAAAAAAGGGACAAGAGAAATGAGGGAAGCTGGGATACCCTGCACTTGAGGAAGTCACCGTGGAGTTTCTGTTTATACATATTTCAAAAGCCTTTCTTATGAAAAATGAGATTATAATTCACTTTAAAAGAAAGCACACCAGATCAGAAGCAAAGACAAATACAGAATACACCATCTTACTTGACTTGAAATCGCTTTCCTGGGACTGTTTGGCTCTAGGAGAGTATGAGGATGAAGTCAGCTGGGGCAGGAGTACGAGGGGAACATTAGACTGTCTAGAAAAATCCAGACTATTCTGTGCATGTCTATGGGCTCTGCTCTTCGTCCTCTCCCTGCCCCCCTTTTCCATCCTTGTAAATTATGAGAAAGGGGCAGGCACACGGAGACACTGGACAGCAACCAAAACACAAGTGCACTGCATGCACCAAAATGCCACGCACATGTATTCACCATTTGCACATTAAGTTGTAGAAAATACGGCCTCAGAAGTGAAAACACTACATGTAAATACTAAACTCTAAGTCAGTGATACACATACTAGTAATATTTATGTAGGGGGGAGTATACTGTTTTCTGTACCATGGAACGGAATGTTCAGTGAACTGATGAAGGTCTGAAGGGTGCAGATATGTATGTATCATGATGCTGGTAAAATGGTACAGTCTAGTCGGTGAGTCCAATGATTGTACTATAAAAAAAAATCATGTGTGTGGATGCACAAGTGTGTGGGTGTGTGTGCACATACACATGCACAAGGCATAAAGAGAGGTTAAGGCAAACTCAGGTGTCAGTCTTCAGGAGTTTTGCATGCTTGCACACTTTGATTGAGACAGAGTCCTTCAACGGCCTAAAATTTTTGCCACGTGGGCTACACTTACTGGCCTGAGAGCTCCCGGGGATCCACCTGTCTCTGACTCCCATCCCACCTTGCCAGGAGTATAGGTGTGCACCACTGTACCCAGCTTCTTTCATGGGTTCTGGGGATTTGAACCCAGATTCTCATGTTTGCAAAACAAATTAATAACCCCAGGCCCTTGCACCATTAAATTCTCTTTTGAGGGGGAGGATATTTGTCAAAATTTAGAGTAAATTTTTGGAAAATTAAAAAGTTTGCAAAGAAAATAATATTAATTCCTTTTCTTAGGGAAGCCCTAATGCTAGGAAAAATTTAAAGAATAGTGCTACTAAGCAGACTTTCACAAGTTTAGAAGTTACTAGGGTGAAATCCTAGAAACTGACTGGATAGGTCTGGAGGGGGCCTGACGTTCCTCACTGTTCACTGGCCCCCATGGGATGCTGTAAAGGGGCAGGCCCCACTTTGCACAGACTAGCAGGGCAGGAGGGGGCAGCAAGGCAGAAGCTGTGGCAAAGGATTACAAAAGTCACCAGAGGGAACTGAAATAGAGCCTGCACTTTGTAGACGCACACAGTGGTTGAGACTTAGCCAAAGGGTTCAACGTGAACATGACCTGGGCAGGCTTGAAAAATTATAATTAGGTGAATTAGAAGCTGAAAGAACTGAAAATTGCTGCCAGTAGAGACTATAATAAGTGTAGGTAACTCTATATTTATATTTAAATCTTCCTCCATATTATTTCCTTGCTTAAAGCCTATTTTTATGCTAATGTGTGTTAACTTCTTATACATGGCTAATTTTTAATATGGGTTCTATATAGCTTAGAAAAGCAAAATGCATGGTTTTCTGTGGCGGTTGTTGTTGTTGTTAAAGGAAGTCTGCCCTTCTTTCACATGACTGCCTCACTTGGGGCATCTTACAAAGAGTGGCAGAGCACAGAGAAGGTCATACTGCCCAATACGGCAGCCAGTAGTCACAAGCTATTTATTTTGAAATTAATTGAAATTAGGTAAAATTAAAAACTCACTCTCTTACACTAGCCACATACCAAGTGCTCCATAGATATGTATTATTAATGGTTAACTTATTGAACAAGATTAAAACAGACTATTCTCATCAGGACAAAAATCTCATTTTTTTAGTCGCTTGTAAAAAAAAAAAACATGTAAAAGAATGCACGGCAAACACCAATCATATTTATAAGCAATTCGTATATTTTAGTTGGTTGGAATACATACATAAATGCCTCTTATGATAGCCAGCTCCAAGATTCCTTTAAGATAATGTATTATATTAATTACATTAGCTGGTACAGCTCTGTCCGAAAAGCAGATGACTAAGGCAGACAACTTCCACCTCTTTTAGCTTCTGGTGACTTTATGGATTGCCAGAGCTGTGTCCTATTAATGTTTCTATTACTGATGTGGGCTATTAGAAGGTTCATATACATATATATATATATATATGTATATACACACACACATATATATGTATATATCATTTATTCATTTATTTACCTACACTGCGAAACTGAAGCAGATTTAGATATGAAGAGACCTAAATATTTACTCTTAAGAGACATGGAGAAGAATCTCTGCAGACTCACATATAGTCGGAGATGAAGCAGAGACTTCAAAAAGTTACCTATTTTTACTATTGTGTAGTAACAATGGGATGTCTCTAAGAAAAAGGAATAATAGTCTACTGTCTTAGAGCACAGACTTCAGAAAGCAACGGTAGGCCAAGCTAGGTCCAGGAGAAAGTAGTCCCCTTCAGAAACCTATGCTGTTTTCCACAGTTGAGCTTTGTTGAATTTTCCCAGGGATACAATTCCTCTTTTACTTGTGGCTTTGAACATCTCTCCTTGTGCTTCATTATTTGGGGCATAGGAAAATAATCACTGTTCATAAATATAACATGTCCTTGGACAATGGCTTATATAATATCCAGCTCAACTGTCCGTTTTGGAGTTCAGGAAACTCAATCTTCTCAAAGGAAAATGAGCTATCCATAGTCCCATGGGCAGAGCTAAAACATATACTTTGCACATGCACACAGAACATAGATGTAGAGACCTTTGGAGTGAACACATCCCTAGCCCTGAAATCACCCAAGTCACTGTGAATCTACAAATAGATAAGGAGTGTGCAGAAAAAAGATGCTTGCAGTTGCACTAAGTCCGGAGTACAACTGTCTGGGGGGTGGGAGGTGCACTGTTCTTGAGATAGTACTGGTTGTTCATGAGTTGATTAGCACCAGAGTGTTCATTTGTTTTTGATGTGTATGGGTGTGCACCATGTGCTTGCCTGATGCCTGCAGAGGCCAGCAGAGGGTTTGGGATTCCCAGGGAGCGGAGTTAAGGCAGTTGTCAGAATGGATCCTGGGCCCTCTGGAAGAGCAGCCAGTGTTCTTAACTGCAGAGCTCTCTTTCTAGCCCTATCATCAGAGTTTTGTATTATTTCAGGTACAGAGTTTGTGTAACTTGACCTATATTTACATGGCATATATGCATTCCCCAAAGATAAAAAAAAATGCTTATGATTACTGAATGAGTGAGTGACTGGGCAAATATGAGAATGAGTGAATGAGCCAGTGAATGATCTGGCCATATTTGCTTGTGGTACCTTTAAAAGCATTTAAGCTGGCAGCTAGGAAAAATGATAGATGTATATAACATTATAGCACTGTTTTTTTTTTTAATTCATTAACAACTATGAGCTGGAAAGAAAAACGTTTTTTCAAAAGTCTCTCACGCAGGAGTTAACATGGTGTTAGGTTTTAAAGGTCTTCTAATTTAGGCAAAGAGTTCTGTCATGAAGGAAACTTTTCAGAGTCTGGTCATGCATGTGTGGACCCTCCATTTTTTCTCAGCTCCTCCATGTCACCAGCCTGCGGCTCTTCCCTAGTCCCTGGTCACAGGACCTGAATGTCATCCAAAGGCAGCAGACTGGAGGCACATCTGGATACAATTTAACCCTTTCAAAATCCAAATTCAAATTCAGTTTGTTAAAAGAGAATTAAACTTGGTATTACTAAAATGAGTTTTTAAAGATTTGCATGTGAATTTAATGATTACCTCTCTTTCTCAGTCCTACAATTTCACACGAGGCAATACAATCTTAATATACACTGTAAGTGAAGGGTCTCTCAGAAGCAGTTGAGAAAAAAGTAAAATTGTGGTATGCAGTCAAGTGTTGCTAAATAAACCTTGTGATACCTAAATGCTTGGCACATGTTTACTGAAATAGTAGGATATTTCTGTCCTAATGATTTACAGTCTATTTATTTACTTAAGCCACGCTCATTTTTTCCTCCTCCACCTAACATGAGAAAAGAGAAAAAGCCAAAACAAAACACCCACATTACAATTTTTTCAAGAGAAAAGCTTCATCTCTATTTTTCCAGTTCTATGATTACCACGAACCAAAAATTAATGAATTTTCCCCCCTATGACTGGGTGTCATCGGCACGCTGACGTTACAGAGACAATAACACTAACACTCACACGTGCACTAAAACCTTTGAGTAAGCAAAATCCACAGGTAGACTGACACTCCAGGCTGGCTGCAGCAAATTCACTCAACTCACATTTCAAAACAATTTAAAACAAATAATCTCATCCCACAGGGTAATGTCTCCGCTTTTACTAATCTCTAACTCCAAAGGGAGGGAGTTCTTGGAGTCAGACCTCCTCCTCCTCCTCCCGCATATCTGAAGTCAAGATACAATCTGAGGGGAAAACGTGGGTGAGCTAGATGTTTGACCTGGTGTCCCTTTAGCTAAGGGACTCAACTGTCACATTGTAGAATTTCCGAGCTGAAAGGGACTTTCAGGTTGGCTCATCCGGATCCCAGGTTCTAAGTTTCTTCCTTTCAGGTTACTTCCACTCTCCTACAAGCAGGGTGAGCAGGGTCCATCTCCACAGCAGGAGAGGAGCAATGAGAATTATGAGCGAAATGGCCACCCAACAAACAAGTACAGAAATTTCCTTAGGAAGAGAGGGGCTCTCGGGCTATGAGCGACAGGACCTACGGAGGCGATGCTCAGCAACATCACCATACAACACCTCACATGCTGAATGGAAGAGGAGAGCCTTGGGTTTCATTCTCATCCAAAACACATGTTCCTAAACATTTACAGAGCTGGTTTTCATTGTTGTTGTTGTTGGTGGTGGTGTCTGTTTATTTTGTTTTCAAAGCGGGGTCTTGATGTGGAACCCAGGCTGATCTTAACATTACAATCCTCTCCTCTCTCTCCTAAGCATGCATTGCTATGCCTGGCCTAGAAAGGTCACTCTCACAAAGTGATATTTAAGAACATTTTTGGATTTAAAACAGCCTATTTATGGATAAGTGAATATCCATAAATAATCATAATTAACAGATACCTTGCAGTTGATACAGTGGATGTGGCCCTTAAAAATGTTTTTAATTTGGTAGCATCTTTTCTTCTCCCGAATGACATTTTCACCAAAATAAGGAAACAATATTTGTATTTTAAGACCATACACATATGTAGGGATGAAAGGTACAATGGTAATAAATGTGCTTTTGGGAATTTAAGTGCCTAAGAGGTTTGTGTGTGTGTGAAATGGAAGGAAAGGATTGATAGGATGAAAGACACCAAGTAGGAACTGAGCTTAGGGCAGTAAATATGGTTGGGATGGGAATGGGATAGAGAAGGTAGTGTGGGAGTGAAGGGACAGTCACACAGGTGTCATAGAGAAGTGAATGCAGGGGCTAGAGAGATGGCTCAGTGGTCTAACCTCCAAGGGTACCAGGCACTCAGATGGTGCACAGACACAGGAGGAAGAGGAGGAGGAGGAGGAGGAGGAGGAGGAGGAGGAGGAGGAGGAGGAGGAGGAGGGGGAGGAGGGGGAGGAGGGGGAGGAGGGGAAGGAGGGGGAGGAGGGGGAGGCTAAAGATGTAACCAGGTAGTCGGGCAGTGGTGGTGTGCGCCTTTAATCCCAGCACTCGGGAGGCAGAGCCAGGCAGATCTCTGTGAGTTCAAGGCCAGCCTGGTCTACAGAGCGAGATCCAGAACAGGCACCAAAACTACACAGAGAAACCCTGTCTCAAAAAAAAAAAAAAAAAGATGTAACCAGGTAGAGGTCAGTGGATCACATGAATTGAAACCCAGAGTTTAAAGGCAGGTAGGTTGGGCCAAAAACTATGGAAAATCCTGTCTGTGGATTCAGAGTCTGGGCCTGCTTAGGCAGGCAGTAAGGCCTGCTAGTTATTTCTGAGCAAAGAATGGCACTAGAAGAAGACTGCCGTGGGTATGTGCGAGAGAGGCGGACCATAGACGGTAACAGCAGAGTCTGCTGCAGAAGCCGAGTTAATGGATCTCTTCCAGAATTGGGATGGTGGCAGGGTACTGGAAAGAGAGACTCTAGTCGCTAGGTGTTCTTCAAGAAGGTCGGATTGACAGAGAAGTGGAACAGTCTCCCTGAGCTACTGGAGCCTCTCTACCTACATCGAGAATCGCCTGAGGTCACGTGAAAACACACAGTATTTAAGGAGGTGTAATTTAGCTTTCATGGTGGCTATTGAGGGGGTCCCGAGGCCTTGAATAACTCTGTGCCCATCTTAAATCCATGCCTTTGCTTCAGAATAGTGCCCTAACCTACCCTTAATAGGAAACACCTTGTGTAAAAACTGCTCATAAAGAGGAGAAAAAGACCAAACCAGAGAGTTACCACTTGAAGCACTCTATACTGTATTCACATGACACAACTTATGCGTACGTAGCCAATCCCTTTCCACTCACTCCCTCATTTCCCCCGAAGCGTCCCCTGGGGTTGGGCTTACCAAGACAGGTCCTCTACCCACTATCCTTATAGGACGTTACCTCTACCCCTTTGCAATCCCATTGCTCTGAGCTCGGATCAAGGCGAGCGGTCCACATTTTACACGACTTAAAAATAGCTACTAGCTGGATAAGATATGGGTGCTGTGGAAACGCAGCCAGGGAGCAGATGAACGCTGCCCAGAAAATGTCCTCCATCAAATGAGACACAACCCAGAGCCCAGCTGGGAATTCCATTGCTGCTTTGGGTTTAGGGATTGTTTATTTTTGCCTTTTGGCTCGGATCTTTCATTCCTGCCCCTGTCTCTTCTTGTGTCTCCTCCCTTTTCCTCTTTCTCTATCTTGGCAGTTAGAACCCTACTTTGTGTATGCCCATGCCCCGGCTTCTAATACCAACATCTAAAAATACATCTCGCTACAACCAGCCTCGTCTCCTGCAGGTGGCACATTTCAAATCGGACACCAAAGCAACATATTCTATCACCACTGTCCTTTGATGCACTGAGCCTGTGTATTAAAGACTCAGAAATAAAGTAACCGCAATTTACAGGGGGGGAAAAATTAATACACATGAGTGACTCTTTCAAGTGGCATTTTCCAGCCTAGTTTTTGTGCCGGGCTTATGTAATCAGACATAATTGTCTGCACATGTTTGTTATACTATCTCAGAAATGATTTCCAGCCTACCAGATGACGTCAAATACTGGACATCTCCTTCCTCTGGCCCCATCTAGTCCCGCTCACTACAGCACCGAAATTTGGTGGGGGGGAGGGGAGACATCAAATAAGAACACTGTCAGACCCATCTCTTAGTGAGTCATAAGGACATCCTTCAGTTTCTTTTTTTGCATGTATCTATATTTTTGTTCCCACATCTTATACATTCTTCATAGTCTCCTCTTTCATGTATGCACAGAACTATTTCTGGAAAAGTCTAATACCACACAAACATTCAGCAATGCACAGATGCATGTGCTTTTAATGCCACAGACATCCAGCTCCTGCCTTCACTGGGAACTTTACTTTGAGAACACATACTACATTGAACCCCGTACTCTCCTAGGCAGGTTTCCCAGCAAGGCACATGATAACAATGACTACTGCTATCATAGTGCGACATGGGAAGAATCCCTTCTCCTAACTTTTCTAGAAAATGACATGACTGTTGAAAGTATGTTCAACAAGACAGGCTGGCCTTTCCTTTCTTCTCAAAGAGAGATCAACAGTTAGGATATTGAACTCGGGGGAGTGGTGATGCACACGTTTAATCCCAGCACTCAGTGGCAGAGGCAAGAGGATCTCTGTGAGTTTGAAACCAGCCTGGTCTACAAAGCAATTTCCAGGTCTGCCAGGACTGTTACATAGAAAAACCCAGTCTTGAAACCCCCACCCCAAAAAGAATTTTTAACTGTAAGCAACAATATATGTCACCACCCCCGAAAAATTTACTGCCTAACGACTGGCTCCCTTCTGCCATACCCTTACCAAAGTGCTAGCCAAGTCATGTATGAGGCTCTCTAGTGATGGGAGACCTTGACTGTTACAGAGGCCAGTTTGTACCTGTTATCATAGGAACCTTGACTCCATTTCTCTGATGCTTCTACTCAGTAAACCCATCCTGTCCCGTTGAGACCATTCCTGATGAGGCTGAACCCTCTCTGTGAGAGCAGCATTAAAGTTGTTATATATCACCCACACTTTCTCTTTTACGGGATAAGGATTCCTCCTCATGTGTGTGTGTAGTTTATATATGGGATTGTGTGGGTGTGAGCATGCGTTCACGTGGGTATGTGTACACGTGTTGCTGTTGCATGAGTATGTTGAGGCCAAAGGTTGAGGTCTGGTATCTTCCTTGATTGTTCTTCACTTCCTTTCTTAAGACTGGGTCTCTCTCACTAGGCTATCCCGCTAAAGAGCTCTGGGGATCTCCCTGCTCTGCCTCCCTAGCAACGGGTTTATGGATGCATCGTCAGAGGACTTTTTACATGGTGCTATGGATCCAACTGTGGTGTTCACATTTGCACAGCACTTTACCGATGGGGCTATCAGTCCCGTCATTCCTCATTTTTAAAAGAATTATTCTTCATCTGATGAAATAGCTGCTCTTCTCTTGATTCCTTCCAGATCTGCCATAATTGGGTAGGACAAGACTCAATGCAGAGTTGAAGGGGCCATCCCCCATGTCCTTGTAGACATTATGCCTCAATTAGAATAGACTGAGATCACATTATTAAATCATGACTCCATTGCCTTCCTTTCACTCCTAACTTACTTTAATCACAACAGCAACAAACAATAACAACGACTCCCAACAACCAACCACAGCTCTGCTGTCTTCCAGCAGTTCCAAGTCAATCATCCCATTGGAGCCTCCCGTGACCTCCAAATGCCTGGAAATCACCCCTGATCTAAAGAACGGCCTCCCTTTTCCAGGCTTCCCTCATGTCCCAGCCTGCTGTCATCGCTGCTGAGATAGCAGACGATTGATCTGAGAAATCAAGTTGGATTGCTGTCCCAAATCTACACTCGGTTCTCCTTGTGTCTGTCTGATCGATTTCACTCTGTGCGACATAGCTTGTCGCTATGAATTTTCATGCTAGTCAGGAGCCGCCAGCGCACCCAAGAACAAGTGGAAGATGGTCACACCCCCCTCCCTGTCCCTTCAACATACTAGGCCTTGGTGTCGGTGTTCGAAAGTCATCTATTGGCAGATTTGGAAAGAGGGTGTTTTATTTTTACGGCCGCAGACCTGGATTCAATGGATCTGGGCCACTGGCTTTCTTCTCCAGGTGTCCCGGTCCCAGCCTGTGGTGACATTTCCTAGCACAACTGTGCTAGGTGTCACCTGGTTAGCAGCTCCTCTCAGCTGAACGCATGTGGCCGCAGGTGCCACGCAAACATTGATTGTGTCTGACAGCCCTAGACGCCAGCTGCCTGCACGAAGCCTGCCCAGTCACCACGTTCTTTCATGGGGAGGATGCTGCCGATGGCATGGCCGACACAGAAACAAGAAACTAGGTGACGGTCCAGCTAAGACAAGTCCTACTAAGTGGCATTCTGGGCCCTGTGGCTTTGAAATAATTGGCAGTGATAGAATAGAAACAAAGGGTTCGGGGAGCCTTGTTTGCTTACACTGATGCCCTGCGGACTGTACATCTGACTGGCTGCGAGTCCGTCACTGTATCCTCCTGTCTGGCTGATAACATGGCGAAGGGTATCCACCTAGACAGAGGAACAACAACAGAGAGGCAATTAGTCGGAGGGAGGGAGGGAAGGGACATGGCGCATCATCATCTCAAAGGCTACCAATGTGGCATGCCGCATTAAAGCAATCATTTTAGAGATACTCTTCCTGGGGGAGAGTCCAGGAGGAAGCGGGTGGGACTCTCCCTCAAGCCAAATCCATTGTTACTTCTGAGTTCAG
The DNA here is from genome assembly GCF_007827085.1 of Peromyscus californicus insignis. Lineage (NCBI taxonomy): Eukaryota > Metazoa > Chordata > Mammalia > Rodentia > Cricetidae > Peromyscus > Peromyscus californicus. Next base: position 53,358,365 of record NW_026294436.1, read on the forward strand.
TAAAACAGTCAAAGAAAACCTGGGATCCCAAAACTGAGACAGATTACACAATGCTGTGTGAGGTTGACCAGGACTCTGGTGCTAGAGGACGTGGGAGGAAGAGGAGGGAGATGCTTCTCCCCCTTGCCCCTTTTCTTCCCTGTAGATTCTCCCACACAACTTGTAGGAAAGCAACGATTCTGTTTAGTCTTGGGTAGACATGTCACAGAGAGAGGGGACTGGGATAAAGACCCATCTTTTTTTTTTTTTTTTTTTTAAACGAGGATTTAGACGATGGTAAGTTGTTTAGACACATGACCAAAGTCTGCCTGTATCACCTCAAATTTGTTCCAGGCAGTGTTTCTTGAGCAAGGGGCTGAGTCACCAGCCAGCTGTCTATTCCAGGCACGTAATGCTTTCTGTTCCATGTGTCGGATAGGACACAGGGGTAGACGTGGCTCCTATCTTCCCAAGTCACTGTGACCCAGAGCATACGACTTTACCCTCTCACGTCACACTTCATGCTGAGACAGTAGGATGGCTTCCTGAGGTATCTGTGTTGAAGGCGGATGGTTTCGCTAAGAAGCACTGAGGTTTTACACATGACTGACTTTTGGTTCCCAGTGTGGTTTTATCATCAGAAACTGGAGTCCACTGACCTCAAGGGTGACTAAGCATATGTGTTTGGTCCAGCTGGCTTGGTAATTTTAAAGCTTAAAATGCAACAGGAGGTACTAAGGCATTTGCCTGATCACTGATGACATCTTTATGTTAGCAAATCCTGAAGATGGGAAACCAGCAGATGAGAGGGAGACTCAGAAGAGACAACGGGCTGAAATTCCTTTTCCTTTGAAGAATGATGAAGATGCCAGGTCCACCTGCCTCACACATCTCCTTCACCTCACTCTGTACTTCTTCCTTTCCTACTTTCCTAGTGTGACTGACAAGCCAGAGCCAAATATACTCCCAAAGCATGGCCACGATCCCCTACGAGAATGGTTGTATTTTCTGCTTTGTCTTGTTTTGATTTGGTTTGGCCATTGTGTGTCTGCCTCTCCCTTCCTTCCTTTTTCCCTCTCTCTGTCTGGACAGGAGCAGGAAGCTGGTACAACTGAAGGCTCTTGGACCCTACTGAATTCACCTGGTGGCATATTGGCTGGGTCCCTACCTGTGATTGCACGTTGGCTCCAACCTGGGCCCCTTGGTAAGAATCCCCATTGAGTGACTGCACGCTCATGAACAAATCTCCAGAGTTTGACATGTTAAAAGAACTGGAAGAACCTGGAAAGGAAAGAGTGAGGCACCTGAATCACAGAAAGGAAAAGGCTCAACCCCGCAACCAACAGCCAAGAGGAGAATGGCATGCAAAGCAACCCCCCAAATCAAATGTAAGACAAAAACAACACCCACAGAGCCTGGTTAGTAGCATGAAGAACAGAACAAGCAAGAGGGTGCACACTGTGGCTGTTACATGAAGCGACCCCTCACTACAAGTTGTCATTAAGACTGCTTTCTGCTAGCAACTTTAAGCTGAGAAAGGGAAGCTGAATTCGTCTAGTGTAGTCTACATAGGATTTCTCTTTCTTGCTGCTAATGTTCTAGGTTTGGCCAGGAGGCCAATAAGATGGAGACTATGACCAATAATATGGGTTGGCCAGTGACAGCTCTGCCACCATAAAAGAGCATCAGGACACCTTTTATGGATTCTAAATATGTTTTGCTGAACCCATCTACTCACATCGGGGCAGTACACAGGAGAGTGCATAGAGGCAATGTCTCCTGGGGTCTATTGATACTTTCGATTTCTAGAAATAAGGTAAACTTCTTTGCTATGTGGCAAGAGCCCAGGAAACCCCGAAGACAGCAAGATTATGTGAGAATGGCTTATTCTTCCCATCAGTTGCCAGAATACAGAAAGATGAAGCAGAGCACTGGGCCAAGATGTTCAAGCATGCATGAAATGCTTCTAGTAACTTTTAAAGTAGGCCTCTAGAAGGGGCGGGTAGCATGGGCTTTCACCTCCAAGAGATGGAAGTTCCATCCAGCTGGCCTTAGAGCCAGCCACAGGCTTCTGTGGGGTGAACCCAGCCCAAGCTCGCCCTGAACACCAGGGCTTGTGAAGCTAATCAGAGCTCTGAAGCCATCGTGCAGTTCAGCGCGTAGGAAAGGAAGCTCAACGTGCAAGGTTTGGTTAAAAACGTGACATTAGCCTGGCAAAGGAGAGACCTCAGGGACCCAGGTCAGTTGCACTCTGTGACTTCTAACCCTGTGCTCTTGCCCTGAGAGTCTTCTGACAGCCACCGCCAATGGGGAGTCACCCAGCAATGAGTCATGCCCGCCCCCCTCAATCTGTTGCATTCTTTCTCTTCTCCCAAGACGGGGATCTGAGCTCTGCAAGAGAGCTCTCTATCCACAGCTAAGTGGAGGAGAAGGCCTTTCCTTTTCTCCCGGAGAACAGCCACTTAGTAGGCAGTGTGTTCTCCTCTCTGCCACAGCACTTGATATACGACCGTCTCCTGTGCCATCACGTGTCAGCATCGAGAGCCACTTAGAGGAATCAGGTGTTTGTAATCGTGGGAAGAATCACCAGTTAAGAACTATCTCCATTTTCCTTAGCTCTGGGGAGTGTGCATCTTCACACAAGAAACTATGTAACTCTGTTTCTACATAAACTGATGCTGCCTCTAGCCCTTGTCTCATCCCTGCTTTTCATGCAAAGGGAATGTTATCTTCATGGTTGAGAGAGAACTTAAATATTAACAAAAGGACTGTGTCTCGTCTGGCACACATTTCTCTATGTAGCTTATCTAAAAGGAATTAGAAGCATTGGATCTTAGCAAAACAGGAACAAGACCTCATCATCTGTGATTTATATTCAGTCAGTGGGATGAAGATTAGGCTTGTAACTTCCTTCCACTATTATGTGACACACTATATTTGAAACCATCTTCCCCAACTATGGAGAAGCAACATGTACCATAGATCCCACTCTTGCGATTGTATAGCATACCCAGTCTTTGCCATACATGTTGTAGCCCCCTCAGATAAAGTTGATAATCACAGAGACATTCCCTAAGCAATAAAGCCATTGTAATAGAAGGGTCTTGTTCAGTACTCATTGGAACCGAGAACCTACACAATAGCCACACTCACGTCATCAGACTTCCCATGCTCCTTAGCTCCAAAGTGCTGAGTCTGAAGCCCAGGTATTTTATTTCTCCTCCACTCCCAGATACCATGTAATCATCACACAGGCTGTCTGCCTGGCTGAGGGTTTATTGGTAACCACTACACAAACTGTGCCATGGGAGAAATCCCCCAAAGGGCTACACTGAGGCCAAGGAGCATGGCATCCATAGAAGCGTGCAGACATGGAGTGTGCCATTGACAAGATACACACTGCAATCGACACAGATGATTTCCAAAAATATATGTGCATAGATAAATTGTAAATACGTCTGCCTGTGTAATATACACAGGGATAAATATGCGCATACAAATGTACTTCTTGTACAAATGCATTTGTATCAGAGCAGTAATTGCAGAAATAGTCCCTCCTGCACTTGGATGTGCTGGTTCAGCATTTCATGGTCTCTGTACACCCATGGATGGTACTGTCATGGCTTCTGACTCTCTATTATGGATCTAGAGGCAGTGATGGAGTGGAGGACAAGGTATGTCTAGTTCCACAGTAAAGCCTACATAAGCATCAAGGTACGTGTGTAGGGGGAGGGGTGTGTTCTTCACCCAGCATTAAAAGTTGGAAAAAATGGATCATTGAATGGAGAGCCTCCTGAGAAGTACATAATTCCCAGACAGAAAGTGAATGGGCTTTCTAAGAAGGGTGGTGGAATTCCCAAAGAGCAGCTGCATATAACCCAGTTTGCTGAGATCACCCAGTCACTTTATCTGCAGGGTGCTGTGGAGGGATCAGCAATGACTAGGAGCGCACTTAAAGATGTATTTGGCAATTCGAAGGTTCTGGATTTGGCTTAGGAATGGAGGCAGGTGTACACACACAGATACTTGGGGTATGTGCAGAGTGACATTTGCACTTAATGAGACAGAGACTAAATAAAGGATCACCCAGGATTCTAAAGCATTTGCTTGGGCAAACACTATGACATGGAAATGTATTAACATCCATTTTCATAAGGCAAATTCCTGTAGATAGTATTTTCACTTCAAACGTAGGAGTCTAAAGCTTGTTCAGAAAAACAAAACAAGCAAACCAAACCCAAATATGCAACAAAATCCAACTAACTTAATAATAAAATATACTGAAGCCTAAACCTAGAGCATGGTTTCCCAGTCTGGGCACCACCGACCCTTTAGGCTGGATGATTCTTTGCTGTGGGGAATATCTTATACCTTGTGCGATGGTTAAATGGTTCTCCAGCTCTATCTACTCATGTCAGATGACAATGAAAACCACCTCCAGATACTACTGAATGTCTACTGGGGTACATACTGACCCCTAATCGAGAACCAATGGCCCACAACAAAGACAGGGTATGTGTCTTAAGAAACTCAAACTGTCTGAAAATATGAACTCATGGCAGCTGGCAACTACTGCTTTAATTTCTGTAGTCTAAAAAAAACCATGGACGAGGGACCAGCCTGATTCAGCCAGACTTCCATGTCATCTGAGAGTACAGAGGACAGATCTTCTTACTAGATGTAAACCTAATCATGTCTTCTTCTTGCTTCCAAGAAAGTGTCTGCCCTTTTCTGAGTCTTCAGTTCACGCTTTTATAATCTTCTCAAACATGGGAAATTGAGAGCTCATCACTTGGGGTTTTCTCAATTGAGTGATAGCCAAGGGTTTTGACAATTATGTCAGTTGGTCCTCTCTCTCCCTACACCCTTTCTCAACTTTCTTTCTTCCATTCTTCTCCATTGCTGCATCCGCTTCGCCCACCTCTGCTGGAAGACACCATAAAGTATGTGGAAAGTTTCTCTACACTTGGAAATTCCCCCGCAAAACCCAGTCCTAAGTGATTTTTTTTATGAAGTGCGGCTACAGAAAAGGATGCGACAAAGTCTACTGAGGAAACAGGAGGTGTGGTCCTGCTAACCACCCTGAAGTCAGGGGAGGGAAGAGGATATGTCTGCAGTACTGTCTTTCTTGCAGTGGAAATGATATGTAAACTAAGCAAACATTCTGGGAGAATTTCCATTTCCAGGTTGAGAGTATAAAACCATCCTGGGTACCAGAATCCAGGATTTCAAAATCTACCCAAATACCTTTTCATATATTAACCTCTTATTTACAATCTCTATCCATTACCATTTCTCCTTCGAAATTACTGAAGAGCCCCAATGTAATAAACACTCTATATAAAAGTTTGAGCACTTATCTTCCAATCTGTGCCATGATTTAGGTGGATAAAAGCTGAAGAAAATACAGAAAAGCCCATTTAGAACTTTTCCTGTTAAGACATTTATCTTTTGAAATTCCATGCTACTGCACATCTACAATAGTGTTTTCTTTGGTCGCTGTATTAGAAAGAGAACATTACAAAGGGTTCCTCTGCGAATTATTTCCAACAACTTAGGCACAACTGGAAGGCTTAGCTCAAGTTTTCCATAATAATGTACTTTGTGCTCAGAATAGTCATATGAAGTTTAAGCCACCAGAAAATTCCTTAGAAAACTGTAATCAGACTGACATTCTATAAGAGCCAACATAATTCTTAAACACAGAGTGGGGGTTAAAATGCTTACTTTTCTCTTTTTAAGGGCTTTAGGAAAGAAAAATAGTTATGGATTTAGTAATGAAGGGAGCCCACAGGGCCTTTCTAAGGACTAGTCATAAATCATGCTAAGCCATCTGTGATGCAGATATAGCAGGGACAGGGAAAAAGTCATTTTGATATCTGTTTTGCATTATGATAACCTCTGCAGGAGCGTTGAGTGCATTTTTGCTAATATTGACAAAATTATACTTCTTCCAAAGAGATAAGTGTGAATGCCTGCCTAGCACTGCCATTCACCTTGTGATGCTTGGTATGAAATCTTTAATAATCGACCAGATAGGGAAGGAGGAAACTATGGTTATTGAACCTGTTAGCCTGGCTCTTTTATCAATCACACCATGATGAGGAAGAAGAGCTACGGCCAACAACAGCAACAAAACCAACAGAGCTTTCAAAAGCAAATGTGTTCTTCAGGGTAGCCTGCCCCGCATGTCTGAGAAACATAAAACTGCATCAAATTAAACAGTGTCCTATGATGGCAATGTTTACAAATCCAAAGGCTCTCTTCATGTGATTCCAATGAAACAAAAGAAGGTCTTGGTAATACATAGCCCAGGGACTTGGAGAACCTGATGATAACACATCACTGCAAGAAGCAGCTTACAGAAGAGAAGTGAGTGGGGTCCTGCAGGTATCCAGTTACAAAGGTGGTATATGGCAAGGAGAACCTCTTCAGTGAACAACTAGACTATGAGGTTGAAGTCACGATAGACTCAAAGAAATCCCAGAAATCCCAGATTTGCAACCATATTATGATTCGATATATTGAGATTTGCTAGTATATTATTGCTATCATCAGACTTAGAAGTGCATTCCACATTCCAAATAAACGTATTTTGTCTGTTATAGAGAAGGACGACTTCTGATACTAAACATATTTAATAAGGAAATGTTTGTTTTCCCTTTATCCCCTCCAGTAGAAGCAGCAACATGTTTTCTATAGCATACAAACATGAAGGTTATATGTCATATATCACTGACTTTTTATTGCCATCATGGAAATTCAGAAGTGGCAGCACAGGGCCTTTCCCCAAATGTACTTCTATGTCAGCCTAAAGTCTGAAGTTAGTGGCACAATGTGTGGTTGTGAATAAAATTTAGATCCAGAGTAAATAAATGATTGAGATTATAATATGAACACTCGAGTCTGAAAGGTCTGAATTAACAGACTGCAATTTTCCTGATCACTTACATAAAGAAAACCAATAAAAACCAATAGAGAATAATATCTCTAAAAAGCATCTAGGAAATACTGTAGCCTGGCTCTGTACACCAGAATTTGCTAATGAGATCTTTGCTAGACGAGTGAACACTCCTGCACAAAATGTACACCAGCAGATGACTCAGACACTATAGCATGGGGACAGTGAGATAAACGCGGATCAAAACATCATATGAGGACCCAAAGGAACAGCCTCTAAATATTAAGTTTAACCTGTGAGTTTAGAGGACTCGTTAAAACCAAACAATGTACCTCCATTTTAAGTTCAACAGATTCATGACAACACAAACTTGCAGACAGTCCCATCTTATAAACACATCATCCTTTGGGTTTGACAAGAAAAAATCCAAAGTGTCACTGACAACAAATGATAACTGGATGTATAAATTAATGAATCAAAAACGGTAAGAATTAAAAGAAAGTCTCAAAGTAGGAAAAACAAATATACAAATGGAGAACAATCCCCCCCAAATCAAAGAAGAAACTAACCCGCTGAGTTGGGAGTGGAGGGCGAGTTAGCTTGGCTTCCATGGGCTGACACATTGGTGGCAGTGACAGCCGTTTTGGCAGCATAAATATTGGCTTCCTCTTGAAATTTACCTATGTTCTTCTTGTACCGGATTCGCTTATTTCCAAACCAGTTTGATACCTAGAGCAGCAGGAGAGAAGATTCGAGAATTAGCATTTCACCCTTCAGAAGACATTGCAGAGAAACAGAGGGGTCTGGGAAGGGATGGGGTGGGGAGGTGCAAGGGTGGCTGGAATACTCTGATCTCACTTATGACTTTTGTAATATTAATTAAAAGCCCTGAAGTAAAGTAAGCTCCTAGAGCAATGACCTAATATGGGTTCTCTAAAATCCCACAAGACAACTGTGATGGCCACTCTCCTATGGAAGACTTGCTCCCTGAAGCTAAGACTCTCGATTTAAAAACAAGTATTTTCAATTTGCTTATTCCCTAATTTATGACATTTAAATAGACATATTAGGAGAAATGTTTGTTCTTTTCCAAAGCAATGCTAAAGCTGACATTGCACATTAAAATACACAGACCTTTAAAAATATCCATATAAATATACACCAACATACGGACGCTTCCATGCATATGCTCGTTTGAAATTTTCAGAAGTTAAATGACCTTAATATAAACTTTGATTCTTAGCTGTATTGTGCTATAGACTTTATCAATATAGTTTCACTCATCATCTTATACAAAGCTTGGTCTTATGTATAGAAAAAAACATGATGCATACAACTAATTATTACTTTGAATTCCTGCTTTTAAATGTTAAAGCCAATGAACACAATAAACCTAATTTACTTTCTTTTGTTCATTTATTTCCTTCCTGCGGCTCACAGCAGCTGTCTTGGCTCCAGTTGGCACTTCTTCCCCATTGAGACAAAGACTTCTACCAGAAAGAGCCGGGGCATACATTGACGTTTACCCCGCAAGTCCTGCCTCAGGGAGGAACCTTTAATAACACCCCACTTTTCAATAGGATTTTGGAATACAGCATTGTGGCTTTTATTTAGTTACAGAACAAACTGTGAAAACTGATGAGAGAAGAGCAAATTGACCACACATGTAACAAACATACCTCATATATAATTCATACTCAACCTTCCATCAACAACGGCAGATAAAGACACTTTAAGGTGCAACTACGCTTATTTTTTTAATGCATTTACAAAGCTAACACATCTTCTCAGGCTAGCTAACAGTCAGAGGCTTATGTGGCTTATGCTACAGCAGAAATGCCAAGTCTTTATTATGAAAATCAAACTGTACCAGTGCAATATTTGTAAACAAGAGAGGAAAAAATTCAATAATAAGTTCCTTTATTTGTTGTAAATGCAGAAAAGCAGAGCTAAACTGGAGGAGGAAAGGTGCTTCTGAGTACAATTCAGGACCATGCCATGGCCAACTGCACTTTGAAATTCAAATTTTTCTTGATCTAAGTTTCCCTGTTTATATGAATCAATCATAATTATCATTGCTTATGGACTTCTATGGGCAACAGGGAGCAAAGGAAAAGGTAGGGGCGTTTTTCAAAAGTAGCTGGAAAAAAGAGGAAAAGATGAAGATAGTTTAGGAGAACCTTCCAAGAAGAAAGGAAAAGACCGAGGTCCAGTAGTAGCTATATGTGGACAAACAAGAATGAAAGAGGTGTGTGAGGGATGTGCTGCGGGAAAGATTTCCTGTTTACCTGAGAAGAGAACTGTTTGGGAAGATGGTAGGTAGGCTCCGCCGTTTCCTACAGTGCACCAGTGGTATCGTCTACCTCGGATAATAAGTAGAGCCGGTGTTTCATTAATTAATACTCAACTGTCACAGACTAAAGGCCTCATATGTGTCAAGCACTAGGGATGCATATGGATGAGGTAGCATGAGTCAGGCAACACAGAAAGAATAAGAGGTTTTGTGGGGAGTGTTTGATTTACATCTCAAGCATGTTACGTTTCAAGAGTCTATGGGCAGAGCCATGGCAAAATCCAGGGGAAAGTGAGCTACATGGGTCCAGTGTTCCGGGACAAAAGCCCCATCTGGATATTCAAATGGAGTTGCATTTGTAGCTGTGAGTGTGTGGAATGGTGCTTTTCAGAGTTAAGTATTCACAGATGGCTTGCAAAAACAGATTCCAGGACCCATTCTCAATGATTTGGATACAGGGCTTGCATAAGACTCAAGAGTTTGAACTTCACACAGCTCACAGGTGCTCTGCTGCTGCTGCTGCTGCTGCTGCTGCTGCTGCTGCTGCTGCTGCTACTGCTGTTACTACTGCCTGAGGACCACACTGTTGTGGAATATTAGTTGTAGATGTGCTCCATTCGTTTATGCTATGGAATATTTGCTTGATGATGCAAAGATGTGTTGCATTCTTTGATGTTGCATTTGTTTAACTCTGTGAAGCTGTGTTACTTTGCCTGTCTAAAACACCTGATTGGTCTAATAAAGGGCTGAACAACAAATAGCTAGACAGGAGAGGGATAGGTGGGGCTGCCAGGCAGAGAGAATGAATAGAAGAAGAACAGGAAGAGGAAGGAGTAAGAAAAAGTGGAGAGGAGGACACCAGAGGCCAGCCATTCAGCCACATAGCAAGCCACAGAGTAAGAAGTAAATAAAGGTATACAGGAGAGAGAAAGGTAAAAGCCCATAGGCTAAAAGCAGATGAGATCATTTAAGAAAAGCTAGCTAGAAATAAGCCAAGCTAAGGCCAGGCATTCATAAATAAGAGTAAGTTTCCGTGTATTTATTTGGGAGCTCGGTGTTGGGCCCCAAAGAGTAAAAGGAAAAAAAAAAAACAAAAAACAAGTACACCACACTCTGAATAGCACTCACACAGAAGGAGGGCCCTTTGGGGACTCTGGAGAGGAGATAGTCATTAGAGGTATTTCAGATGAATTTAGGTATATAGGCCTATTTTTGTTGGGGGTCATGAGAAAAACCAACAGCTTATAAGTACATGTCAAAAGAAGTTGTGGCTAAAAAGGGATGATTAAGGTCCACTGACTGGAGCACGTACTGATGAAAGCTAAGAGAAGGAGAAGGGAGTAGACTTCAAAAGATGGAGTGGGGCTGGCTCAGGGCAAGAGAGGAAGCCCGGAGATAATGGTACCAAGAAACCAAGGATGGTTAGATGGGTCCCATGAGTCTAATGCTAAACAGGATGGTTGGTGAGCTTCCATCTGACAAAGAAACTTAATACTTCACGAGATCTGAGACACGGGACAACTTTAACATGCAGGTTCCAACCAGCCATGATTGGTAAGTGGTATAATGAAAACTCTTCAAAAGTAAGAGTGAATCCCCTAGAACCTCACATTGACCCTTCCCAAAACAAGCTCCCAGCCTGTTATCCTACAAATGGTATCTTGTGTTTCCCACCAGGATTTGCTTATCAGTGTGGAGCAGATAAGCTTATTGTTGCGGTGGTGGTGGTGGTGGTGGTGGTGGTGGTGGTGGTGGTGGTGGTAGTGGTGGTAGTGTGTGTGTGAAACAGAGAGACAGAGACAGACACAGAGAGGCAGGCATGGCCTTAGGATAGGTGGGGGAAAGAGAAAGGTGACATAGAATATAAATACTTCTTGTGGTGAACAAAGTGTTCACCACTTGAGTTTCCATGATGAGAAAGGTAGAGGTCTCTAGAGCAAGCCAGGACCATTTGCTGTGATCTTGATTGGCTCCAGAAGGGTTCTTCTTCCTTTCTAAGATAAATTTGAATTCTGGAATCACGGACTTCAGATTCAGTCCATGGGGTGGTTTAACTCTCCCTTGGAAGTAGAGGACTAAAACCTGTGGACCTGTGACTTAGTGGTGTGGTTTGTGCCTTCAGACCATTCCTCAGATACTCCACCAGTAGCAAAAAGCATCATTTCTCCACCCCACCCCGCTTCTATAGACAAGAGGTCTAAATCTAGACAAAAATGGTAACATCCCTAGATAAACACTAGGCTAGGCTACTGAGTTTGAATACACGGGTCCTACTTTCCTTAACTGTTAAGACTGGAAATGACCTTCAGCTAGGTCAGAGAAGCTTCACGAAGGCCCGGGTTAAAAGGTCTATATGTACTCTGTGTTACCTAAGCAAATGTTTCCAAGGACAGTTACTACTGTAAGGAAGTCTACTTCTCAAATCTAGGGGACTATATTATTTTTCATATACTTTTTTATTCTGAGGCAAAGGTTCAATAATAATACTGCTTGCTTTTTTTTTTTACATTAATGTTAGAGATTCCACGTCTATATAATTTTTGCATCAAGTATCTTTCCAAGTCAGTAGGCACCTGTTACAGTTAATGCATGCTGGAAGAAGGGGGCACTCAGTGACATTTTGTGAAACCATTCCAATGGAATCAGAGTGGCATGCTAAATTCCTTCTCCCAATCAGTTGTTAGTTGTAGACTCAGAACATGAAGAGAAAGCATTTATAATCCTTTCATTCAAGTAGTTTGATTCACTGACTCTCATTAAAGTTCCTGGGTTGGGAGGAAAATGCTAAGGAATTGCCTGAGTTGGAAGAAACAGTATGAAAGGTGCAGGTATTGTGTAATAAACCTTATCCATTGTGGTGGTTTGAAAGAAAACAGCCCCCAAAAGGAGTGGCACTATTACAAGGTGTGGCTTTGTTGGAGTAGGTGTGGCCTTATAGGAGGAAGTGTGTCACTATGGGGATGGGCTTTGAGTTCTCCTTTACTCAGTCTATGCTCAGTGTGGTAGACAGTTCACTTCCTGTTTTCTGCAATCAAGATGTAGAACTCTCAGCTGCCTCTCCAGCATTATGTCTTCCTGCATGCCACCATGCTTCCCACTATGATGACAATAGACTAAACCTCTGAAAACTATAAGCCACCCTAATTAAATGCTTTCCTTTATAAGAGCTGCTGAGGTCATGGTGTCTCTAAGATCATAGCAATAGAAACCCAAAGACACCCAATCCAGAGGGAATCTATCCCTCCTTTTGCACTGTTTTCTAATATTTCTCTTCTTTTGGTTGCTTTCTTTTGGACTTGTTGACTTACCTGGAAACCATCTCACAAGCATTAAGAGCTTACCTTGTCCTTTCAAGGCATTCACTGGTGGATCGTACAAAACCCGAATGTCCAATAAAAACCTCCAAGACCCCGCCATGAGGCTCCACCAGGCCAGGCTACAAGCTGGCTCTTCGAGGGGCTCCTCACCTGGGAGACTGTGATGCCACACTTCTTGGCTAACTCCTCTTTGGCTTCCTCACTGGGGTAAGGGTTGCTGAGATGGGAATAGAAATATTCATTCAGAATTTCTGTGGCTTGCTTGTTGAAATTCCGTCTCTTCCGCCTTCATAAGGAGAAAGGGAGAGGGATAAGAAAGAAGGTCACGTTGGAGAAAAAGAGCAGGATCTGCTTCTACAAGATACATCTTTGAGCAAAGGGTGAATTCAAGGAAATTTGCAAACGGGGCTGGATGCCCAAACCACTAAGCATGATTCTTCTGTATTTCGCATGCACTGGAGAAAAGAACCAAGCATATCTGTACATTCAGGCCACCTTGGGTTTGAATCCTAGACCAGTTAGACAGACTGTGAGGGGTCTCCCTAAGCATCATTTTCTTCAACTGAATGTGAAGAGCTCCTGGGTAGCACACAAGGACCATACAAAGGAAGTACTCAGCGGGACATTTGGCACCAGACAAACTCCAGACTCAGGGGTTGCACTCCAAGACTTTCCTTCGTGGGAATGAACTGAAGCCATTTACCCCACTTGTGAGGGAGACGGGTTCCTCCTATTGAAAGAAGAAGTACTGTGTTCTAAGTCACTCAGCAGGTATGCTGTGGAGATAGTCTGGCATCAAACTCCGTCTCTTCCATCTATACACCCTGCCTCCTGGCAGCGACACAGAGGCTCTGTAGCCCCGAGTTAAAAATAAGTTATCATTTTCTCTCTATTCTATCCCCATGCAAATGCATCCAACAGTTTAAAAAGCCATCTGGGGAAGAGGGCAAGAAACTGACTGAGATTAACCCCCTGACTGTCTGACCTCCCTCAAACAGAGAGAGACGCCATTTCTTCAGCAGGAACAGCTGCTAAATGGCAAAACAAAAGCTCACAGAATTCTTCCTCAAACACAGGTTGCCAAAAGGAAGACGGCCATTTTTCTTTTCATAAAAGCACTTTTCTGTCTTTTAAAAAAAAGAGTGCTAATTGAACAAATTTCAAGGGAGAATCACTTTATTACTTTCTTACTTCTAAGGCCTGTGGGTAGTCGAATAGTCTCTTAGAGGACGCCGGGCTCTTTGTAGACCTGGTTTTCCCTCTTTGAAGTGGGTAAAGCCTTCATTTTTAAATTTCCTCTGTTAGCACATGTACCTGCCTTGCTTTTATCAAAGCTGTTCCTTAAGGAAGAGATTTCCAGTACATCTCTGGTTATGCCAGGACACAGACTGTCCAAATTTAGCCAACAGAAAGCATTGGTGGCCTTGCTAGACTGGAAATTCAGCTAATATTGGATTTTCAAGGTCCCTCTTGGATTAATTAACACAATAAAGTACCTGATTTTACCGGATGAACACCATCTGCCCACAGGTATCAACCACATCTGTCCAGATTATGCCGAGCCCAAGTCACTCTCCCAAATCATGCTGAGTTTCCGGGTCATCCAGCTTCAGAAATTGGACAGATTGGATTCAAAAGCCCAAAGAAAAAGGAGGCATGTGTGGAAAGGCCTTGCCTAATGGGAATTCGAGGAAGATGGCCCTGTGGTTAATGTGACCTCTTTGGGTTTGCCTTCAAAGACCCTCAGGGTGTTTTTCTTACAGAGAGTTGTTTTCAGCCCAACAAACTGGACCTGGAATGCTTCTGTGGCTGGGAGAACCCCCAATCCTTCAGCCCATTACTTGCAATTAGCATTACAGTGTATTTTTTGGGAGTCTTCCAACTGAGCTCAAAGGAAGCCTCTCTGGAATGAGCTGGTGGTGTGGGGATGTCGCAGACAGCTGTTGCTGGCTCTCTGGGTGTCATCGTGACGTGCAACCATCCCTAGGTGGTCCCGTCTCCGTCTACTGTCTACTCGGACGGACTTGCTTATCACTTGTCTCCATAGCTGTCTTAATCTGTCTCTGAAATCCCCTGATCAGGATTCTTCAGAGCTTCAGGAAATGTAGTGAAAATAACTCCCGTCTGAAGGTAAAGTTGAGAGTTGAGACAACTGCTTTCCTGGCTTTAGTGGCACTGGCTTGTGGGTTAACAGTTGCCATCTCCAGCCAATCAGAAGCAGTGATCACTGAGGAGTGTGTGTGTGTGTGTGTGTGTGTGTGTGTGTGTGTGTGTGTGTGTGTGAGAGAGAGAGAGAGAGAGAGAGAGAGAGAATAGGCAATTTGCTTGCACATATCTGTGCACTATATATATGTCCTACCAGAAGAGGGTACCAGATCTCCTATTACAGATGGTTACAGACAATTCTAAGTCTAGAAGTTGGTGCTGGGATGCAACCTGGATCCTAAGGAAGAGCAGTAAGTATTTTTAATGGTTGGGCCATCTCTCTCCACCAGGATCTTGGCTTTTAGTGTAAGAAAATGTAAATGCTCATTGACTATTACAGCATTTTAAAGACAGATGCCTGTCTGGTTGTGGCCCATGGGAGACTTTTTTTTCCCCCTTTCTAAAAGAACCATGATAACGAGAAGCACAGATTCCCTCTTGGTGCATGCTTACCCTCATCTGATCATGGCCCCACAGCAGGTCCTGACAGTGCTGATCGTTCACATCTATCCCTTTGTTCCACTTCTGATGTCACTGCTATTTTTGAATGGTACAGATGAGCCCCTGTGTATCACAGCACTGCTGACTAATGGTGTCAAGTGGTGTTTTTGTGATGAGGGAATGTTCTGTGTTTGTGTTATCCAATACAGTCGCCATAGTGACCTGAGGCTACCATGCAGCTGATATGAGGCTAGGAGAGCTAAAAATAATTATTAGCACCCTGATTTTATATTTTAATTCTGAGTCAAATGGCCATAAACTAGACATGCACCTTTAGACTGATGTTGCCAGAAGCCATGTTCAAACAGTCATCATGGAAGAGAGGAGAGTTTAGGACACTGCAGAAACACTGGATGACCACAAAGCCCACTGCTTGTTTTTACTCCGTAAGATAACCATGTTTATCCTCAAATAAGAACAAATTCCTGCGACTCTTCCATAAGGTGTGGACAGTACTTTCCCTTCTGGCTATGCTGGCCCAGTTTGAGATCAGAGAGGTCAGCAGTGGTTCACTTCAGACTCTTCCAGTTTAGCACATCCTCAGCAGAATCACTATAGCAACCTTCCTAAACCAACATTCTCTCTACTGATGTCACCAAGCTATAAAGTGGATAATATATACTAATGTTATATATAAATATATTATATCATTATAGAAGTTATATTTACTCATATATTAAAGATAATAATATTTAAATTTGCTAAATATAAATATACACAATGGGTGGCCAAGGAATTGCTATGAGCACTATACTGAAATTACAGGAATAAGTATTATACGCCAGATACTATATTTGTTTTTCATATTACCTTACATGTTCTCATATACAGAATTATCTCCATGTTATAAATACAAAAACTGAGTTTTGGGGATGCTAAGTCACTTGTCCATGATCACAGGGGCCGTTTATACTGCAGCCAGAATTAGAATACTCTGAAATTGCACAGAGTTTGTGCAATATTTTCTCACAACCCTTCCCTCAACAACCCCGCTCCTTAAAAGCAGGGATTCAAAATCTCCCTGGTGCAGCCAAGGCTTTCAGTGGGTCCATCCTACTCTTCCCTTCTCATTTCCCCAACTCAATACACAGTTACCCCATTTTGTCCAGCAACATCATATATGTCCTCATTAATCAAAGCCCCTACGGCTTGCAGGGAGGTAAAGTTAAATGAGGATGCTCCGTGTTACTCCTACTATTCCAACTATCTCCCCAGCATCCTTCTCTTCTGAAATGCAAGATGGCTTCAGATTCCTGGACATTTTCCCTTTTGACAGAGTTGGTAGGTGGATGTTCTTAGGTATAACATGCAGTTCTATACTTATCTGTAAGGGTGTACCCATGAGATCTTGAGCTATGAAAAGGTAGAACCCATATTTATATATTATATTTGCTATTCTAGTAGCTAAAACACCATCTGGCCAATACCAGGAGTCTAATTAGATGCATAAATAACTGTGAATATAGGGTCAGTCTGCCTGCACTTTATTGATGTCTTCTCCTTTGCTTTGGACCTGTTTTTGGTAATTTAGGGCACAGTCCACAAGTGTTACTACTGCAAACTCCAACCAAGATTGGAAAGGAAAAAACTTTTTAAATCTTTGCTTCAAAACCACTATATGCTTAAAAAATTCCCCCTTTTATTCTCTTTAAGAGAAACACAGTGCGTAATACTGAATAAACTAACCAAGATGGACAGCACAGAGTATGAGATGACGAATGAATGGAATTCTAAGTTCAACTTTACTGACATCCTTACATCAATATAAGGTAGGGGGAAAGGCTATAAGCTGAGTTGGAGATATCTAGGCCAAGAGCTCAGCTGAGAAATGAAGTGAGTAGGACTCTAAGGCCCCTGACCCTGGTGGTGTACACCACCATCTCCTTCAAGTGACTTGGATGGTGACCACAATGGGTTCTCGCCTTGTGACTAGGTTAAAGCTTTAACAAGGAGAGCTTGTCTTGCAGACCGCCAGGAAGAGAGTAAGCGGTCTGACTGTGAAATGCTTCTAGAGAGGGGTGGACTCCACAAACTGAAGCCCCCTAAATCCCACAGGGAACAGAGAGTTTATTGCACCTGAACTTCAGATGTAGCCACAGCCTCTGTAGAAACCTCGGTGGAAGCTTTTGCTGAGTACCCAGCCGAGCTATGCCCAAACTGTAGTCCAACAGGAACTGCAAGGTAATAAATGTGTATGGTTTTCAGCTGCTAAATGTGTGGTAATCTGCTACAGAGCCATTGAAAGCTAATACGAGGCATGTCCCACCATAAAGGAGAGTAACAGTCATTTCTACACACCTATTAGATCACAAAGACTAATCCCATTACTGAATCAAGTCCTCTTTGTATTCCATTTGTCTTCCATGAAATCTTATTTGATGAGGCCCTGTCCATCAGATACACAGTTCAGGGGGTGTAAAATGGGGGTGGGGGGAGTGCATGAAAATCCATGTGAGTGCTGAATCTCTCTCTCACTGGGGTTGGCTTAGCTCTCTCCTACAATTACTGGTAGGAGATTAGGTAAGTTCCCTAACCAGGAAGTTTGGGTAAGCATTTATCTGTGAGCTTGGAAAGCCATTTGCTTCATGCTGGGCTGGCATTTGGGGTGATGTTTTGCTGACAAATATAGCCATACAAAGAGATGAGACCACCAATGACTAGAGAGAGGTGGCTGCTTCTGTTCTGAATCTTGGTTCAGATGTGGGGATGTGAAGGTTTCTTACTCAAGTAAGAAAGAGACCCTCCCTTACAATGGTTGCCCTTCTGGTTCCAAAAGGAAGAATCTAGGCAGAGGCCAGTGGAAGGAGTGTGTACAAAGCACATCTAGTCCTGTGTCCTTTTAGAATCTGACCTTCATCTGGGCACAGTGGGATGGATGCAAAGAGAGGCCCATATAGACAATTGTTCTGTTTTGCTCATTTCTCCTGTTTCTCTCTTCAAAAACACCACCAACAACAAAACCAAAACAAACAAACAAAAACCCAACCAACCGAACGCAAAACAAAAACAAAAACAAAAAAAGTCTGGACCCAACATTTCTTTTCTTCTTCTCTTTCTTTCTTTTTTTTCCCCTCCAGGATCTGCCAACGTAAATAGCAACTCCAGCATTTTAACGAAGGGAGTTACCATGGGGATGTAAGCAACACATGCTGCGTGGTGGCGGCTGTGGCCCAGAGGAAGGACCAAGACAGGAGCCACCAGTCACTCGCATTGTGCAGAATGGCTGCCTTAAAGAAAGCAGGCTGGCAGCAGGCCACTGGGCAGGAGAGACAGAAGGTCCGGCTGTGGGGCTTTGATTTGGCCTACTATTATATCCCTACACCCAGAGAGGAAACCTTACTGTTATTGCTGGAGACTTAATTTTAATTTTGATTATATGTTGGGGGCGGGATGCTGTACATATGACTATAGTGCCTACGTGCCTGTGTAGGTCAGAGGAGGGCTTTGGTTCTCCCGCAGTTCAAGTTAAAGGCTGTTGCAAGCTGCCCCTGATGGGACTTTCTAGGAACTGAACTCGGGTCCTCTGCTAGGGTAGTTTATGGTCTCAATTGCCACACCATCTTTTCTGCCTCATCCCCCCCCTTGTACCTCTCTTGACTACAGGATTCTATTAACCGAGAGGTGTATCTTGCAGGCTGGCATTCTCACTTAATACCTCATGCAATCCAAAAGCAGGGTGAAAAGGGGGAGGTGGGAGAAGATGCTGGGGACTGTTAAATAGGTCCACAGACCACAAAAGACTACCACTGTGAAGAGAGAGAAAATGCAGGTCGGAGAGCTGAATAATGCATGATGTCAGAAAGGAAAGCAATTCTGGAATAGCTATGAGCCTTTCAGTCTGATTCAAAAGGAACAAAACTATATACATCATTAAATGATATGCTGACCATGACATACTAACATTCGATAATAAAAGTCTTCCGCTGGGAATGTTTTCAGGAATTGTACAGTTACAAAAGATGACTAATTCAAGATGAACTGTGGGTTGCAAGGTATACTGACACTATAGGAAGCATTTGCTACATCTAAAGTCTTCTTCTAAATAAAAATAAAATCTGATTATCACTACCTCTGTAAGGTCATGAGCATCCCTGAAGCCAGATAGGAAACATCAAACCAGCCCAGTCCCTATCAAGCCACCTTCTTGCCTCTCTATGCTCAGGGAAGCATGGGGTGCTCAACTTCAGACTTCTTAAGCAGTCCACAGTATAGTGCATGGTAATCTACTAAGAAAGATTTCTTGAATTCAATGGAGTACACTCTCTGTCTATCCACTGTGGGAAAGATCTCAGCTTTTAAGCACTTAGAACAGGCCCTCTCGGAGAAGTGTCACTGTGGTCCTGCTAGTATAGTGACCACGAGCACATAGCTATGATATGTCCCTGTAAGACAAGGAAACGGTGCTGTGTAACAACAAAAAAATCCTGTCTAGCTTCTCCTTATCACAAGTGGAGCTCACACAAAGAGGAAGAGCAGTAGCAATAAACATTATCTCCTACAATTATGGATTTTTTTTTCCAGCGCTATATGAAACCAGCAGTCTATCCTGCCTCCCAGCCTGTGTTTCTCAGACCTTAGAACTGCACTCAGACTAGTATTTGGCTCAGCATTCAGTGTCGTAGAATTGGAGCTTCAGAGAGGGCCAACTCATGAAGACTGACCCTGTTAGATCAGTGTTTCTCTTTAAAGGTCCTGACAACCTTTCGACACAACCCAAGACTCACCTGGCATCCAGAAACCGGGAGCGCAGGATCATGACCGCCTCACACGTACTCTGCTTGAGCTGCATCTGGATAGAGCTGAACTTGCGGTGGATGATGCTGACCATTCGCTCGATCTCCTTCGGGGAGATGGGCCTGGTCCGGCTTTGCTCTCGAAGGAGGTTCATCACGTGGGTGGTGAATTCATTGCATGCCTGTGTGGCAACACAGTGAACCGGGGGTGAGCTGAAATTCATGGCTTAGCAAACAGATTCCACAGTTTTCTAGAGACGTGTACAAGTGAAGAAAACTAGAAGATTATGTGACAATTTATCAAATCTGATAGCTAGAATAAATGATTGTCTGGAAATTCCTTTTCTTCCCAGTGGCTCTAGCTCTACAGTTTGGCCCTGGCTTCAACTTCATAAGGGAAAATAAAATTCTGAATCATTTTAACGTCATTTTTTCCCTATGATTTTGGGACAGTGAAAGGAGAGATATTTAACATCCATCCCTGCCTTTTGCCCCTATGTTAAGAGCCGAGGGACTTGGGGTCAAATACATCATGAGCTTTCTCTGCCTTTCTCACTATCCCTGACATGGTAGAGCTTCCAAATATTCAATTTTGGGATACATAAACAGCCAAGATTTTAAGTGGAATCACAAAATAAAAGAAACTCTGATAACTGTTCCCAGAGATTTCTCATTAGGTGGCTTTGAGTTTTATCTAAAGAAAAGACCCCCCCCCGCCCGGTGCCTCATCTATACACAGGGGAATCTGCCCCCATGAATCCTATAAACAGAGCATCCAATGTGATTTAGAGGGTCTAGCAACCACCCCTGTAGGAGTAGACTATCAGCCAGCCAGTGAAATCAAAGTGGAAATCTAACTTCTCTACTTCTTCATTTTCCAGTTGGGAAAACTGTGCTCCAGAGGGATGAAGGGATTTTCCCAAAGGCACACAGGAGGCATGAAAGGACCAAAGTGTGACCCAAATGCTTCCTATCATTTATGAGCCTGGGAATTGAGAGCCTGAACTCACTCTTTGGGAAACTGCTACCCTCTCATTCTATTATTAATACTTAGCATCCAGAGTCTAGTTTCATTAGCTGAATACTCAATAAAATATCTCTTCACCGATTAACTCACAGCAATGCTGTAAACCTGTATTAGATTTGTAATTACAGAGCAAGACGGTGCTTTGAGAACCTCAAACTTGGGACTCAAAGGACTCCAAGTTTAATATGAAGAGCAGAAACACGCTTGTTATTGACAACATTGCATTCCTGTGTTTTTATAACATAAAGCTCTTCATATGTGTCGATAATACAGTAGCAATAACAGGAGCCCACACTCATGGGCTATTTATTGAAGCATTCTTTGAGTTTGGATGACCAAAGGAACGCAGGCAGAGGCATCCACAGGGTGGCATCTGAACTCCACAGTGGGAAGCCTGCTTTGAACCCTGCCCCTGTGAATATTTATGCAAACTCTTACATTATCAAAAGGTACATTTTATCCATCTGAAAGATTTAATTATTCTTCAACCTTCTAACACATTAAATGGTACTCATGTTCTTGTGCATAGAGACCTCAGTGTAGAGGAGATCATTTGTACGGACCAGGAAATGGGCTGAGTGACAGGTTGCTGGGTCCCTACCTGTAGGCCTTACGCAGTAATGGTATTTGGGGAAGTTCTTTAATGTGTCTTGTCTCTTTCCCTTTGTAAGCTGGGATGATAATCCCCTACCTAAGAAGGTACGGCAAAGAACTGCCGAGTTACCGTGTGTACAATGCATACGAGGGCCAACAAATCTGTGTCTTCATTATGGCTTCAAAACCCAGGTAACTTAGGGCCTGGAGAGATTGCTCTGCAGTTAAGAATATTTGCTGCTCGCAGAGGACCTAGGTTTAGTATTCAGCACCCACATGGCAGCTCACAACCATATGTAGCCCCAGTTCCAGGGGATCTAATAACACTTTTCTGGCCTCTTTGGGCACTACATACATGTGGTGCACACAAACATGCAGGTAAAATAGTTACATATGAAATAAAGTAAATAAATATAGAGATAACCTAGAAATCCACCATATCGTCCTGACAGAGCAAACTTCTGCAGGCTTCATTTCTGTCTTGGTAAAATAAATGTGACAATCAATGCCCCCTTTCTAATCTGTAGGAATATGCTGAAGAAAAAGCCAAAAATGGGGGAATCTATATAGCATTCTCCATTCAGAAAAGTGTTATCAAGACATTGAATCTGTTACAATCTTATTCCCAAACCAAACCCAGGCTTTGGTACTGTATCACAAAGAGTGGGAAATAAAATCTGGCAGTGAGCTAGCAGGAATTCCGAGTCTCCCATGACATAGAATAGAGGGCTAGGCTCATAGCAAGCCCACAGCTATCTTTTTGAGGAAACAAAGCAATCTGCTGGGCTGCAGTATCCCCACCCCTAGGGGACTGGCATGGAGCAGGAGCTGCAGGCTAGGAGGTTTTGTCAAACGTACCAGCTCTCAGCTGGGAAGCCACAGTGCTTGGCTAATAATAATGTGTTTCATTACGGTGAATCAAAATACTCACAATATCTGCTGTTTAGTTGGGGCATTTTAATCCGGGGCCTTTTATGCTCTGCAATGAGCAGACAGTGGAGTCCTTCCACCCACTGCTGAGCTGGAGCAAAGCTAAACGGCTGGGAGAACACACAGCTGAGCTTCAAGATTTCTGAGCTTGTCATAGATGGACAGGACATGATGGTCCAGAGTCTTCTAGGACCTGAACTGTCTACAGCGACCCCTCAGCTCCCCACCACGACAGTGTTGGAAGCTGGGCTGCTCCTGTTAGGTCAAGTGCTCACAGAGTGGCAGGAAGGAAGGTACATATTTGAGGACAAAGCAAAATAGAATCCTCAAGGTCTGGTGGTTCTCTGCTGTGGACTATCACAGAGAGCCATGATAAAGAACTCAAGCCATCTTGTGGAGCATAGGGATTTCTACAAGAAGCGTCCCAAGGAGGCTGCCCAAGGGTACCTCGAGTCCCAGCAAACTAAAGAAAAGCTCAGGTAGGGAATCTTACAAGGTCTAGATTTTGGCTGACACTCTGTGTGTTGTACAATCCCATCTTCTCCCTGTCTCCTTCCAGCTGAATGTGGCGCCTGTCCTACTCACAAAAGTAAGAGGAACTGTGAACGGAGTTCTTCCACCCCAGTTCAGCACTGGGGATTTATACTCCAGTGGCATTGTTTACAAAATCTGAAGAACTCCTCAAAGCAACAAGACGGTCATTTTTATAAACGGCCCATGGAATAAGATTTGGCTTTCTGATACCACAGTTTTTATCTATTTGAATATGTCAGCTTTTAACCACCAACATAATCTGCTACAGAAGTGTTTTATCACTGACTGTCATTTAATAATGATGGAAGTTTCTAGAAGCTTCCTTATTTAATAACCTTTGGATAAAGTAGTAGCTTGTTCAGTTGAGTTTATTTGGAGGGCCGGGGATGAGGGAAGAGGTGGTAGTTAATTATCGTGTGGTTATCTATTATAGTATAGAAAGAACAAAACGGAGACATCAGAATTGACAGTAACAACCATGAACACGGAGGGTGACATTTTACTTGACTGAGGTTCCCTACTTTTAACAAAGGCCCCATGAGGAACTGTTACAGAAAAATGAAGAAGATGGATCTCTCAAACACACCAGCTAAAAGGTTAACAGCGCCATCGCCTTGCAAGCAGCTATTTATTATAATTAACAAACTAATTTTAATAAATTATTAAGCATCCAAAATGTGTTAAGCAGAATTCACTTCTCATCCAGAAACTGCCCACATAAATAAGGAGACATGACGCTTTACTTCCTAAATCTAATAAATATACAAGACAAGTCGACCACTGCCGCATTTGCATAATTTGCTGTGTACTCGCGGGGCTTTCCCGAAGTTCTTCACTCCCAACATCTCTCTGATTTAGAGTAGGCAGGAACCCATGAGAAGTTTCTAGAGAGAACATTTATATCACTAGCCTGGTGCCAGCAGTCCAGCCCAGGGAGGCAACAGGACATGCTTGTAATTCAATGTTGAGTGATGTCTATGCTTCCTTTTTCCTTAATGAAGTCAGGCCTTGTTTTAATAAGAGCCCTAAGAGTCAAAACAGGACTCTAGGGCAACCTCTGTTCCTCACTGGACGTGTGACCCCAGACACACGTTTAGCCTCTTTCTGACCTCACCTTCCTCACCTGCATCAAATGGTCCTCGGCATCCTACAACAAAACGGCATGGAGGAGCAGGTGCAATTACATCGGCCCTGATGCTTTGCAATAGTGAGTATGTTATCAGAATGGACTACTGCTGCTGGAGTGGTCGTCCATTTTGGATGAGGATGGGAAAGGGACAAGGGGGTTTCGATGGAGAAATCAATTCTGAGCCGTCTGCATCCCAAGCTAACGATAACGCCATCTTTCAACACCTCCAAGTCTAACACACATTGCAGTTGTGCGATTAGAGAAAGCTGTATTCTGAGCGCCTTTCTTGCCTTGCTTATCTGGCATGAGTTAGCCTAGATGCAGATGTCTAAGGCAGGTTTCTAGGCAGAGGCCAGGCTTCCTGGAGAAGGTGAAGTAAGAATAGCACAAACAACATAAACCAAGACGCCATTAAGAGACCTTCAAAAGAAAAGTCTACACATGCATCTTCTACAAGTCATCCCACGAAGTTAGGGCAGAGCACAGATTCAGGATGGTGCAGGGGGGGAAGCACCATGATTAGGTAGGGCAGCTTATTTCAGACTCCCGGGACCTGAGACAAGTCTCCATGAGCCAACGATGTGTCAAGCACATTTGTTCTTTTTCCAAGAAGGAACAGGGCAATGACTGACAGTGCTTCACATGTTGACTTTTACAGGGCAATGACTGACAGTGCTTCACATGTTGACTTTTACTTCTCTTCCTTCAGCCCTAGACTACTAGACTACACCTGTCTGATGGTTGAATTTCACTACACTTAACTTAAGGAGACCTGGCATTTCTCCCTGCATAAAAGAGTGGACTTTGTGGGTATCCATTTCAAAGGTGGACAGGAATGCAATAATGAAACTTTCTCCACTTTAAATTTTTAAAATGTCCATTTCTATTTTAAAATTTAAATTTTCTATTAAGTTTGCATTTGCCACCTACCTAGGCAGTCATGAGTAGAGTGCTTTTTTCCCCCTTCTTTTTGAGTTCATAAAAATAGTAAAAGAAAATCTAATTCAAGGAAGAGACATTGTATAGGACCTGGGTTCAGCATAGACTCCAATGGTGACAACAAATATATTTGTCGGCTAGATAAATGGATAAAAGTCAGGTGTTAATGGGCTCCTGCTAGAGCACTATTGTTCACAATGGCTGGAAAAACAGCACTGATGTAGAAGTCTGAACGCATGGGGGACAGGAGGGGCTTTCCCTAACGGGGGGGGGGGGGGGGTAGCTCTGTCATCATCAAGCTACCTCCTTTCTGTACACTGCTTTGTGTCTTAAAGCCATCATATTCTTTCCATCAGAGGATCTCGGTGATCCTTCGCAAATGTACGGTTCTCTATCAAATGCAATGCCCGCTTTTCCAGGATACAGTATGCTGGTCCACGACAGGGTCAAAGGATGCTAGGGCTGGAATTGAGGTTGTTATGACTCTAGGGTGCCTCCTAAAATGACCTACTATCTCTGCAGAGAATTGTGTATCATACCACATTATCACCCAGAAAGGAGAAAGGGTTGAAGTGTCCCTTCCCAAGGTCAAAAGAATAATGTCCCGTAAGTAAACGACAAACGGAGACCAGCGGAAGCCAGCAGACCCTGCAATCAGATTGTAACCCTGCAGGAGTGTGCTTACCTGCTCATACTTCTCCAGCTCCGTGTGGTAGATTTGTCTGATCTGTGACAGTTTGGCTCTGTAATCGGAATGCTCCACTGAGTTATCTGAACCTGCGCCCCCAGAAGCTGCCGCCGCCGCCGCCGCTGCCGCCGAACCTCCACCCTTCTCGGGCCCAGCCACCCCCTCCGCTAGCAGCATGTTGTCCAGTCGCATCAGCTGGGGGTCTGTGGGCTCCTCTTCTTGGGCTCCCCGAATACTCAAAACTACAGGGAGAGACAAAAGGGGTAAAAGGTATTTAACAGCAACTCAGGGGAAACATGTAACAAGCGCAAAACACAAGAACCCAACTGTGTTCCTCAGCTAAACTGGCTTCCAGATTACCTGCCCTATGGTGTGTGGAGAGGTGAGGAAGGACAGGACAAAAACTGAGAGGATCGGAAATGTGGAAGGGGACTCTTCACGTTGCTCCAAAGAAACTCTACTTAGATGAAGTACCTAGAATAGGAGAATGGTGGGGTCAGGACCAGGAGGAGGGGCCTGGGGAGTCAGTGTGTCATGGGTGGAGTCTTACTTGGGGAAGATTTGAAAGGAGTTCCTGGAAGCCCAGCTCTGTGGTCACATCTATAATTCCAGTGCTCAGATAACGGAGCCAGGAGGATCAGGAGTTCCAGGTCATCATCTGTGTGTGTGTGTGTGTGTGTGTGTGTGTGTGTGTGTGTGTATGTGTGTGTTACAAGCTAGACTGAGCTATATGAGGCCTTGTCTCTACCCTCCCCCAAAGAGATGGATGGTGGGTGGTGATGGTCACACAACCATGTGAATCTACTTAATGCCACTAAACTGAACACTACAAAATACTCAAAATTCCTATAATACGTGTTGTATCACAATCCGTGTTAGACTCCAAACAGTAATTTTAACAGAATATGATTTTTTTAATTTTAATCTTCAAACTGTAAGATTCAAGCAAAAAAAAAAAACAAAAAAAAAAACCCCAGCATTTCTTACTTTAGATTTCTGTTTGTGACTTTTACCCTGTGAATTTCTTTGCAATATTAGATAAACCTATATTTTCATTTCCAAAATAACTTCAGCAAGGTAAATACAATTCATGCAATTAAATCCTGAGACCTTTTCCGTGGACTAGCTGCAAGAATAAAGAACAGTCTAGAAAACGGGAAGACAGATTAACCCCGGCACAGGGACATGCTGCTTTTAAAACTGAGATCTAACTGTTCTGGGTGGTAAGCTCTCTGTCCTGTGCAAAGCAAGGGTGTGGTCTTTGTAACAAGACATTTTCATGGCTTTAGCAAACTCAGGGTTCTGGGAGAATGGAGGTTCAGATCAAAATCTGGCTACTTTTTAAGGAAACACCGCAACTTTGTGGGTGGGGGTGACTTAGACTGAAAGAGATCGAGTGATTCAGCAGAGCAGCTCACGAGAGATGCTTCTGTACCTCTTGCACACAATCTGCTTTCAAATAAACAAACCACTCCACTAAATCCAGTTGTGGCCTCAGCCGCCAAGTCTTTGTTGAAAGACAACATGAAGACCGCTTTCAATGTTGAAAAAAAGTCGAAGAGAATTCTGAGAAAAGCAGAAAAGGAGGGAAGGACTTAGAAGATGTGAAGAGGGCCACTGCTTGGGCCTCATTTAGGGATGGAGGAGATGGGATCTAAGTCCCAGTGCATGGACAAGGACTATGAGAGTCATGAGCTGTTTGGTGGTACCAAGAACTTCCTGTCTTCTATGCAGTCCTCCTCACTCCAGGGGCTGTGATGGGGAATGTAGGAATGAGCTCAACATAAGGAGACGCAGAGATGAAGCCATCCCCTCACAGGTAATGCCCGCATCACTGCTGGCTGTGCCCACACGCTCCTGGTTTCCAAGAGGTGCCCTCCTTGTGAATTCACTCTGAAGGAAATCCTAATTCCTGCTCTAGAAGAAAAACTACGGCATGGCTTTCATCAAACACAGGACAGTAGGAGGAAGGTCACAAAGTGGTGGCAAAGATTATAAGAGTACTTGCTGATGAAGTAAGAAAGGGAAGAAGAAAGGAAGGAAAGATGTAGAGGAGAAACGAAGCCTATTTACATGCACACGAAACACTTGGTATCCATTAGTTTTTCCCTTTTACACTAAAAGTGTTCTTCCAGGCACAAATCAAGCTGCTTGGGCGGGGATAACATGAGGTGAAATGATGGTAGTGGGATACTTTGAGGGTCCCCGGCAACGAACTCTTATTCTGGTAGCTCAAAAGTTTCCACAGACACTGCCCCTTGGGCTGACTATTGACAACAGAGCCCTGTTCTTCTGTGTCTTGGATGTTTTTTACTCAGATCTGCAAAGTCCTCTGAAGAACTCAACACCAACAAAGGTTCTTTAAGAGAGTGACTGGATAGGGACACTTCTTCCTGCATGACAGGCTCCCAAGACAATGAGAACCTAACCTTCTGCATCAGGTCTCAAAGTCCAGCCATCTCCCCACTTAATGAAAGCATCAGGGCATCACTTGTAGGGTTTATAGGTGTGTTTCTTTACCTGGTGAATTTCAATCACTTTATCAAAAAGATATTTATGAGCCATTCACAAATTTTAAAAAAGAAATGACCTCTGAGCTACTAAAACACAAATATGTTATTTTAGATTGATAATTTAAAATTTTGTTCTAAGGCAATATTCTTTTTATATAACACAATTTATTTTTTTATGTGCATTGGTGTTTTGCCTGCATATATGTCTGCATAAGGGTGCTGAGTCCCCTGGAACTGTAGTTACAGATAATTGTGAGCCACAATGTGGGTGCTGGGAATTGAACCCAGGTCCTCTGGAAGAGCACTCCATGCTCTGAACTGCTGAGCCACCTCTCCAGCCCTCTAGGGCAATAGTCTAATCCTTATTCATTCACTTTTTTATTCATTGAACATAGATCTTACTATAGATCCATGACTGGGCTCAAGCTTGTAAGGCCCCTGTTTGGCCTCCACCGAATGCTGGGGTTAAAAATACATCCCACTATACCCAGCTCTACATCCAGTCTTCTGACTCAAATATATGTCAAATATATTCCTTCAGAAGAGGCTAAAGCAAATTCCTAGAGCTAAAAAATTTCCCACAATGCTAAGGATGGTAACATTTGGCCGGGTGCTAGTACGTCCAAAGGCATTCTCCTGGTGACTCTGTAGCCTATGCCCTTTGTACAGGGCCCACCACTAAGAGCTGATATCATCTGCTCTCATCAACAGCAGCACAGTCACAAAGAACACTATCCAACAGTCAGCACCTCCCCTTACAGGCTCTGCCTGCCCAAAGCAATGTCAGTACTCTCCTCCTCCAACAGAGCAGGTGCTGAAGATGGACTCCTAAACTCCCAACTCACCCTCTAGCAAAACCAGTTGTGAGAGACTGGGCACCCACAGCACACGATCAGGTAGGTGATCGTGAGTGGGTACGCACTGTCGGTTCCCATATGCCTGATATTCCCTGAGACTACTCTCTCGGTTTCAGCCATGCCCCTGCCTCAGTGCTTTTAAACAGCTAGGCTCCTCCTCATGAACTCTCCTCAAACTAATGAAAATCTTGCTTGCCCTTGAAATTTTAAATAAGATGAGGAAGGAACTCGCTAAGGCGGGAGTTGCAGAAGATAACAGTGCTAGTGTCCACCCAGACTGGAAATTTCAGACACACGGTGCACTGGGTGGGGTGCACTGATTCCTGTATGGGGAATGAAGATTTTACCTAAGGGGGAGTGGGGTGGCCAATGATAAACATGCTTAATTTTTACATCGTAAATGCTTTAAACAACGTTCTTTTGAAAGAAATTGGGGTTTGCTGGAAATATAGAAATAGGTTCCACCAGAAATTTGAAAACAAAAGAATGAAAAGATAAAGAACATAACGAAAGCCGAGAAAGGCCCCCAGGCACACGGAGCCTTCTAAACTATACTCTGATCATGACAGGAGACGGCGCTGGAAAATGTGTGGGAAGTAAATGCAACAGGGGACACTTTATTGTGCGATACTCCACAGGAGGTTCTGATTCTGGAGGCCGTGGGCTGCATATGTACATTTGGAAAAGGCTGGGAATCTTGCAGGTCCATATTTCTTCCTAGAACAAGATTTCAGGATACCTCTATAAAAACAGGTATTGGGATTCACTGACCCGGAAACTGTTCAGCTAGTCAGTTAAAAAAAAAAAAAAATATCCCACCAGCATTAAATAAATAAATGAAACAGCTGATATGGCTAACACAAGTGATGCTTCCTATTTATGGCTTGAAGTCAGTCCTCTGGTGAGTTGGGGACAAAATGATTATTTAAAAGCTCCTTTTTATCTCTCCAGCACCATGCAAGACTCAAATGAACCTTTCACGGGGACACCAGAGATGTTAACACTCGTCCTCCAAGATCCAATTTCAACCAGCCTAGCTGTTACCTAATCCAGCAGCCATCACATATGATCAAGTTCCCGCCTCCCTGATGGCTGCCCTGCATCCCCTCCCTTTCCTTTCCCCCTGCCTCCCAACAGCTTTCCCTGAAACAGGCTTTAAAGGGCCCTGATGCCTGAGCAGGCTGGTAATACAGGGTTCTAACAGCTCCATTGGCTGCACACAGCATCAAGGCATTTAACCCCGTTTGGTAATAATTCTTAAAGGAGTTTCATACCCACAGATCACCCCCTCCCATTCCAATCAAGACAGAGACCAGTGAAGACAGGTAAGTGATTTATACAGAAGTTGTCACAGCCTTTAGAAAACACCTGAAGTCACGTTCACATTGCTGCCATCACTTGCCCTAGGGTTAATCCTGTGCTAAAACTCCAGAGATAAGGAGATTGTCACAGCCCGGTGAGGAGCTGCTCTCACAACTGGCCTCCTGCTGTTCAATCTTTATTTATTTTCTTCACATAAGGAGAAAAACAAAGCAAACCCAAAGGCACATTAAAGAGACCCGGTGGGAGGACTGTGAGAAGGACTGTTTTGTCCTTGGCTCAGCCATGCTGGCCCAGAGCCGCTCCCACCTGGTACCCACTAGAGGGCACTCTCTCCCCACCAAGGACTTGCACAGAGGCATGTGCCACAGCCACCAACATTCCCAGTAGAGCTGGGGAAATGGATCTGCTTGGATTCGAGCTCCCAAAGGTGGACAGGAAGGGAGGAAGGCGTATTTACAGAGGGCATCGTTTCAGGCCATGGAGTGAAACTTAAAAGTCGCTCAGCAGAGTGAGAAAAGAGACAATTGGGGAAGATAGACACTGGACAGACACATGGCTTGGGGAAGGCTCAAGGGTGCAAGCTTTTTTGGGATTTCAAGGCATTGAGGCAGAATCTGAGTTTTACAGTCCCCAGGGGATTGTAAGTAGCATTACCTTTTCCAAGTCCCACTGCCATCCTAGCCAGGCAGGATTTTGAGGCCGGTGGAACCTGGGGTAGGCTGCCTTTGTACTTCTAGAAATTGAAAATGTTCAGCCCTTGGGACCAGATACAACTTCCACCCATTGGATTGCATCATCTGATGATATAAACCACAGGCTCAGCTTGCATGCACACTTACAGAATATAAAGGTAAAACCACTTTGTTAAAACTCGAACAAGCAGGGCACAGTCAGGACTCCTGCCAACTTGCAGGCAAGACTGTGAGTTCTTGGAATGCGGTGGTGATCTGATGACCCTGCATGATTGCATGGATCTCATAGTGTTCATCTATTCAGGTATCTTGTGAGCTCTTATTCACTGGAGCCAAGTAGGACGTAGGACTATGGCATCCAAGCATCTGTATCTCCCCACCCTTCTAGGCCAGGCAGTCAGTTCCCTGCATACATTCCACCTTCCAGTTCTAAGTTATACTGGAGACAGAATGCGTTCTCTCTGTCGTCTCTTCCATGTCCATTTCAAGAAACTCAGATCTGCCTTTCAAATCTGACAATTCTAAACACGTAACACTATGCTGACATTAAGCCTGAGCTCCATAGACTTAACTTGGTATGTCTGCCCTAAGCTCATGCTGTCCATGGCAAAGGTTCTTGGTGCAAGGGAGAACCAGGCACAGGACCAGTACCTGTGAAGGATTCCTAGGAGACCTGAATGTAGGCCTAACACCAAAGAGACCCCCAGGTGCAAGGTCACAACAAAAGAACCCCAGGGAAAAGGCTGAGAGCAATGAGTCAAATTACCAACCATGTATTAAAAATGAGCTGGGCACTGCGACTCCCAAGATGCAACAGACTGGGGCTCTGTTTACATCTCTGTGGGCCTACTTGGACAGCAACTGCTTTTAGACCTGGAGACCCCTGTCCTTCCAGCTTCTGTCACTTCCCACAGGCACGGTCATCATCCACAAACTGGTGGATCCTTCACCAGCTGGGAAATAACTGCTCTAAACTGGTTCTTTTAAACCATGTTGGGACCCACATCGTCCATTACTACTACCCTGGAGCTCAGGCTTGTATTTATGGGTGCTCTTCCCTCCCGGTTGGCAAGCGTCTTCTGTGTTTGATGGAAAAGCCGTCTTGGTGACTTATTTAAGAGTCGTCTATCAAGCAAATGAAAATGATTAACCATTTGATTTCCCCAGTTTCACAATCCAGCATTACAGGCAGCTGCCAGACAGCAGTTGATGGATGGGCTCCAGGGAGCCCACTCAGACCAGAGCACCAAGCGGGGAATCTTCCTGGCAGGTGGCCTCTTTAGAGCAGTCCCAGTGTACAGAATCTGGAAACCTAGGAATCACCCTGGTACCCACTGTCCACTTAGAATCACACAGGGCTATGTCTGAGTCAGTCCCCTAAGGTGTCACCCTCCCTGGGGCATTTGACGTGAGGATACGATATCTTTCAATTCTCCCAACATTTCTCTTGGTTTGTTAAGCAGGTGTATAACAGCATATAAAACCAGAAGAGGATCTGTAGACTTCCCTCCAACAACAAGATACTGAGAGCTTCCAGTGTTTCAGTGCAAGTGTCTTTACGGAGTGCTTATTACGGTGTCAATGCTGTGCTGATTTTCGAAGTAAGGGTGGCCTTGCCAGGAACTGGAAAATACACTCATTTCTTCACACTTGGCAAAGAGCCACTGCATGTGGAGCTTTGGGTGAAGTTTAAGGCAAGAGATGAAAACAAAAATACAGGACACTCTTGGGATGGTTTTACTATGTGGAGTGTTTATGTTTAGGGATTTTCTTTAGAGATGTACCAAGTTTTTCTTGTCTTTCCTCTGGGCTAGCTTTCGGCCCTTCTGGTCACAGGACTTTCGACTTCTCGGGGGATGTTCGGGCATGGATCCCATTCACACATTCCCTGCTTGGCACACTGAGTCTCCCCGGGCCAGCTGGCATCGAGAAAGCTAATGCACTGGGCAACAGGCGCTTGCGTTTCTGGATGGGTGCCGGCTGCCTGAGTGAGGGACTTATAGATCTTAATAGCTAAAGCTTGTATCGCTGCTCAGGAAACCCCTTTGCTTAAGGAAAAGCTACAGAAGTTGGGGGTTGGGGCAGGACTTTGTACTGCCTCTGCCCTTAGATCCATGTACTCAGAGATCTGAGGGAAGGGGACGAGGCCTGGGAGAGGGCCAGGGTAGAGTGTGGAAGGCCTGGACTGCATATGGGAACTCAGGATGCACGGAACCATTGCCTACTTAGTTATACGTAAGAAGCATGAGAAATGTGGGGCCACTGGCTGGAGGACGCTGTGCGCTCCGTGGAGAGGAAGGCTTCTCTCTACAGGGGCACCTCCAACACAAAGTCACTGTGGAAAGCGGGAGGGGGTTCCTAATTCTTTCTTGCCTCAAGCTGAAAATGTTTAGTCATTTGAAGTCTTGATAAGGTGCCCAGCACACTGCCTAATTCTTTGCCAGAGCATGATTAGTAACACCCCCCCCCACACACACACTAAGTTCTAATAGTGCCTCCCAAAAGTGTGCATTTAGGGTTCTCTTCACTTACCTCTATAACATGGCATAAGGAAAGTGCACTGAGATAGGCGTGGGCTATCTCCATGCTAAGCTAGATTCCAGAGTCTCAATGTATGACTTGGTCTCTCTTAGTTTCAGTTTCCTCATCAAATAGGCGGTGATAATGCTAATATGCCACAATTCTTATTGTTGATAAGATAAGGTTGTTATTATTGTTATTATTATTATTTTGGCTTTTTTGAGACAGATTCTTTCCACCTAGTCCTGGCTGTCCTAGAACTCACGATGTAGACCAGGAGGGCTTTGAACTCACTTCTGCCTTCCCAGTGCTGGGATTAAAGGCAGATACTTCCACATTCTGCCTGCGATTATTATTTACTAAAGCACAATCCAGTGTTTGATACAAGAAGGGTCCCTTTGACACTCACACCTTTCAATACATCACTCCTGAGGCGAAGGCTGGAGGATCAGAAGTTCAAGATCAACCTCAGCTACAAAGCAAGCCTGAGGCTGCCCTGCACTGGGTAAGATACTGTGTTTGGGAGGGGAAGGCATTGGCAAAGAATCAGAAATGATAGACTTTGGTGTCTGCTTCCTGAATGTTACAAATCCATAGCAAAGAAAGAGCCAGCATAAGCCAGTGAGTGCACCCACGTACACGGGCATGCACAAATGCATGCACATACCACCCGTGTGTGCTTCTGAACAAGTCCTCATCAGTGACGTCATCACACCCTGCAAATCAATCATTCTTCAGTGCGTAGAATACATTTCAATGCACCCTCCACTTTTTCTCCCCTCCCCTGCTGCTTTGAGAATCTTGTGTTTTATTTATTTGGGGAAGTGGGAGCAGAGGACAACCTTGGGCATGGCTCCTTGGGTATCACCCATCATTTTTCTTTTGGGGGGGGGAGTTTCTCATTGTCTTTGGACTTGCCAATTAGTCTAAACTGGGTGGAGGAAATGCCACAGGGACCCATCCACCTATCTCCTCCTCCCCACTACGCCCAGGTTTTGTGTGTCTGCTTTTTACATAGACTCTCCAGACTAGATTCTCCCTGAGCCAGAAAGGCTCTGTGTCCTCCAGACCTGCCAGGGCTCACACTGGATACCCCCACCTCTCTGGAAGGCTGGAAGACCCCCGGGAACCACTCAGTTCGGAAGTGGCCTCACCTTATGTCTGACAACCTAGCCTTGAAGTCTCCTTCAGTGGCGGCTCTCAGAGTTCCATTAAAAACACATAAATTAGAGTTAGAAAGAGAGTAAAGGCTCTCTCTATTCATAGCCTGAGGTCTGGGGACACACGCTCCAGTTTTAAATTTGGGTAGGATTCAGTGCTCACAGCCACCGTCCTCTGTGAGGGCACGGAGAAACTCCACATTCCAAACATTAAAACAAGTTGCTATTGCCGGGCCTGTGGTATGTGTGGTCTCACCTTGTTGATGTCAATGCTTAGGATAACAAATGTCTTTCCTGCCTTTAGCAAAGGAAACTTTCCTGACCATATTCCCAAACTAAATAGTAAGAGAGAGATTTTTCTCTCTAACTTTCCAGTGTCATCAGAACTAAGTTGCTTGCTTGCTTGCTTTGTGGCACTAGGAGAAGCATCTAAAGCATCGTCTGCAGCTGAGCAAGCGCTCTACAAGGAACCTATGACCAGCCCAGCAGTAAGTATGAAATAAAGATCATGTTCTCAAAAGAAGCTTCTCAGGGTTTTTTTGTTTTGTTTTGTTTTATTTTGTTTTTTTGGTTTTTTTTTCCTCATTGAATAATCTGGGGCCAGCTTCCTTGACAATAGTGTGGGTGACCTGGAGGGATGGACAGACCCTGAGGGGCATGCACAAACGTCTTTGACAACCCCGTCCTAACACAATCTGTTTCAATGGCCCACACCGGGGAAGACAATGCAAGTGCTGTGGTACTTCTTCACCCTGCGGGAGGAGGTCCCCTTTCCAGCAAGATGGAAATGCAAACCTCTGCCGGTGACAGCCACGGGAAGGCAAGAGGATGAAGGACAGACAGCAGGTGGATGTCAGGGTCTGAGAAGAGGTGCCTCCATCCCTTCTGCCCGTGCCTATATTCTTTCACTTCTCTCTCCCTCTGCATCTGACCTATGACCTCATTGAACAAGAGGATGGAAGTTCAAAGTGTGGGAGAGAAAAGAAGAACACATTTTGCCTGAAGAAAGAGAAAAAAAAAGACAAAGAAAAACTTCTTGAAGCCAATGACAACCGTTATCACTTCAACTGCCACTCAGGGCAACTGTGCATCTTATGCAGATGTGCATGTCAACCACATTAATATGTATGTGGACATGTGCCAGATGATAGGACCCGGGCAAGGGAGCACCCTGAGAAGGACCAGACAGAAGGTTGGCACAGAGGAGACAGTAAGGGGGGGCATCTGCTTGTTTCTTTCAACTTTATTTTTCTCCAGAGTTCATAGCTTCATGGAAGAAGGCGACTCTTTGGCTTTTCTTGCAGCTCACATGCCACGTGACAAAGTTCCAACAGTGAGTGGTACAAGGAAGTAAGGGGTACAACGCTTCAGGAACCTCTTGAAAAGGGAAAAGCACCCTCATGTGGCTTTCTCCTTTTCTTCTGGTGACTGGAATGTGAAATAATGGCAGGCGCTCTGGCAGCCTCTTTATATCTCGAGGTAGACTGGACAGTGGAAGCCTTGCCCAGGAAGCCAACTAGAAGTGAGATAGAACTCTCAGACTTGGAGATCAGCTTGAATGCTCTCACATCTGGAGAACAAGAGAATAACCAAGCTGCATTTTGCTTAAGCCATATTTTGGAATTTTTTTTAGAATTTGGTTTGTTTACTTTTGGCAGCTTAAGTAATTCAAGTTGATACAAACCGTTAAGGAAAGAATAGGAATCTAGAAGGCAGGATGACTTCATGTTGGTTAGAGTTACAGGAAATTACAAAGAGGTAGACTTAGAGGTAACTCACAGCAAAGCCAAGCAGTGACAGACAGAGCTTCTCCTCAACAGACAGAAAGGGACTGGACCACCCGGGGGCCTCTCCTGGACACCCCCAGAGTGATAAGTGGAGGCCAGAGAAGTCAGAAGTCTGGGTGAGTGGACATGAGGTGCAGATGTTGTCACCTGACCAGGGTACTTACTGAGTGGCCTAGAAGATTCCTTTGGCCTTGACTAGGAATGCGGGGGTGGGGAGAGGAGGCTATGCACACAAACCTGCAAAGAGCACCTTGCTCCTTCCAAGATGAAGACGCGATTCTACCCTGCCCAAAGGAAAACTGAACTCAACTGACAATCTAAGGAAATATAAGAGGTGTAGCAATGGGAGGGAGTTCTAACACTATTTTAGACCAAGAGCCGGAAGCCTGCCTCCAGACACACAGCCGATGCCGCTAAACACAACAGTAAGAGAAGATGTGGAGCCAAAGGAGCCTGTGGAACTGGTCAGGTGCAGGGGGCAGGGGAGAGGTCTCAGGGCACTCGGTTTACAGAAGGAATGGCTGCAATTCCTTGCAGCATCCAAGATCTCCCCAGATAAGCACACTAAGTCTGTGCACGTGTCCATTAACTTTCCCTTTTCCAAAATAACCAACACCTGTAGCCCCAAGACTGTCATCTGACAAACTCACGAAGGGACAGGTAGGGCCCCTCCAGGAGACAGTGAGTACAGTCATCAACTCGCCTCAGGCAAGTCACCATGCCAAGGGAGACAGAACACAACAGCAAAGAGGCAAATGAGGCCTTTCCTGCTTCTCAGAACCTTCCAGCATTCTCCAGAAGCCCCTGGGCACTGAGGAACAAAGACCAGCTAGGAAGACTGAAAGCTGACTATCTGGAGTCTGATCACAGAGCGAGGCATGAGCCGAGGTACCTGGTTGTGATGGGGGCAGGGAATTAAGGATCCTGGGGTCTGGGTTGCAAAGCATGCCTATCACATTCCCTAGCTTAGTCTCTGCGTGGAAGAGACAGACATCTCATAGAGACCAGGAAGGTTGGCTTACTGCCTTTAGGGGATAGTGATGAGTCTGTCTCAGTAAGGTACCCATTCTTTCTTATCTCAGAACCTGAATCTTCCCCTGGGAACTCAGCCCTCTGGGCTAGCACTGTCTTCCCGGGCTGTCCTCCATGGTGTCTCTCCCTCTCCTCCCAACACAGCTAAGTGGCTGAGTCATGAACACATGGGCATCTGCTGACCAAGCGGGTGACACTTAGCCTGAAGTCAACGCAGGCATTCACGTTCCATCCCGAGCAGGCCTTCTCAAACGCCGATTCTGGTTTCCAGGGGACATTTTAAAGGAGAAGTAGATTTCAAGCAAATGATTGCAACTTATCGAAAATAATGTGCTACTTAGCGTCTGCGGCAGACATCCTGGCAGGCAGAGAGGGGAAGCCGCGCCGGAGCAGATGGGCGCGATTAGGCTCAGATTTTCAGATGGGCTTTTTGTTGTTGCTGCTGCCTTCGCTTCTTTCTGCACACTTGTAACATCAGGAACTCGGGGAGAGCGCCCACTCCTCCACTCCTCCACTCCTTCTCTCTGTGCCCCGCGATAGAGCTCCCTACCCCAACACGCACACTGGAAGCACCCACCCTGGGGGGAGGTACAGTGGGCATCATGATTAGCCTCATCAACAAGTATTTGTACCACAAGGCTCTGGCTAACTACATCAATGGCTGGCAGAGAGATGGATGAGGCGCTAGCTTCATCCTCCTTTAAAGATTCACCTCCCCGAGGCTCGACCTTATTTACCTCGGTTACTACCATATTTCCCTGAAGAAGTGTCTTGTTTTCTCATTCACCCAGCGAGCCAACAGTTTCTCCAAACATGTAATATCTGCTTGGAAAGTTCCAGAGCTTTTCCATCATCCACACCCGCAGCCTGGCTTAGCAATCACCTTGGGATGGCACTTTATGAGCCTCTTTGGACTCCGGAAGAGCCGATAGCTAACAGCAAGCTGTGCCTGCTAACATACATAAACACACACACACACACACACACACACACACACACACACACACACACACACACCCTTTTTTTTGATAGGTGTGTGTGTGTGGTGTATATGTGTGCTGCACGTACATGAGTGGAGAAAGCAGACACCCTGCTCTGTCACTCTCTATTTATCCCTTGGAGGTCTCTAATGGAACCTGGAAGCAGTCCCACTACCACCAAGCTACAGAAATCCTCCTATCTCTGCCTATACAACCTTGGGGGTCCAGGGATGTGTGGTCACACTTGAGTTTTTATGTAGGTACTGGGGATCTGAACTCGGGCCTTCGTGCGTATACAGGAAGTCCCATACAGAACAGGGAGAAGATGTCATTGGAGCTAGGACACCTGGGCCAGGGACTGAGTTTTCTGCTGTCAAACACAGAGAGCCATTTTAGAAGCCATATTCGCTTTTGTTTTCCTCCATGGCTGCTTGGCACTGGCATTGGGCTTGATGTGGCCACGCCTACTGTGTCTTGTGTCAGCCTCCTAGATCAGCTAAATAAAGTTCTGTTTTGAGACAGGGTCTCACGTAGCCTAGACCGGCTTCAAACTCACTCTGCAGCTAAGGGTGGTAAACTCCTGAGTCTTCTGCCTCCACCTCCCCGCTCCCAAGCTCTGGAACTACGGGTGTACACCACCTCAAAATAAAATTCTCTCAGCTAGCTCCAAATGTTCTGCACAAATTTCACCAACAGCCCTGTCCCTCCAAAGACCTGGGTGATCCTGACAGCGGCAAGCTCACTGGGTATCTGTTCTCCACACGGCCCGTACCTCAGATACAGAACAGAAAGAAGGTGAATATTCAGAATCATGGGCAGGGGGAACTCTTTTATGAAGTGAAATAGGCAGAGTAGATGAGGAGCGGATGAGGAGAGAACCCGAGCATCCTTGATGGCTTATTTTGTGGGGATTAAACTTAACATATCGACTTATCAAAATTTAGCACGGTCACTGTGAATGCTCCACAGTCGTTCTGGGAGACGAACCCTTTTATTCTGATGCGGGAACGGAAGTGCACAGGGGTCAGGATGATGTACGGACACAGAACTAGCTCTGCAGGTAACTTAAGTTGGGGCTCCTTCTCCTCTCTTCTGGTCTCACAGCTGCTTCCACTGGGGCCCAGGTGGCAGAGTGGGCCAAGAGCAGACATGAAGCGGCAGCCTGCAGTTTCACAGGGTAGAGGTCCATGTCAGCTTCTCTCCTGCCTTTTACAGAATTTCTTTCTGTTTTTCCCTAAACTCGCCTACACCCGGAAAACTGACAGCACGGTGTCATTTCCACAGCCTCAAAAATGCCCCTTTTTGTCCTAAAACACACAAAAACTTCACAGAATACTGGGAATACCACACCACCAAAAGTTACGGTGAGGCCCATAGTTCTTTTGCACAGTGAATTTTGCCTTTGCTTCCAATGCTGGGAGACAAGGAGCTGGATGCTGTTCTTCCTGGTAGGACAATGGCGAGCAGCTGGTACCACACCTTGGTTTTCAAGGTCAGCATCACCCACTAGAATGGTTTTCTAGTTCCTGGCTCTCTTTCTGCTTTGTAAACCAGAACTCCATCTCCACCTCTCTGCCAACGAGATGACCTATGAGCTCTCAGAAACAGTGCGGAGAAAGGCACCTTGAATGCTCTGAGGAAAGAAGTGCCTAGCTCTTGCGCCAAGATTGCATAGTATTTGTGGAGAATACAGAGAAGTTAAAGTGCTGTGAACCACCTCATCTTTGAAAGTTACCTCTAAATGGGCACCGGAGCCAGGATGACATTAGAAAGTAAAACAATTAGCTTAAGATTCCACAAAGCAGTGTGAATGGAACTTAAGCAGTGTGAACTGCATGTAAGCAGCCCTGCTTCTAGCCAGCATCCTGAGAAACAGAGATTGGTCCAGATCTAGAGACGTCTACTTTAGGCAAATGAACAATACTGCTGGTTTTAAGACTCCAGATGGCCATGACATGTGGTAGATCAGTTGTCCAGAAGTTGAGGGACAGGGATGCAAGGGGGGCAAAAAACAAGATAGAAAATCATGAGTAGAAAAGAAGAAGCGGGTATTTCTAGAATTCTTCCCTCCATGCAGATCATGCCTGTGATCCTGGGGCTGGTCGATCCCTAGACCCCAGAAACACCGCAGTGAGTGCTGGTGTCCTGTTTGGCTCCATGGAATGCCATTCATCTCCTGACCCAAAGACCCCTGAGACCATTTCAAAGATGCTAAAGTAAATGTCAAGGAATGGCTCCTCCAGTTATTCTTCCGATTGCCAAGCATGTGCTCAGTTAATGTGGCGACTAAGAGATACCCACTGTCTGAGAATGGCAACCCTCCCTCCTACCTCTGGTATGCACAGTGCACTCAGAGTGCACAATAATGTGAGACCACAGATCTAACACAGGCCTCCAGTCTTAAATGACAGCCCAGATGTCAAAACTCCAGTTCACATACATAAGGATGGCCATAGTGGGCTCATGGACTCATGAGTTCTTCACAGTGAAAGAAGAGAAACGTAATCCTTATACAGCAGAGACTCTCAAGTCCTCAAATTGGGTTTAAAACTTTGCCGTGGCCTCTACTGCTTCGTTTGGGTGTGTAAAACTCACTGCAGTTCCTTTTGGATTTTTCTGCCAACAACAAATTAATTTGTGTGTACAAGGAGAAGAAATTCCCCGGGGGTGGACAGAATTCATCTACTTGAAGAATATGCTGATTTTTAAGAAACTATGATTTCCCTAGAAATCAAAGAGCAGAGTTTAAAGGGGGAAAGAGAACTCAGCGGAGGAAAAGTCTTTTTAGGAGAGGGAAATAAAACAACTCACAAAATGTCTCTGGATCAAGAAGCATGACAGGGACAGATGTCCCAGCGTTGAGGACAGAGCACTACACCACGTCCCTTCTGCATCACGTCACAGTGCCTTGCCTCATCTACCATATGGTTCTGCAGGGGTGACCACGCCCTTTACACCCAAGCCACACTCAAATTCTTGGGGATGACATTCTCTGGCCCAGAAGGAAAGGCAGGAATGGAAGAGGAGAAGGAACCCAGCTCTGGTGAACTGTGATCAATGCCTAGTAATTCACTCATGGATGGGTCCCTTCTTTTACGATATACACTTAATTTGTTTATCCATTACACTAAAAAAAAAAAATGTCATCCTTGGGGGTAGGTTGTTTGCTAAGTTGGTAAAGTCATTGTCTTATAAGCATGGAGACCTGAGTTCAATCCTTAAGAACCCACGGGGTGGAGGGGAGCAGCCAGGCCCAGTGGTACACTCTTGTAATCTCAGCATTGGAAAGGTAGTTAGAGGCAGGCGACTCCCCAGAGGCCTACTGGCCAAGGATCCAAGCCTAAATGACAAGTTACAGACCCTGTCTCAAGAAAAACAAGGTGAAGAACGTGGAGTGAGGGTTCCTGAGGGATGACAGCTAAGGTTGTGCTTTGGCATCCACAAGCACATGCAATTGTACACACACACACACACACACGCACACGCACACGCACACACACACGCTCACGCACGCACTCACTACATACTCCCACAAATCATTCCCTGAGTGAGTACTATGTCCTAGACAGATACCGAGGACACAGAAATACAAAGACTAGAGGCATTCCTGACATGGACAAACGGGTGCGTGGGAAAAGCAAACAGATAAGACTAGTGTTAGAATTCAGCTCCTAGAACACAGCACAGTGGGTGACGTTTCCTCAGCCAACCACCTCACAGTGAAGGAAGTTGCCATTCATCACAGCTCTGTACTCGGCATAGGCGGCCAGACGTCTAGATGAGCCAACAGAACCCGGAACACGCTTGCGCAGAGCTTGACAGAGGCCGGGTGCTGACGGTTCCCTGCAACTCCTCACCATCCACGTAACCTTGGACCATCCAACCTAGCAAGTCTGCGTAGGATTTCAACACCGAAGAGCCACAAATGAGCAGAATCTTGGGGCTGCATCTGGGGATGAGGTACCCCACATGAGAGACAAGAATCCTGATGGGGCAACAGATAGGAATCAGAGCAAACTCACTTCCCAGACAGGTGTCCCCAACACACTTCCTCCTTGTGGACAAGCAAGAGCTGTAGAGTATGGCACCCAGGCCACAAGCCACCCACCAGACCAGTGTGGGCTGGCAGAGTGGAATCTAGACTTCTGAGGCATCAAAGCAGACTTCTTTGCGTGTGAGAAAGCATTCAGTCAGTCTCAGCAGACATTTCTCCCCCTGTGGTTGGGCTGTCTGGAGTCTGTGGCTGGCAAGTTCACCACACACTCAACTTGACACACCATAGTCCTTGTTAACTCAGCGCTCAAGACCGGGCACTGCAAACCTCATCAGGGGCTGACAAGTTTGGGGCCGTGGTCTTTGCTTTGCAGGGGATTCTGGAAGCAGAAGTCCAAGTTTCTGAATAGCTTACTTCTTCCATTCATAGGGAAGCAAAGTAAATATCTGAGCTTCTGGCAGAGAGACTGAGAAAAAAAAGTAGCTGCCATGAACACTCCATTGCTTACCCATCCCAGGCCAAGTTGAAGCCACACGCCCTGACCCCAAAGTGAGCTTTCCTCAGCATGGTGAGGCCCAGACCCCAACCGGCAATAATTCTACATATAAACAACTCTTGCTAGGCATGAAGCACACACCAGACAGTAATCAGCTTATCTAATAGAACAGGCCTCTTTTCCTACCACAGAGGAGGATTAGCGGGCTTGAATTACAGCCGTGAAGTGTAATCAAGCCCGGATCCACACTGGCAAAGGATACTGTATATTCCTGCTGGGCCGAGCGTTGTTGGCGCAACATGGTGTACCTACAGGGGACGAACAGGAAAATGCTTGCCATGGTAATTAGGCCGGGAGGTAGCCATTGAGAAGTGGGGGAAAGCAAGTGTTATGGGAGTAAAACGAGGTGGCAGCTGATGCCCACTCCCTAGACTCCTTCCAGTCTTTGGAAGGCCTTGCAGTTACTGCATCTGAGCAGATTTTTCTTGCCCAGTATAAACAGACTATTCCCCTAAGCCATAGCAAGGGGAGACAGATACCCTCCCTCATTTGACCATGGAAACATCTGCAGAGTTTTGTCTTCAGAGTGGAACCGGAGGCTTCCAATCATGTTTGATGCAGTTTGACCGGGTGGGGCCCAGCTGATTAGGAGTTACAAAGGAATGGGTACCAGAGTTGAGAAATAAAAAAAAAAAAATGTAAATCCCATCCTCACCTTCGAGATGCCAAAACGAAGCCAAAGCAGATGGTGCCTGCCTTTTCTACCTCCCAGATGGAAGCTCCCCCATCTCACTTGAGAGTCTAGAATCTCACACTGTGTTTGGGTGGGGTGGGGGTGGGGGGTATTTACTTAGTAAATTCCATTGACAGGAGGCAGCATGATTTCTGAAGTGGTCCTAAAAGGCCTCCCGTGATGCTTGAGAAGGGAAACATTTTCATTTCCCTGTCACTTGCTTGTCAATTTTTAAACCATCCTCTTTATAGCAATTGGCTGTCCTCTAAAGTTAAGAAACTATTGTCTTCTTCATCTCCTCATGAAAGAGCAATCATTTCCCCTATGCAAAGCCACACCTCTCTAGTCATCTATTCTGTTCTCCCCTTCATGTTTCTTTAAAGATCAAAGAACCCTTCCAGGAAAGTGCCTCCACTGGCAGAGCACTGTGGGTCTCCTGTCTTTCCCCAAGTCTACTTCTTTGAGCACAAACTTACTGCTCATTTCTTCACGGCTGCAAGGTGGTCCCTACCACGCCTGCACATCTCAAGTCAAATCTTTCTTTAACCAATTCTTCCCAATAGTTGCTCTTTAATACCCTTCCAACAGCTGACATGTATTTGTTTTTGAGACAGGGTCTCTTCAGTATCCCAGGCTGGCCTTGAACTTACTATGCAGTCCAAGATGACCTCGAACTTCTGCTCTTCCTGAGGGCTGGGATTGCAGGTGAGTTTCAGCATGCCCAGTCTATGTGGTGCTAAGGGCAGAATCCAGGAGCTTCAGGCATGCTAGGTAATCACTTGATCAGGAGCTACATGCCAGCCCCCAACATGTAGTTCTTTCCCACACAGTTAAAAGAGCGGGTTATTGGAATGACAGTATGACACTCCCCTAGAGACAGTCCGTGATAAGAAAAGAAGTGTGTGTGAGCACATGTGTGTATGTGTATGTGTGTGTGTGTGTGTGCGTGTGTACGTGCAAGCAAGAATGTGTTGCAGTATTGACTGCATGTGAAGCTGAATGCTCAATTCAGGAAGAAGCATTTATTCCACGAGCGCCCTAGTACTGGAGGGAACTTCAACTCAGTTTAAACTGCA
Organism: Peromyscus californicus insignis; assembly: GCF_007827085.1. NCBI lineage: Eukaryota > Metazoa > Chordata > Mammalia > Rodentia > Cricetidae > Peromyscus > Peromyscus californicus. The sequence goes on from NW_026294436.1 coordinate 53,403,298, forward strand.
ACTAAATAACTCTACTATTCAAAATTATGTCATCAGCACAGGCTAAGTGAGTACAACAGCTCTTAAAAAGCCACAGAATGCAAAAAGGAGCCAAGAACAACTAAGATCTGCCTTTGTAATAAGTCAAACTGATCTGGACATGCAATGGTTTTGATAGGCAGAGCAGGCTAAGGCTAGTGCTCAGAACTAGATGTGATCACATCTGAGAAATCAGACCCTGCTTGGGAGAGGCTTCCCGGGTCCTGAGTCAGCAGGCAGCTCCTTCTTCTGACAGGCTTGACCACTTATCATTAGTCAGACACTGTACATGCGTGCGTGCATGCACACACTTGCTCAGACCACCAGCCAACCATAGGGACATCCCAGAGCCTTGCGTCTCAGGCTTTAGTCCATTATTCTACACAAAAGCACGTGGGCAAGGCTGCAAAACCCCCAGCACACCATCTCTTCTGAAGTTTCAGATAGGTGGGCTGAGGAGAGGACACTAGTGCTCAAAGTTCTGTTCCAAGCCCCAGTCACAGTTTTCTACATTGACCTATGACCCTGGTAACAGAAGTCACTCTGTATTGAAGGGAGTAGGGAGAGTCTGTAAAATGGGCCATGGCTTCCCTTCAGGGCATCCTGTGAATTTTATAACCACACCCTAAAGAAGCCTTCTTAACTTTATCCTCCTAGCTGACATCTTACAGGGTCTCATCAAACAACTGTACAGAGTGCCTGCTTAAAGTGGGAAACTGACATCATCTCTTCGATTAGAATTTAAGCTGTCAGGAGGGGCTTTAAGCCGTGTGTGTGTGTGTGTGTGTGTGTGTGTGTGTGTGTGTGTGTGTGTGTGTGTGTGTGTGTGTTTCAATACAGACTAAAAAGAAATATGTTGTTCAACCCCAAGGCTCATGGCAAAGAACCCGGTAGCGCGAATCCTGTCTCAGTTATACACTGTGGTGGGAGCCTTGCTGAGAAAGGGTGTTGGTTTTGAGTTTCCTACCTGCAGCTAAAATGGATTTCACAGATCTTTGGATGAGGGACCAGGTGATTTCCTGGGAATGCATAATCAGACCAAAAGGCCTCTTCAGTTCTGATGAGGTGATCCCACGCCCCACACTTTTGGGATAGGATCCAAACTAGAGTTAAGCTCTATCTTCTCTAACCAAGAGCTCTGATTTCTGCATTCCATTCTCCTTCCCTCATGTTCTCCCAGCCCCCCTTCCGGTCTGGGCCCAATCCCCATCTCAGGCAGACAGGTCTGGTGGGGGCAGATGGGTAATTTTTCCTTTCAGCTTTAATGGCTGCTATTAACAATAAGTTGCCCTGCCCTACTAATGGCTCAACTTTCAGCTTTTCCTCTGATTGCCTGTGAGTAACACTGTGTCACATGAGCTGTGTTTAACAGAGGTGTAATAAATGCCAAAGAAGAAATATTACCCAAAATAAAAAATAGTTTGTCCCAGTGTGGCCAGGAGCTCATGACTCCCAATGACGCTCACTTTAGTCTCCAAAGCAATTTCTATTTGCATTCCTTTTCTTTCTTTCTTTCTTTCTTTTTTTTTTTTTTTAAAGATCTCTGGGGGCTTTAAGAAAGCTGTTTTAAGAGAAAATCCAGAAAGACTGTAGTGAATGTCAAGTGCAGGGAGTTCTGTGTTCGAGACAACAGACAGACTGACAGACAGCAAGGGAAACCCTGGGCTAAGAAGAGAGGCAGGTATGAGAGAAAGCTCATTTATTATTACAACCAAGGCAGCCTTCCCTCCTTGCCGTGTTCAGAACATCAGCTCTGGCACAAGGGGACAGAGATCCAGAGACTGAAGAATTCCCCCCAACACCACACACACACACACACACACACACACACACACACACACACCCTAGGCATGGAGAAAGACTCAAGTTCTCATTTTATCACGAGCAAACTCCATTCTCAGTTTGATGATAAGCAAAAACCACATTGTTGTGTTTCTCAAATAGTAGCCGGTTGAAGCTGCTCCATTCCCAGAGAAGAAAGCAATAAACACTGAAATCCCTTGGCAGTCCCTTGGTTGAAGACGTGGGCAGGAAGTATTTCAAATCCGTGAGGTGTTCAGGGAGGAGGAAAATGATAGAGGGAGGAAGGAAGAGGACTCCCAGGAGGCCTGGGAATGAAGTGTGGCCATCCTGGGCAAGGGGGGCTCTTAGAGCCACGGAACTGGGAGGCGCAGCAGTTTGCCAACCACTTTGCTCACGAAGATTGGCCTAACAGTACAAGCAGCAGTACTCAGAACAAATGAAGGTGCAGACGCTGTCTGTGCGAGCCTGTGGCTCTCCTTCAGAGCTCACGGCTCTCTTCTTTCCACACCCCTCAAGCTCACAGCGCAAGCACCAAAACATTTACTGTGTAGCCGACATAAGAGACCAAGGGATGGAAAGACACAGCGATTCTGGGACTTGGCTTTAGAATCACACTGTTCAAGCAAATCCTCTGAACCACCAGTGGAAAGAGGGAGGGTGACAAGTTTCCACTCTGACAGTAGACAATGCATCTACATCAAAGCATCATGGGGTATGTGATGGACGCATACAGTTCTGTCTGTCTAATAGAATGGGAGTCAGAGCGGAGTGGGGTGGTGTGCAAGCAGGATAACTGAACAATCACAGTCTACGGGAGGAGATCCATGAGGAGAACTTGGCGGCTCAGACAGGTGCAGTGTGGCACAACTGGTGGACAACCCGGCAACAAAACGTAGCAGGAACAATGACTCTACCCTGGCAGGATGAAAAGGAGCAAGGAGGCCAAGGCAGAGCGGGGCCAAGAGGGGACCACTTATGGTGGGACTCCACAAGGGCCCTGGTCATGCGCAGTTAACAATGGTTCTAATAGGAGCCCAGGTCCTTCGGCTGCTACTCTTGACCTCTGGTCCTGGGCAAGTCACTCTAATGGATCTATTAAAAACCAAAGGCAGGACTCATAGAGCCCTGTGAGTCAATTTCTATTTGTTTATTAAAACATATACCTGGAGAGCCAGCATTCTCTGAACAGGCAGCAGGAGCTGGGCAGCCTTTTAAAAGTAATTCTGGCTCCTTTTATTCCCCCCCCCCCCTCTTTCCACAGTGGTTAACCCTGTACCAAGAGATCTCACATGATCTCATCCATATTGTGCAACCTGATCCACGCCCACATCAAGCTTCAGAAGCAGATTTTCCATTCTCATTTTTTTAGAAAAGTGGCTCAGAAAAGTTGAAACCAGTCCCAAAGAAGAGAGTGCCCAAACTGGCATTCTTCCCAATCCACGTGCTCAGCATTGCCCCGGCTTATCCGCTCCAACTCAGGGCTGTGGACAGTCTGGCTATGTACAGGAATGTTCTGCTCTTGAGTCAGCTCCCATTCTGTGAGCTGAGAAAGGAGAGCCAACCAGCAGGAAAGCAGGGAAGTGCGGGCATACAGAGGAAGTCCGGGGCTGTGCGTGGCCGAGGCTGTTTCACAGAGCAGAGGGAGAGAGGCGGGAGAGCAGGAACTGAACCCCAGTTCCCTGTAGTAATACAGCCTTCGTCACTAGGACCAGTCCTTTCTAAACATTTTGAGCTACAATCACAGCCATAGATCCCATGTTCACATTTGGAACACAGTCCCTAGGTTCCCAGAGTCAAGCCTCCTGCTTATGACGTCACTTCCGCTGCTGAGGTACACACAATAACCTAATCCTACCTTGCTATAAAAGGACCAGTTGTACTGGGTCCATTCAACAAATAGCTCTTCAGGGGAGAGGCCGGGAAGAGCGTACCACCCAGGCTTCTCAAGCAGGGGGAAGGCCTCTTCCTCCCTTTCAGGATGTAGTGTATCTGGCTCCTAATTCTTCCCCATCTCACATGTCTCCTGCAGGCTCAGAGTCAAACATGAAGTTAACTCTGATATCAAAGAGGACAGATCCGCTAAGCCGTACAGACACCAGGAAATAACATGAAACCAGACAATAGCTCTGTAGTTTGGGGCCTACACTCACCCAAGGGATTCTTCAGGATCCCCTTGAAACCCTTCAGGCAAAGCACCCACTGGGTAAGGAAGTCAGACATGCACAGGTCTAGGCCATCAGGCCCACGTCCACGTGGGTGTGAGAGGATTTGTTAGTGAAAGCCCCAGGCGGGGAAGGGGAGGCAGAGCAAGCTGACGGAGGAAATGGCAGGAGAGCTGCTTCTTTTGGGACTGTAGTGACCCGCTTTCTGTTCACCCCGTCATTCCACTGCGCACAAGAAGCAGTTCTAGCTGGCTGGGGCCATCTACCAGGCGATCATTGGGTTTCACGCAACAGAAAATGGAAAGGAGAACATGCAAACTTATAAAGCAGTAACTGGCTTCCCTTCGGAGAGTGTTTCTAGCGGGGCCTCCGAGAGTCCTTGCAAGGTTGAGAGGCTGGGGGACTTTGCAAGTAGTGTTGTGTTCTATGCCCTTGGCTCCCAGTGTTGGAAATGAGACAGGATGGGTAGTCTCTGTGGAGGGGGAAGCCAGGGCTTTGAACCCGGATTTCAAGTTCTGTCTCTGGCGCTCTTGGACCAGGGAGTTCTGGGTAACAATGCAAAGCTTGTGTCCTTCAGTGCACGACAAAGCTGAGTGTGCTCACTATCTAGAGCTTTGCTCTGCCCCAGGTACCCAAGTGGCACAAAGCAAATGTTAGCACTTGCCCCCTTTTTGGTCCCCTTTGAAAGGATAACCTGGGGGTCTAGAGATGGATGGTTCAGTGGTTAGATACACTCGCTGTTCTTGGGGAGAACCAAGTTGGATTCCAGCACCCATGTCAGACAGCTCACAACTGCCTGTGACTTCAGTGAGGGCATCTGATGCTGCTTCTGCCTTCCAAGGGCAACTTAACACATATTCTCATGCACACACACTTTAAATAATAATACTAAATAAGGATAATATAGTAAATATAACATAATCAAAATCAATCTTGAAAATGTGACTCAAATGTATCACTGTTTAGCTTAGTTGCCCCTTGCTTAATGAAAGTCATCTTTGAGAGGCAGGCACATTTACTGAGGTGTGTCAGCAGGGGCTATAATATAAGAATATCAACACCAGGCTAGAAGATGGTGGGGGGGGGATACCTCATTCTGGTTCAACAGCATGATTCCTTCATGTGAAATCTTGTTCTATTTCTATACGCTGTGGTTTTTTGCTGCAATTTCATGTTTTGCTTAATTGTCTAGAGTGGCAGATGTGATTTTCATGTAAGTTTCCATCCATCTGTTTTTCTGTACCAGAAAGACATGCAGAAGGTGCTGGGACTTCTGTGAGGGATGGCCTTATCTAGACTGACTGTCAGAAGCATACAGACTGCAAAAGCAGCTGAACTGAGTTCACAGCAAGCTCAGAAGGCCCATTTCTCACCGTCTGTGCCGCCTCCCACTTCTCCGTGCTCCCCTGTGCTCCAAATCAGATTTCTCTGGGAATGACTAATAAAGAGATAGCTTTCCATAAGCAACACAGAATCACCATGTTCTTAGTCCTTGGGAGCATCCAACCCAGACGGCCACATGCCAGGAACCTCACCCAAGCTGGCATGCTGTGTCTTTAAAGACCCATCCTGCTCCATCTCCTCTCCAATTCCCCGTTTACGGAGGCCCCGACAGTCCTTGACTCGGAAAAGCTATTCCCTGTATTCTGGACCCAAGCCTCCAGCCAGGGCTGGCTTTGTGTGTGTGAGACCCGTGCAGTCTCTCAAAGCCCCACTCACAGCCATCCTGTGCACCCAACATTAATTCTCTAATGTTACCACTATGAAGTACTTGATATCCCCCAAATTTTTATCTACTTATGTATTTGCGTACATGGGCGCCCTTGTGTGACAGTCAGAAGTGACTTTGACCCTTGTCCTTCCCTGCCATCGTGTGCTCTGGGGATTAATCCCCGGTCAGACTTGGCAGGGAATCTCTTTACTTGGTGAGCCATCCCACTGGTCCGGAATGTTTTGAACAAGGGTGTCCACATTTTCTCCCTTTTACTGGAATCCATAACTTCTCTGGCCAGCCCTGCTTGGGATACATTGCAGCTATTAAGAACTATTCTGTGACTAGCAATTTAAATAGAATAAGCATATCACAATGAAACTAATTTCTAATTTACAACAGGCATCTATCAAAGAAGAAGAAGAAGAAGAAGAAGAAGAAGAAGAAGAAGAAGAAGAAGAAGAAGAAGAAGAAGAAGAAGAAGAAGAAGAAGAAAGAAGAAAGAAGAAAGAAGAAATTTCTGGAATTTAACTTATTTATAAACTAGAACCCACTGATGAGAGAGACAAAATTCTGGAAACTCCAAAATTTTTGTCCAAACTCGGAACTTGGAAGCTGTGGGTTTCTCACGAGGTGTGTGACCCTGAGTGATGTTCTACTCCTTTACTCTGGCCCTGGTGTTTCATTTTCTCCAGAGCCCCTCATGGGACTCAGTGCATGGCAGGAATGGTGCCAACACGGTGTGGTATTCTTTATCTGTGAAAAGGGGCTGACAATGATAACAGCCATACTTCAGTCAGAGGAACTGAGGAAACACATTGTTTGGGGCTGGGGATGGAATCTGCAGGCGAGGACACCTTCACTTGTGCAGTACCTCTCATTCCAGCTGTCCCTCCAAGCTTCTGCTTTCAGCCCTCCGCTCAGCCACCACAGAGCAATGCCGCAGGCTCCCCCAGCCACCCACAGCCTCATCTCCCCATTCTCTTTCTCGATACCTTGTTTGAAGGCTATAATATCGGTCCCTACTTTCTGTTGACACCTGACAACGACAGCTTGAAACTTTCATACACTGCTTTCTCACTGCTCATAGAGAACCACTCATCCAAAGGTCAAAACCACATTTTACTGTCTCTTGTCTCTCTCAAAGCATTCAGAACTTTGCTAGAAGTGTGGGACACATGTAGAAATGCCGTTTGATTTATTCAAACAAGGTAGAAGCATCCATGAAGACAGAGGGCAGACACCAGCTCTGTTATCTCACGGTGAGCATTTCCAGGAGCATTTCCCACCTTGACAGAGTGAGAGTCCCCATGATACCCTGGAGACACTTGATGGTTTTATCATTAGACAGACCTGAGTTACATCCTGGTGCCTCTGCCCTGTCAGCTACCTGACTATAGGGGAATCAGTTCACCCTTCAGAGCCCCGTCTGTCTCCTCAGCTGCAAGCATGGGTGTACCTCATCTGTCTTCCAGGATTGCCATCTTGAGCTGGCATGTGCCAAGTCATGAAACGACAGCTGGACACACAGGGCATCCAAAGTGTCCACTGCCTCCCTGTGCTCTGCGAGGTGACTCATGCTAAACATGTACTCACCATTTCTTCCCTTGTATCTGGCACCAGAGGAAAGTCATACAGCTGAGCCAATAAGCGTCATCGATCAAGCAGAGCCCTCACTTCCTGGTCCAAGCTTCAAAAAAAAAATGGAACACTACCCATTTTCTTTAATGGAGGATGAGTGATACTCTAATACTTACGTGCTTAATAATACACCTACACATACACATTAAAAAACATTTAATGTTGCCAGGCTAGAATAATGGTGGGACTATATGCACACCTTCGACTCTGTTTCCATCTCTTGGGAAGAAGTCACCCCCAGTAACACCCTGCTAACACTGAGAGTGACGTCAGTGTTCCTGGATGGCTGATGGCCACAGAGGCAACACTAGTTGAAGCCACTGGGCTGGTAAAGCTACAGGGCCGGAATTTGGAACTGTATGGGAATCTGTCCTTTAGTGCTGGAAAATTCATTCTCAAAGGAAGAAAATTAACTCCGGGGAGAATTTGTAAGATTGAAATGCAAGCCTTGAAAAGTGAGAAAAATAATGACTTCAGAACCTACTGAAAATGTTGCTCTAATAAACGTGGGATGGGAGTTTCAGAACTCAAATAGAAATGCACTCACCTAAACATTTCATATAATGTGGTATGGGAAGGGTTTCCTAGCTGGTAACCTTCCACTATGCATCTGAATACCATAGACAGACAGACTTAGGCACTAAGGCTACCACAACAACCAGTCTTTTTCATGAAGGAGGACTATAGCTATTTAGACATATTCCAATCAAACTATAAAGGCAAGGGAAGTAACAGAACAAAGAATTATGGTGTAACAAACGAAGACAACTAAATTATAAGGGCAAACATCTGCGATCCAAATAAAATATGTGGCAGCGTGGGCAGCACCATAAAGCCACTCGTGACATTCTGGAGACACTAGCCTGGCTCACCTATGAGTAATGTGGTCGTCCTCACAATCCTGCCACACAAGTACCGGGGCACACTATGCTGTCAGACATTCTGTATGGATTTGTGACCGAGGAAAATCACATTAAGAGGCTAAACTAATATATTATGTGAAGCACCATACACAGATACACACAAAATGCTTCCTGTCATAGACAGACAGACACTATTTTTTTTCACTCCATTTAATACACACACACATACACACAATTAAAAGGCCCCTGTGAGGTGACGTGGGTGTGGAATGTGTCTCCCCAAGCTGCTGGAGCAGATGATGCTGGAACGGGGGTACTGAGGGCTCAGTGACAAAGACTTATGGCATGTCTGGGCTACAGTGCATAAATACATGCCCAAGTACTTAGAAGCTTGAGTTTTCTTCCCCCATAAATAGAATGAATAATAAGACAACCTCTCAACTGAGATCATAGGCAGCATCAGGACCCCCTGACCTCTAGCTATAGAATAACTAAGAAGTTGATCCCAAGAGTCTTCAGAATCGTATAAACTATTCTGATTTAGGTGGGAAATAACATGAAGGAGAAATGTGGACTTACAAAGTCACCACGTAAAAAAGCCATGCTGGGAGGAAGGGGGCAGGCAGCATCTAGGGATTACAGCAGGGCCTGAAGGTCTTCTGCTTGGGTGACCCTGTGGGAAGCACACCAGCCTCCTCTGTGCCGATGTAACCTGCCGTAGGGATGTCTAGTGACAGTCTACTCACCTACAGTTACTGGAACAAGGTCTATGCTTGCCCTGGCCATGTCCTCTCATGTGACATCCCAGCTACATGTCACATTGAATCTCAACAACAAAAATGACTATCTAGCCTGTCTAATCTGCTTGGGGAAACTCAGGGGTGAAGGCTAAGACTGAGTATAATCTCATTTAAGAAACTTGCTTCGTTTCTAAAAGACATTTCTACCCAACGACACCTCTCAGGATCCTCTATAATGAAGTGGGGCCATGTCAACATGGCCAGTGTGGTACAAGCAGAGGTCTGAGTAGTATACAGTGAAGTTTTCTTTTTAGAAGGGATATGCCGACCTATCTATGGTCTATTCTGGGTAGCACATGCGATGTCTGGAACTGTAGTAGCGACTTTAGACCATGAGGACCACAAAGGAACACACTTCCTGGAAGACCCAGTAAAGAGAGGAAGGAGGTCTATGTTTTAGTCAATAGTCAGCCACTTAGAAATGCCTGTCTCTCATCTTACGTTTGTTGAAAAGGGGGTGGGTGCGGCTTCTGTTACTCACCGTGGAACCTAATGGGGTGTAGCTTCTGTTACTCTCCGCTGAACCTAATCCTACCACATTTGAGCTAGCTGTGAGGGATGGTTTCAAGTTGTTTCCCTTCTCCTAGCTTGTCTTCTTCCTAGTTTGTCTGCTTCCTAGATGCAGATTGTAAGAAAAATAAACCCCCATTCCTTCAAAGTCATTGTGAAAGTCAAAACTGAGACAAAATACTTCAAGAGCACTTTACACATCAAAAATTATTATCCCAATATTAATATTGTTGCTACTATTTTTCATTTTTATTCCCAATTTCCAGAGAAAAGTAGGTCAGTGATTGACAAATTGAAACTAGCTGAGACTAGGAACTCCAGTTTCCTTACTCTGGCAAGATTTTATATCAGCAGAAAATGAGTCCAAGGTAATTAGTTGTGAGAAAGTGACCAGGGCGTTATTAAACATTTCTAATTGTCGTGTTCTTAGAAAAAAAAATGCTACAAAGGTGTATTTTATCTATCTATCTGAGAGGTTTGTGTGGAGAAACATTCTTAATTGTCTTCAGGTTCCAAACTTTTACACATCTTTCAGGTGACATCTCTTGAATGAGGGAAGATGAGCCACATGTCGGTGTGAATTGGGGGACTGGAGGGATTTAGCCACACAGCACACTGCAGCACCAAATCTCCAGTGGCCAGAGCGCCTTGAAAAGATGGGTTATCACAAACCACTGTGGAAATGAGCATTTTTTTTTACTCTCTCTCTCTCTCTCTCTCTCTCTCTCTCTCTCTCTCTCTGTGTGTGTGTGTGTGTGTGTGTGTGTGTGTGTGTGTGTGTGTGTGTGTGTGTGTGTGTTTGTGTGTGTACACATGCACGCATACACATGCAGAGAGGACAAATTTTAACATTGGGTGTCTTCCTCCATCATTTTCTACCTTATTTTTTTTGAGACAGTGTCACTCACTGAAACTGAAATTTGCTGATTCTCCAGACTGGCTGGCCAGCAAGCCCCAGGCATTCTTCTTTCTCTGAAAGCCCACCTCAAGGGCTGGGATTATAGGCGCAAACAAACCACTGTGCCCAGCTTTTATGTGGGTGATGGGGATCTTAGATCCTCGCACACATATAACGAGCACTCTCTTCACTGAGCCACCTCCCAAGCCCCAAACAATCTTCTGTTTTGCTGGTTCTGGGGGTTGAAATCAGGGTGGCATGCAGGCCAAGTGCCCGACGGGAGTCACATTCCCCAGGCCTCTCCTCCTTTCTCTTTCACGTTGTCCTGTGCTCTGGTCCTTCACCTTAGTCATATAAACTTATAAAAATGTGGGCAACTAGGAAAGGCGAAAAATCAATAACCCTGTTCAACGTTACACAGATTTTAACAAACAAGGAAAACAAAACGAAACTCACAAGTGCAAGTCAGTCTAGACGAGAAACAAAGTAAACTTCATCATTATGGTGGATTAATATGTAACCTATACCACGCCAGCTGTCAATCCAAGAGAAGCATCATTGGCGCTATCCCAGTTCTTTGAAGTTACTGGCAGGTATGAGAATCAACGTCTCATCTGAGAACATCTGTGACATCCATGGTTATGACTTGGGGGTTCAGAGACAAAACACTCTCACCTTGACTTCCCCAAAATGAAGCCTGAAATAAGCAGCATGCCTTACCACTCCAAAATATTCATAAAATAATGTCCCAATGTAAGAATACAGTTTGGGTTTATTTCTAGAATACCCCTCAAACACACCAAACCCCCAAGCCTTTGGGCAGGTGTGCACACACCCCCCACACACACACACTTGAAATACCATGACTTTCTAATGAGTATATGCATACAAGATTAAATTCACAAGTTTGCATAATTTGCCATATCGGTGTGTTCTGTTTTTATCGACCAATGTGGCAGCCTGGGTGTACATGCCACACTGTGAGAAGACACACTTTCCTCTGGCCACCAGTGTGTCCCTGGGTGGAGGGTTCAGGACTCTAAAGGTTTTGCTCCAGATTACCGAATAAGTCATGTAGTTATCCCTACCAGCTCCAAGAAGAAATGGAGTCTAAAATGACAGAGTGGTGGAAGAAGAGGCGGGTGGCTGGGTTGGGAAGCTTTGTTCATTCTTTGAAGATACTGCCTTAGTTTAAATGGAAGGGAAGGGAAGAGCCATGAAACAATGCTGGCTCCCTGTTGGTGCCCCCCAGGAGCTGAGGAGAGGTGGAATCGGGAAGCATCTCTGGCAGTTTGAGAAATTCCTACCCACCAAGCTTTATTGTATTATTCCAACTACGCAGAGACAAAAACACAAATTTCAGCTCCCTACTTTCATTTATAATTGAACCAAGTCCAGCAGGATGAAGCCAGTGCCATCTGCAAGGCAGGCTGCATTAGCAGCCGGGAGAATGAAATATTCAAATTACTCTAGGCTACCTCACATAGTGACAGGGCTCAAACACCAACTTGCAACCAGGAAGGAGGGAGCAGGAAAAGAAAGTTCCTTGAGTTTGATTTTCGCTTCATTTTGTTGTTGTTGTTGTTGTAAGGGCAAGAGTAAAACAGAAGAAATTGGTTTTTCTTTTTGTCCAGGACACAGAAAGTGCATCAAAACACATTAGAGAAAAGAGATCATGTCACATATTTAACATCTGAAAAGCACAAGAAGGGAGAGGGAGGGGAGAAGGGTGGATGAAAGGAAAGGAGAAAGGAGGAAATGGGAGGGAGAGAGAGAGAGAGAAAAGCGAGAACAGATGAAAGGAGAAAGGAGGCGAAGAGAGGGAAGAAGAAAAAGAAAAGATGATGTCACCCCAAAGTTCTCTAATTTGGAAGCCCTCCAACTTCAGACCTGGGATGCTGCTGTTCTGGTGTTTTGCTTCATGCAAATAAGGGGTGCTGTTTTTTGGGGGGAGGGTGAAGCTGGAGCTGCTCGCTCTGATACCGTTAATCAGGGCTGCTGAAATGGAGACATGGTAAGTGGCTCTAGCCCCTAGCAGCAGTCAAGACAGGAGTGACAGGCTCCATTTAAGATGTCACCGCACATAATAAAGTGTAAAACTATACTTAAAATAAACGAGATAGAAACAATAAACTTGACTCAGTATTTGAACTTTCACAGACACACGGAGCCTGGAGGAGGAAGCATGTGTGACGTGTGTGGTGGGACTTTCCAGGGGTTCTGTTTCTGCAGCAATTGTCAGGTTGTGGCTTAGGAGTGGGGGAGGGGGGGGTCTGGTCAGGTCCAGGTGCCATCGAAGAGGCCCTATCTATTGTGTGAACTGGGCATCGGACCAGCTTGTGGCCAAAAGGCCCTAAGACATCAGAGGCTACATGAAAGGTCAACCCTGGGTGTCTTCTTCCCAGAGAGCCCCTGGAAAGGCAGTTTATCACCCGCTATCTCCTGACTTTAGAATTCCCTCATGGCTGCATGCTCTGTTGCCCTCTGCCTGTCCACCTCAGCTAGGGCTGCCTTGCTGCAGCCTAGCTTCATTCCGTCCAAAGGTTTAGCACGATGTTGTCAAGGCTGTTCGGCCCCAAACGGGAATGATACGTTTTCCCCTCCTCTGGGCCCTGCAATTACTGTTACTTGTGGGGGTGGATTCAATGTCAAAGCAAATGCTTTCCTTATGTTTCCTTCTTTAAAAAAAGAGAGGGGAGAAAAATCTTAAATGGGAGCCAGCAGACGACACTCCTGAACCAGCCACCTAGGACTCCTTGTCATCTAGCCAGGCACCTGGTGTTGAGTTCCTTGTGCACTAGACCTGGGGACATCAGTTGAGAAAGTGTTTCCCTTCCTTCCACCTTAAAAACAAAGCAAAACAAACCAACAAACTCTATCTCGGCTCCACAGATCGAGGCAGGGCTTGGTATGCGCCATTCTTTTTTTTTTTTTTTTTTTTTTTTTTTTTTTTTTTTTTGGTTTTTCGAGACAGGGTTTCTCTGTGTAGCTTTGCGCCTTTCCTGGAACTCACTTGGTAGCCCAGGCTGGCCTCGAACTCACAGAGATCCGCCGGCCTCTGCCTCCCGAGTGCTGGGATTAAAGGCGTGCGCCACCACCGCCCGGCAGTATGCGCCATTCTTAGCTGTAGTTTTTGCTGGATGGTTCTGGCATTCGGGCTCAGCCAAATCATGCTATAACCTGGGGACCGCATAATGGTTTCCGCTGCCACCATCCACCCCGCTGTGAAGTCACACTGCAAGGTACTTGAGAACTGACGCTATCTATGAAAATTAACTTATTGTGGCATGAAAAGCATTAAACAAAAGCCCATAAACCATATGGATTTTTACAAAATGCACACAGTGCATTTATCCAGAACAGAGAGACTGTGGCACGTAGCAGTCCCTTTCTCAGAAAGTGTCCATGAGTAGAGGTTTTTCCTGTCAGCCTTTGGAACTTTATTTTCCCTTCACTTGCATTAGGCCTGGCCCTGACTGAGCACCTACTGTATGCTAGGTATGCTGAGCGCCTACTGTATGCCCGCAGTGAACACAATAGGTACTCAAGATATTCCTATAGGATTGACTACCTGAAAAAGATTTTAGTTTCTTGGTTACTGATATTGGGGGTGCTATAATCTACTATTAAGCTTCAGAAGGCGTTGTCTAATTATTTTTTAGAATTTCCTTGCCTGTCGTGGATCGGGCTGTGTATAGAGAAGTCCAAGCAAGGCTGTGGTATTGATAGAGAAAAACGGCAAGCAGTGTGAGCAGGCAGGCATTCATGCAGCCACAAGCACCAGAAGTCACCTTCCTCCCGGCCTCTGGCAGGGACCATTAGGCAGGGATCCTTGCGTCATCTCTCTTATGTCCTCCTCTGTGGAGCCAGGATCAATCTCTGGCATCGGGTCACGTGTGAAATCTGCCTCTTCAGAGTCTGCCTGCAGCTCGGGATGTCACTTCCCACCAAGCCACCCTGCAGTCACTCAGAGTGGGAGTTTTATTAGCCATAAGCGGTGACACCATGCATTGATATATTTAAGCAATAATGAACAAGAAAACAGTGGTTGTCTGAAGCAGTCACTGAGGTGGTAAAAATAACCAACAGTTTTGTGAGCACAAAGCTCCACTCATGGAGCAGAGACTCTGTAAGGAATGAAAGTGATGAAGATTTGGGAAGGCAAAGTCAGAGGATCCAAGAAAAAGACACACAGTACCATGTGAACATGAGCTGGAGATCGGCGCGGATGCTTGTGGACCACTAGACTTGTCTCCAAGTGAAAATTTAGATCCATCCCACTGCTTAGCCTCCCCCAAAGTCTAATTATCCCCAAAGCCTTGGCACACAGCTTTAAATTATAACAGTAAAAATAGTTTAGTAAAAAACACTAAAAAACTCAGGAATATTTACTGAGTCTCAGCAGATCCAAAGGTTTGCTGTGAGCAGCCCACCAAAGAAGCTAACCATGACCTTGGGCTGCAGCTTGAGCCAGCCTGGTGCTTGACAAACCCCAGCAAGTCTTCCTGGGTCACTGCAACCTAGTGTGGTCGCCTTAATGGAAACATGCTGGGCTACAAAACAGTAACAGCATGATTTAGAGGTTAAAAAAACAGGCTTAAACGAGCTTGGCAAATGCCTTTTAGAACCCTTTCACTCCCTGTCAATACTCAATTGACAACAGGTGTGACGTGCTGACTTCATTGGCTAAACACGCTAAATAGCAATATAATTTATATGATTAAAAGGGTGGGTAAGATAACAGTGTTCAAGTCCTTCAACCTCTTTAAGTATTTCCAAAGTTCAAACAGAACTCTGGGGTTGCTATTTATATTCTTTTAATCAGCCCTTTAATATTCCTTATTTGGTCAAACTTCAGGCAGTAATTGAAAATACGAATCTTCGATGAACAAATTAAGACTTCCATGTTGGGATCAATCATTATCTTACAAAGCCTTGAACTTCAGACCCTTCCTGTCATGTGAATTGTTTAAAAATTACAGTATTTCCTGGCTTTTCTTATCTACCCTTTTTGAACTGGACCTTTCAAAGTCATGGTTATCCCATCAAAAATACCACCATCCTCTATCATGTTCTATGTTACTGAACCAATATGTTTTATATATGTTCCTCTACAATATCTGAATTCTGGGAGACAGCGGTATCCGCCAACTTTGATCGCAACCTCCTTCGCCCCTGATGTGAGAAAGCACCCTACAAAGAGCTCTTGCCTTTTTTTTCCTGAGAAAGCCAGATTAATTATAGAAGACTGCTAGATTACACCTTGACTTCCTCGGCTCCAAGCTCCCTACAACTCCCCATGTGTCACAGAGCTAAGATTGTGGACTCTGTCAATAAGTTGCCGCATATAAAGATCCAATTTTAATTCTCACCTAGACTTTCTTTACCAAGTATTTAAATTATGACATTTTGGGACATATGATTTTCATGATGCTGTAGATAGTATTAGGAACTCACTCAATCCAATCTCTATGCATCTTTTATTATGTCTGTGTACCAGAAGCCAAAATGCAGACATTTATGTATCTTTGTATACAGAAACCAGAATTTGTGCTACATATATTTCCTTCTCCCATTTTCCTTTAAACTCTCAATTTAGTGAGCCAAGACATACACGAGGAATTCTCCAGTTGGTTTTCTTAAGAGTCAAATCCATGATTGTGATTTTCCCACTGTACAAGCCTCTAAGCTCAATGATAAGATTTACATCATGCACCACCCCACCGCCATAGCCCTGCAGGTGATGTTAGGGTATCTTAAGATCTTGTAGCCAAACGCATCTTTTAGAAATCACAGTAGAGAACAGGGAGAAAGGGAGGAAAAGGCAAGAACTTTTTTAACTCCAGTAACTACAAGTATGATTGTGAGCATATGTGCACAGCATTTCTGAACACAAATGTGTAAATTTTCTCCCAGGGGGGGAAAAAAAAGAAAAGAAAAGAAAACTAACAATTTTTAAGATGTCTGGCAGTGCTCAAATTAAAATAAGCTTTTCCTTAACAGAAAAATTAAGTTTCTATCTGAGGCCACTATTTTCCATAAGACTACAAAGCGTGCGGGGGGGGGGGGGGGGAGGGATCTAGAAAGGCCTTTTGTAGCAAAGACTTGGGGTCCATGGGACAGCGTGAGGAGAGATGGCATTCCGAGCTTTGTGCTCAGCCATCCCTGTGCAATGCTATTCATACAATATGACAATGATGGCTTACATCAAAAGCCACAGTGCAAATAATCCCCTTCTCCATGCCATCCACAGCAAAAGCCAGCCCCTAAAACCAGGGGCAGTGTGCCAGCATACATGCTCCTCGGATGCCAGCTAGCCCTGTGCAGAGGAGGAAGCAAGGGAGCCTTTTCCCCTCTGAATTGGGGTTTTCAATGAATGTTGACTGGCACCAGGAGGCTACCTTGGGCCCCGAGAGCCTTCTTAAAACCCTGGCAGCCTGCCAGAGGAGCTCCAACTTTGCAACCCAGAGAAAGCCATGTTGGCAGCTTGTCAGGAGCCAGGGAGTTACATGGCGCCCTGGGGGTAATAATATTTTCCAGAACGCTCAAGCTAATAGTCCCATGATGGGCGATTGAAAGGACTGTAGGTATGCTCTTTCCTGTCCTCGGCCTTGGAGCTCTTATCCATCTCCGCAAAGTGCTGAAGCACGCTCTGCCACCTTTGTGGCAGAGTTAGGGACACTGTCCTTTGTTTTGTTTTACTTCCCGTGTTACAGCCAAGCCCAGGCCAGCTTCTACTTATTACCATGCCTTGAATTCATTTTGTTGAGGAAAAATAAATGTTAATGTATTTCTGAACTGAGTGCACCTTTTATCTTCTTTAAAGAAATAGAACTGTGTACCCATAAATGTATCATTTAAATTCACCAAAGTTCAATAGGATCTCTAGTTCACACATGTCAGAGTCTCCCTATGTGAATGACTAGGGATCTTCAGTTGGTTATGGTTTAGGGTCGCTGTACAGAAGGACAGTGGACAAGCTTTTTGTTCCTTAACCAAAGGTCCTAAGAAGGGCAAGCTGTGTTCTGTGTCCCCTAAATCCATCCTTCGTCTCTTAAATTTTAATCTCTAAAATTCTTAGCCTCAGCAAGATGGCTTTGACATTTTAACATCACAGTCCCTGTTGGAGAGAAATGTGTAAGGCTCTATGTATTTTATTGGTTAGAAAGGTAAAGGCAGAATATCCAAGTTCAGTCTTTTAAGTTTAAATTGAGACAGAATGTGCGTGCATGTGTGTGTGTGTGTGTGTGTGTGTGTGTGTGTATGTGTGTGTGTGTGTGTGTGTGTGTGTGTGTGTGTGTGTGTGTGCGTGTATAGGGGGGGCCCTAGAATGTCACCTTCTAAGTGAGTTGAGCTATTTTGGAGGCTGTGACATATGAGCTACAACATACTGAAACAATAATAATAACAACAACAGCCCATAAACTCATGCATTCATATGTAATCTCTCTTTTCCCATCCTTCTCTCCCACAGTACCCTCTATTTGTTTTAGAACTATAAACTGAATTTTAGCCACTCCAGCAAAGAGTGGGTAGTCATGCCACCTTAGAAACAATAATTCTTCCAGGCAACAGTACTGAAACCCACATACAGGTTGATGCCAGTTTTACGTGTTGAAACAAACCAGTCACTCTTGCTCCCGCTAAGCAGTTAAATTAGAGAGTATTCAATTAATAACAGCTGAATATTCTGTCACATTTAGGAAGATGTATGGTAAGACAAGCGAGTTGTGATGTATCTGACAGAAATGATAAAGGCTCTCCCGACACAGTCTGGCAGATACTTGGCTCCTGCCGCGGCTCTCTCTCGTGTTCTAAAACGTCAGCAGCACAGACCCAAGATCCAGCATTGGCTTCAAGGAAAGAAACACTCCAAAGTGAACAGGGAAGCCTTTGCCAAGTTCTCAAAAGGTGTTTTCTCCGCCTGTTTGCTCGAGCTAGGACCCATGTTCCTGTCCGCAGGCCAGTAGAGTATATGGGCAGCAGGGCAGCAGGACTGGAAGTCTCCTCTAGCCAGCCACAGGAACCAGTGACATTCACCCCCCAAGCCTTGCTCAGTTTCCTCTGGCAAAGATTAGTGTGTCCCGAGGTCTGGCCACCCATTGGCCAGGGGACTTGCTTTTCCCATTTGCACATCAAACGAGACAAAGAGCAATGACCTGGTCCCCAGTGTGCTCTTTGGAAAGCCCTCCTATCCTGGGCCACTTTCTGAGAGTGACTATACTGCTCCCACTACATTCTGCCAGCTCCTGACCCTGAGAGCCTTTATGCACATTCCTTCAGGAAACTGCCCAGGCTCAAATTGAATAGGAAATAAAAGAGACCACAGTAAAATTGCTAACATACGGAGTAACAGAGTGACCCGTGACACAATCCTGTTACATGTTTCCATTTCTCTTCAAGGACAGCTGGATACTGAAGTCTAGGGACAAGGAGCCATGATCATTTCCAACATCCAGAGAAGCTAGCACCAACCAGGCAAGGGCTGTGGCACTCAGGAATGGGTCTGGCTGACTGCCAAGGGGCCCAATGTGCTCCTGCAAAGTGCATTTTTTTACTGAAATGTCATCTCCTGAAGTTGGGAAATAATGCACTAAAAACAATGACAAAGGGGTATAAAGAAAGCCTGTGAGGAAAGAACATCCAGTTACGGGCACACCACCCTCTAAAAACAACCACAACAACAAACAGAATAAGCAGACTCAGGCTGACCAGTTTTTATGACGCATTATACTGGAAGTGTTAAATTGAGTTGCACCACCTGAAACACAATTCTCACATTTGGACCCCCAGCACCCACATAGTAAAATGCTGGCATGGCAGTGTGTCCCCACGATCCTTACAATGAGGGTGGGGGTAGCAAGGCAGAGTGGAGAGACAGGTGGATCACCCATGTTCACTGGCCAGCCAGTGTAGTGCAACAAAGAGATCCAGATTCAGTGAGAGATTTTCTCACATAAAACAAGGTGGGGAGTGATGGAGGAGGAAAACACTCAGTGTCACTCTGGCCTACCTGTGTAGACACACACACACACACACACACACACACACACACACACACACACAAAAAAAAAAAAAAAAAAACATACAAGCACAAACTCACAGACACATAACATTGGGAGGGGGGATCTCAGACCCATCTTTTGCACTTTTTAAAAATTACAAGACAATTTATGAAAACCAAGTGAAGACAATATACTGAGTGCTATTTTCATTCTCCTGTCAGAGAAGAACGTTTAGAGAGCAGAAATGAAACTGATGGGCTGGCTGCATTCCCCGAAGAATTCAGCTCATCTGCATCGCTCTTTCATCAGGTGCACCCGCAGCAAACCTCCAAACAAAAACGTAGCCACGTTTGCAACAAAGTTACCACACCCTTCTCCCTAGTCCATTTCAAATTAGATTTCTTTGAAACTTGTACATACAAAACTATACATACACAGGAGTCTTCTCCTCTCCTTCCTGAAGGGTAATCTATAAAATTGAAATTGTTTCTGGGGGATTCAAAACACATTTTTCTCCCTCCCAGGATGTGTGTGTGTCTGTCTGTCTGTCTGTCTGTGCATCTCTGTATGTGTCTCTGTGTCTCTGTATGCGTCTGTGTAGTGCATGTGTATCTGAATGTACACATAGGCAGTCATGTGTACATCTGTAGGCAGGCCAGAGGAGAACAGGGTGCCTATCACTCTCAGCCATATTGCCTTGAAGCAGGGTCTCTCACTGAACCGGAAGCTGGTCTGTCAGGCAGCAAATCCTCAGGTACCTGCCTCCTCAGAGCACTGAGGTTACACATGCACACATATAACCATGCCTGTTTTATTCATGGTTGATGGGGATTTCAACTTGGGTCCTCATGCTTGTACAGAAAGAACATTACTCCAGTAAGTCATTTCTCCCAGACCTCTATCTTCTCTTAGCAGAAAATACCCACAGAAATGTGAATGGCCGGGAAAAGATTCCAGCCCCACAGCAGAGCCCAGGCACTGCAGACAGTACTCAGCACAGCCATTCACCAAATCTCCACTGTATGAACACTGACCCTTCAGTTCTTCAGTGTTCCATAAAACCCTGATTGTTGCCGACTTCCCTATCCACTTTATTGGCAAATACCTTGGATTAATAAAGTCCTCATGGCGCTTATGAGCAGAAAATCACTGCACTCCCTGATCCACAGAGTGACACTGTGGGGCAACAGGCCCCACCACTTAATTAGATTGTATAACTGTCACGAATTGGTGAGGTTTTGAATTTATATTTCAATTAATATTTAATAGAGCTTAATTAGCAATTCCCCCCTCTTCTCCACCCATATTCTGCATTCTCCCCTAATGTCTTATTTCTCCTATCTTCTTCTAGAATGGCAGTCTGGCTCTCAGGCTTTACATAGAGAGAGAGGGGCGCTAGACAGCCGAGGCCGCTCACACTGCTCTTGGAGACGCTGTGAAAATGATGGGGAGAGGTGGGTCACGTTTGGGGGAGTCGAATGCCTCTTAGGATAATCTACCATTGAGGCCACAGAAAGTTCTGGAAGAATCCAAACAGAAGAACTACCCGCCTGGTTTTTGGAGCTCCTCTGAGTCACTTTGAAAGTCCCCACAGATTTGAAAGATAAACAGTCCTGAGTCGTGTGCCGATACGGCAGCCAGGTTTCAGACATGGACAGTCTCAAATGTGTTAGCCTGCAGATCCGTTCCCAGCATTAAAACTTAACACTTAAGTGCTGGAGGGATGAGCCAGCATGACGAGGACTGTGGCTTTTGCAGAAGACCTGGGTTCAATGGCCGCACGCTTATGATGGCACACAACCATTTGTAACTCCAAATTCAGGGGATCCAACACCTACTTCAGACTTCCTCAGGCACCAGGTATTCATGTGCTACGCATGCATGCCTGCAGGCAGAATACTCATAAACATAAAAAAATTAAGAATTGATATTTGAATATTAAGAAAATGAGATCTCAATATTGAGAGAGTCTGTTTAGATAGGCTATGCCTATTAGTGTTAACATATACAACACATTTTTATGAAAAATGATATTTGGAGAAAAAAAAACAAAAACAGTGGAATCATTTTACAGTTTTGCAAATTTCTTTGCTGTCTGACTTAATAGAAGACAGCTGGGTTCTTTTTTTTTTTTTGGTTTTTCGAGACAGGGTTTCTCTGTGTAGCTTTGCGCCTTTCCTGGAACTCGCTTTGGAGACCAGGCTGGCCTCGAACTCACAGAGATCCGCCTGGCTCTGCCTCCCGAGTGCTGGGATTAAAGGCGTGCGCCACCACCGCCCGGCTCGACAGCTGGGTTCTTATTCTGTCTCTTTAACCAGTCCCTAGAAAAGTCTCTCTCTCTCTCTCTCTCTCTCTCTCTCTCTCTCTCTCTCTCTCTCTCTCTCTCTCTCTGTATGTGTGTGTGTGTGTGTGTGTGTCACTGTCTCTCACTCTTTAAGGGTAAGTCTGTCTGTCTCTCTTTGTTTCTCTCTGTGTGTCTGTTTTTCTATCTCTGTGTTTCTCTGTCACTGTCTCTCTGTGAGTGTATATCTGTCTGTTTCTCTCCCTATCTCCCTCCTTGTCTATCTGTCTGTCTGTCTCTCTCTGTCTCTCTCTCTGTCTCTGTCTCTCTCTCTGTCTCTGTCTCTCTCTGTCTCTCTCTGTCTCTCTCTGTCTCTCTCTCTCTCTCACACACACACACACACACACACACACACACACACACACACACACACACGTGAGAAAAGTCAATACTCTTATTAACATTATTATCAATACAGTGTCGTTGACCTTGTGGTCTTCCCGGAAGGGCTCTGGGGACCTTAACACTGTATTTTGAGAACTGTTGTATGAGAGCTTCTCAGTGTTTTAAAGACATAACACAACAGGTCTGGTGCAAGTTAAGCCCCCCTACCCCTTGCTCCCTCAGGCTTTATCCCTATCATTTTAAAAACAGGGGACAGACAAGCTACTAGCTAGCAGTCACAGTGGAGGACAATGGCTTTCCATTCCTGATATGCTAGTAACTTTCTAGTTCAAAAGAGAAGAAATAATTCTTTAATAAAAAGACATTGAAGGGAGAAAAAAGAATGAAAAAAAGAAAGACAATGACAGTCTTCCCCCAGTCTCCTGCAAGCTACATCTTGTTTTAGCATCCAGCCCCTCTAAGAAGCGGCTGCCTCCACCAAGGATGCTCTCCAAGGGCGGTGGACCAGCAGGGGGATACCCTACTGCTTCCGATCAATTTCATCTCATTCCCACGCAACAGGAATAGCTCGCCCAGACACCAGCTATGGAGATTTTTTTCCCTCTTTTGTGGGATTTTTTTTTTTAAATGCTTCTGTTTGAGACTATATTTTAGTTGCTAAGAAACTAGTTTCTTATTGTAGACTCAGTGAGAGCAAAGATAAAGCAACTGTCAAAATAGCATGTTATTTTGACAGTAGCCATATCATAACCATAAATGATATAGTTTATCTGTACATTTTTACCCTCACTAATGGGGTCTAAATACTGTATTCTCAGATATTTCATACATATGCAAAGATGCATACACACGCATTTTAGTAAGAAAGGCCACCACATGGTTAGGTGTGAGTATTCAGGAAATCACACACCATGTGTACACATACACACACACATGCACGTACACTCCCACCCCTCTTAGGCCCCAGTGAAAGCTCTCTTTAAAGGAAAATTAGCGCCAACACTGGCTCTATTAGAAATGCTTATTACATTTGAAGTTTTTTGGGTTTTTTTTTTTTTTTTTTTTTTTGGTTTTTTTCAAGACAGGGTTTCTCTGTGTAGCTTTGCGCCTTTCCTGGAACTCACTTTGTAGACCAGGTGAAGTATTTTTTAAGGAAAGGTGAAACACCTTGAAAAGCAATAAACGTTTTTCCTTACTCAATTTTATTTAAATTCTAACATTTTATGTAAAGTAAGAATGACTTACACCTGTTCAGTCAAGGTCATTCCCACATACTGACTCTATCCACCAAATGATGGGACTCACCATCAGACAGATGACCTTACGCGCAGGTCTATTTGGCCCATGGTTCTCCTAAAGCATGTTTTCAGGCTTTATCAGCGCCAGACTTGTTCTCTATCTTTCCCACATGCACATCCATAGAGCTGTTCCCAGCCACCGTCCTCTGAAGCCCTGGTATGGAAAACCTGGGCTAATAACAGGCCATTTCTCAAATCTGCTGAAAATCTCCAGCAAATAAAACCCGAATACGTGGACATTTTATTCCACTGTTGTTTCGTTGACATGGGTTTGAAGGGAGAGAAATACAAAAATGTATCATTTCCTCCCTGCTTCTTTCCACAACAACAACAATAAATGCCACTCGTCAATATTTGCCTACTTCCACAGCGATGGTACTTAGAACTGAGGAATACTGAGGAGTTGTTAAAACATAATTATTGAAAGCGATAGAGCAACATACAAAAGTCCTACCCTGTTTTCATGAGTTTGCTGTGCTGGTTTCCATGAAAACTATCTCACATATAATAACTACCTAATATTTAACTATCTATTATTTAACAATCTATGTATGTGCAAAGAGACTGAAAACAGACAGGGATATTAAAAAATCTCATTTGGGGGGCAGCACTAACACTACTTGTCTCTTATTTGCCAAGCTTTTTGTATTGTTTTAGCACCGCCTTGATCCAGTGGAGAAGCAAACACAGCAGCATGGCATGCATCTGGATTGGTCCCTAGATAGTGACACTGTTTATAGAGGTTGCTACGCTGTGGAAACAGGGCCTCGCTGCCTGACACTGTGCCACTGTAGGAAGGCCTTGATGGATATAGCCCAGCTCTACCGCTGATCCTTTCTCAGCTGTTCCTGCCACCAGGGAAGATGCTCTGCCATGCCTTCCCCATCAGGACTGCCTGTTCCTCTGAAACCAGGAGCCAAGATACATTTCATTTCCTGTAATGTCTTTCAATGAGGTCTTTTTAATCTCGGTGATGAAGAAGTAACTAACATGGCATTTTAAAGGGCTTTGGGTGCACCTTCATTTGTCTACTTCGGAGGATTTGTGAAGTGTTCCACTGAGTAGAAAGCTTGTTCAGCAATGAAGAATGGAAAGGATGCTAACATCAAACCTCCTGTAGGGTTGTAAAGGTTTTTCGCTTGATCGTGTTTGTGTATTGCTTCTGCCTCACATTTCAGATCACATCTTGAAACAAAGAAAGATTTCTTCCAGTCTTTCCTACTACCCACCATGGCCCCAACCTCACACCATCCTGTTGAGGTCCCTGCATGGATGGCTGGGCAGATGATTGGCAATCTGGTGCGGTATGTTAGTCCTTCTTATCTTACAAGAAGGGAGGGAATCATGCCATGGGTGTTGGCTTCCCATGACAATTCTCATTCTTACCAGAGCACAAGGAAAACATCCTCAGAATGTAGCCAATCTACCAAATGTTTCTGCCTTGGGATTCAAAATTTATGATAGGAATTCTAAGAATCGAGAGGCTTCTGCAGGGAACCTGCCTTTCTCTGATCCTTTCAAAGGCTTATTATTTAGCCTTAGCTGATAGAGATCTTGGAGCTTGGGGCAGCCTCTTCTAATGACTGAAGCTGACCTTAGGCAACCAAGGCAGCGGAATCAGAATTGATTAGGAGGATTCACTCCTCTTTCCAAATAGGCTAGATATAAAGTTCTTATTTCTACTTAATTATCTCTTGACCTCTCCTCTGATCCACATCATCGCTTTTAGTAGCCAGCAGAAAATGGGAAGCTACAGGAGTCAGTGGAGCCTCAAGAAGCTGGCTCACCCGGGAGACACAGAGAAACATAGAAGCACACAGGCAGGCAGGCACACACGCATGCATATGCACGTGCGCGCGGACACACGGACACACACGGACACACACACACACACACACACACACACACACACACACACACACCTGTGTTCTAAATTACTTTTTATGAAGTGAGATGATCTCTTAATAGCTTGCATTTTTAAATAAATGATGTAATGCTCTTAATTACAACATATATCTGAAATCCCGCTAGTTGGTTTATATAATCAGCAGAACGCCTTCACTCTATTTTTCTTGACAAAGGATTTTTTTTATAGAGATTAAATTGGGCCTGTGCTATTGATCACAGTGGCTAAATGTTTTTTTTTTCATTCTGGAGCTAGGCACGGCTCCATGGGCAGCTTGATGTGCATCATTTTAATTCCACCATATCTACAAAAATATTGCTATTCTGATTTGAAAAAGTCTTATCTCCAAGATCTCAGTCTCCAATATAAACCAAATTCAAAAGCTGTCTAGTCTTGGGCATAGCAATCACACAGTAGACACTACCTTGGTCCCATCGTTGTACCTCAAATGAAATCTGAAACAGCTGAGCATCAGCAATCCTAGGGAAGTTCTCCATTCAAAAGCCTTATTAATTAAGTTAAAACTGCTTTAACCATAGGTCCCAAAAAGGTCACAAACAAACTCCTGCTTTGCCCATTCTTCATGTGGAAACTGCCAAATGCCCTCACTCCTGGCATGAAGATGCCCATGAAAGACTTAGAGGCATAGGAACTTGTTTAAAGTCACACTATGTCATGGCTGAGCTAAGCTGAGTGTATCTAGGAGACCAAGAAATACACAAACAATGCCCTGCCATATAACTCTACAACAGACCAAGGATATAAACATAACCAAACTCATCTGTAGCTAATGGTCCTTCTTTCCTGTGCTTTGAAACAGAAATCACATGCAAACATATATGGCTCATACATGTATACATCAACGCTGCATGTACCTAAGGAGAAGGGGTACAGAAAAGGAAGGAAGCCTAAACCCTTTACATATGGAATAGGGAGTCTGTAGTGTTTGGTGGAATGGGAAGAAAATTTCAAATTAGAGGATGAGAGTTAGAGCCAGTAGTTGGTAACTTCTGAGTCTGTCATTCTTTAGGAATGCCCTTCATTTGTTTAAGCCTTGATTGCTCACAGAGTTTCTGGAGCAACAGTATTGTATCAAGTACTCAAGGCAAAAAGGAGAGAGGGGGAGAGGAGAGAGGGGGAGAGAGAGAGCACAGTGATTTTTGAAAAGGTTTTTTTGTACCCTGGAATCTTTTCTATGACTGGAAAAGTCAATAGCTGGAGTAGAAGGAAACGGTGCCACTCTGGGAGAAAGGTGGGATCCTTTAAGCCTGCCTGCTGGCCCTTGCCCATTTCTACACAATCCTGTGGCTCCTTGTCCATTGGACCCTTGCCCATTCCCATCCCACACAATCCTGCGGACCCTTGCCCGTTCCCACCCCACACAATCCTGTGGACCCTTGCCCATTCCCACCCCACACAATCCTGCGGACCCTTGCTCATTCTCCACACAATCCTGCGGACCCTTGTCCATTCTCCACACAGTCCTGTGGAAGTGTGGAAATCCCACTGAATTTTTTGAAAACATCCCTGAGTTAATTCACACAAATGCAGCAGCAGCAGCAGCAACAACAACAACAAAAGGTGTTGTTGTAAGACGAGGCAAGGCTGCTAAAATCCTAGGTAAGAACGGCTTAGGAAGACTGATCACCGTGCCTCAACATTCTCACATCACGCTGTCTATCATCTGTTTTACCTACAGGTTCCATACTCAATAGCTAAGAGCTGGAAGTCAGCTGGACCAGCACTGCACTTCGGCTCTGAGTCTTTCATACCTCTAAAATACCAAACAGGAAAAGCACTTCTCATACTGTCGACACCTAAAGCTGACTTTGCTTTTCTTTAGATAACAAGAAATAGGAAAAAGGGTCTTTGTGGTTGCTTAGAGGTTAAAGCAGATCGCTGCCAAGGCTGATGACCTGAGTTCAATTCCCAGAACCCACACAGGAAGAAAGAACAAACTCCAGTACATGGTCCTTTGACCTCTACCTGTGCTCTATGGCTCTCAAGTATACATACATACATACATACATACATACATACATACATACATACATATATACATGCATACAATCACATGCATACAAACAAGTTGGGTTTTAAAATAAGAATAGGAAAATTAGCGCTTTATTTCAAGGTTCTTAAAGTAATGACTGAATACCACCTATGTTGTATTGCTCTATTATTATAAGATAATAACACCAATTGATCAGTGTGAATCACAGGTGGGTGGATGATTGATTCTGATCTATTTTTCAGTGTTGGGGGGGATGCTAGTAGAGGACCTTTGTAAGCACATGACTCATGGATGTGAGCCGCCTACCTTGAGAAGTCGGGACAGTTGGAGGGGGCTAGATCTCTGGAACAGGACCTTCCTGACTCTCAGTCACGTGAACACATATGAGGCAAGCAGTACATTTCATCAGTGATTTCTGATGGCACCTGGAGAGGCCTGCCCTCCCGCGCATGGGCTCTCACTCCGCTAATGTCACCATCAGACACTTCAAAGCAGGAGTAAATTCCCTTTGGTAGAAAATACTTAGAAGCTCTGATCTCCGCTCTCACTAGTTGGCCACGTTTATTACTAATTACCATGGAACTGCTATTGTTACCATTTCCACTACCTTCTCGGGGCTCTTTACACTTAGAGGATGGCGATCAATTAGAAGGGAGAAAAATCACTTCTCCAAGTGACTGCGTTGGCAAGCTCTGCTGCTTATGTGTGGTTCTCTCAGCCCTTTCCAACCTCGCAATTACTAGAACACTTTGGTGAAGAAACAATATGATTGGCCCGATTTTCTAAGGGTAGAAGTGGGGATGGGGTTCTCCCTGGGAAGATGAAATGTCATTTCTACCAGGCTCCATCCTTTACATTGCAATTTGAACACCCTGTCTGCCATGATAAAGCAAAGTTACGGGGCAGCGTCTGGAAGAGATGGAATCCAGGAATTCTAATGTCCAGCCCATTGCTCAATCTGTGGCCCTTGGGGTCCTTCTATTTTTCACTTTAAAGTTCAAATTTCCTGCTTTGCTTTTTTTTTTCTTCTCCTGGAGAGGCAAGGTGGTATCATGGGGGAGAAAACCATGGATTTTAATATTATCTTTGCAATTTGTCCTGAATCTCATAGACTTGGTTTCCCCATCTTCTAAATGAGACTAGAAGAACTGCCTTGCAAGTTTGGGGCCAGTAATAAAAATACTAGTTTGTATGTTTGCTATGGCACATGGTATAGTCTGTCAAATGACAGGTACTCAGTCAAAACACAATCCTTCCTCTTGTCTCTGTCCCACCCCCTTTGTGTTGTTGAGTAAGACATGAATAGACATGGTTTAACTAATGTTTTGGGCCTACATCCAGTGTTTGCCTGTACTACTGAATAAAATGCCCTCAGGTTAGCTACCCATCCCCTACTTACTAATCAAATGTTCCCTGAGGGCAGAGGCCATGGGCATGACTTATGTATAGATAACTCACAAGCCTCTGAGCACACAGGGTCATTGGGTAACATGGAGGGTGGAGAAGGGTTGTAGCTGGGTACAGTCTCCATTAGAATACACTGCCTGCTTACAGGAATTTTTGTGGCTCTAAGAAGGTGATGGATCTGAGGACACTGGGTACCCGAAAGAGGCTTTATGAAATGTCCATATTACCCTGAGTAGTGTTGTTTCATGTAGGAGGAGCTCTGCTCACAACGCAGTTGCTTAATAGACATATGCAAGGTATCATAATTGGGAATTCTTTCATACTTTAATAATTATGGGGGATTTTCAATATCTCAATCAGACATGACACAGGAAGGAACTATGGGAAGAGGAAAGAGAATCTTCCAAAGGTGTTAGATTAGACTAGAAATAAACCCAGGAACCATCTGCTGCTGAGTCAGACACAGGCTTCTGAATTTCTAACTGTACCTTCTTAGCATCAAACACATGGGACATGGCCATGATTGGTTTGTGTCCCCTGGCATTCCTAAAGTCTGCCTTTATTTTCGGAAGCTTTCTTTGGAGTAGGGAAAATATAGAAATGAAGTGATTAAGATGAATTAAATGCAGCCAGAAGATCGCATCAGACTTCCCCTTTCTTAGCCAATAGCCATTCTACCTTTCCATCCTAGCAACAGAAATCCAATTTGCTCAAAGAATATGTCAGATACACGGTGACATTTCTCAGACTCCATCACAGCAAGGAGTGGCCATGGGCCTAAGTACTGTATAATTAATTATATGCATGGAGACTGGTTGTATAGGTGTTTTAAGGAGGTTCTTTTAAAGGGAGTAATTCAGAAAAGTATGCTCTCTTTAGCCCCCCTCCTCCTTTTGCTTGCCTGGAACATGATTATGAAGTCTGTACATCCAAGGATAATGCTCACTAGGGGGTGGACTTCAGGATGGACCGTAAGTGCATTCTAATTCCTTAGCAAGGCCTCAGTTTTGCTGGAGGTTCAATTAGTTCTGTCCCATAAGACATAGTTTAATTTAACTTTTCAAACATTTTACAGTATTAGCAGACAGGTCCAAGCTTCAGTCAACCCTGGCCCACTGTCTGACAAAAATCCTAGATTTCCTTGAAATCAATTTTGGAAACATATATGACAGGTAAATGAAAGATGACATGCAATCTCTTAGCCAGTACCTCATAAATTCTAAGGGATAGAGCGTAGAGGTCTACGCATAAGCACAGGCTGGACATACATCACCTCCAACAGCAGCACAGAGAAGGAAGGATTGAACGAAATGTATCAAGATAGCAGATGGCTAGGAAAGAAGGATCCTGGAGTCCTAAGGATCCCTTGAAGAGGGTGGGGAGAAGAAAAGAAAAAAAGGAAGACAACTCCATGTGTCAGAGTCAACTAACTCTAAGGATTTGATGCAAAGAAACAATTGAACAAAACAGGCCAACAGAACAGTAAACACCACTGTTACCATGGCCATCTAAGTATGCTGTCATTGATGGCAGCTTGTGTGGAGGGCCGACAACAGCAAGTGAACCCTCACAGGCACCAACCTTGGGCTAGCACCGATCCCCTGGAGCAGGGCTCTTCCTCACTGCCTTACATTGCTGTTTGCCAGAGATCCTACTGGAGTCAAGGCTTTGCCCCGGTGCCGAAGCTTGCCGGCTAGTACGCAAGCCCAGCCATCTCTGCTCCGTTAGGAAGTTACTCATTACCATCCCACATTCGTCACTGCCATTCGCTCCAAATCACTTTCAGAAGCCATGCCGCTGGTATTCTCAAGCGGCAAGCTGGCCTGGAACCATGAACTGCTGTTCCGTAGAGAGCTAAACAAAAGCTCAACAACGTTAGTTGCGTTGATCTCCATGGGGGTCCTTTTTGGGTGAAGTTGTAACCACCTGATGTTCTATTCTTTTCTTCCTTGTTTAAGTCGGGAGTTAGGACAAAGTTGGTTAAAAACAGACTGTTACATAGCAGTTACCTCAGACAGATACCAGAATTCTAACCTAAGACTACTGTCCTCCATGTGTTCATCCTGTTGTCTGCCTGTCTCAGACAGATACCAGAATTCTAACCTACTGTCCTCCATGTGTTCACCCTGTTGTCTGCCTGTCTGTCTTTGACCTATGTCTGTCATCAATCTAGAACGGGTCTACTGTGGTACTGGCAATCTGGCCGTGTGCCTCTGACCTTGGATACACGAGGAGTCCTCCAATGTATCAGTAGTGCAGATGATCTGAAGTTGAAGGTCTTGAAGTCTTTTCTCCCCACACTTGAGACAGAATAGAGTATCTGTGGGTTTCCCTGTTTGGTTTCTCCAGGACTGTCACTGCGGCACACATACGGAAGGAACCCTTCTCTTCAAGAACCCCCAGAAGACAGCCTTTCAAAGACAGACTTTGGGGGTGTGTGTGTGCTTAGATGAAAACTGTAACTCTCAGCCTTTGCTCTTGCCTACAAATTTGTTTATTTCTAGATGGGACACAATTTGACCTAAAAAAGTTAAGAAATTTCTAGAGTAATAGGCTGTTAGCTGCAGGTTTATAATTCCTGTTGGAATTGGTGTTGACTTGGTGTTTTCTGTTAATGTAGGTGAATTTCACTCTAGTACTTAATTGTGAGCTCAGCAGTTCATAAATCATACACACACACACACACACATACATACACCCCACACCCACCCTCCAGCCTCCGAGGACACCTGACTCACATACTTGTCTTCATCTAGACACTGTAACTACAATGGAGGCCAGGGGACTTATTAAAATACTCTCATCATTTATTACAGTGGCACAGAGAAAATGAAAAAAAAAAAAGAAAAAGAAAGGTTGGCTTCTATCCCACCAGCACAAGCAACAGGGGCCACGGGCTTTTCTGCAGTTCTTCCCTTATCCACATTTCCATGTATGTAAATGATAGGGGCAGAGGGCCATGTACTCCGGTGCATCACTGTTCCAGCATTGTCAGAGCTAGCGGGCATCTCACATGTCAGCCTCTTTATGACTGCTTTGAGACGGCTGCTTGGTAATAGAAATTGTAATTTATAATCCTGAAAAATCTGTCCCAGCCTGTTTTGAGTAATAAAGAATACTGAATAATACATCTAAATCATATGAGTTCTGAATCACTCAAAAGAATTTTATCCAAAAAAAAAAAAAAAGTCTTCTTGGCCAACTGAGTTCAGAGATCTTTTTCACAGCCTGCGGACGCTTTCTTCACTCCCTCAGTCTCAGAGAATGACAAGGACAACGGAACCAATAACTCTGTCTTAGAAACCAAAACTTGGGCTGGAGAGGTGGCTCAGTCGGTCAAGAGCCGGCCATGCAAGCCTAGGGACTGGTCTGATCCCTAGAACCCCTTTAACAGTAACAAACAGCTAGATATGGTGGCTCGTGCTTACAATCCCAGTGCCGGGAAGGGAGAGACTTCTGGATCCCTGGGGCTCACTGGCCAACCAACCAACACTACTCCATGAGGGAAAGGAAGGATAAGCAAGAGGTGAAAAAAATTAACCCTTCGACGATTAAATTGTAGCAACCTTAAAGGAAGAACAGGGTCATTAATAATTTTTAGAGATAAATTTTAATTTAAATTTTTTTTTTCCATATAGTCATTACATTTAAAGCACATGGCATCAAGCAGTGGCTTAGCACGCTCTGTTGCCATGGTCACAGATCACAAATAAAGATAACTGTGGCCCAAGGGCACTGGACCCATGGTGATGGGTTCATGAATAGTATGCTCTAATGGTCCAGGCCACCTAGCCACAGGCTTTTATCACTGTCTCACTGTTCCTGAAATCCCAATCTCCTCTCCTCTGGGGCCACTTTTTATTTACTCTCCCCACATTTATATTTTATTCTATTCTTTCTTTAAATGTAAACTGTCTTGCTTCCTCCTGAGTCTTCGAGGCTAGCTGCTACCACATGTCTTCTTTCACAAAGCAAAGACTTTACATTTGCTGCATTTGCATTTTATTTATTATTTATATATTTATTTACCACAAATAGCTGTTACTTGGGTTTAGAGAGTAAATGGACCCTGGAATTAAAATAAAAAATGTTAAGAGCTTAATATATCTTATTTTGTTCCTAAGATCCTTACTAATATGTAAACACATGCTTGCGCGCCCATGCGCGCGCACACACACACACACACACACACACACACACACACACACACACACACACACACAGAGTTACTGTGTAAACACTATGTCCAGAAATGGGAATTTCTAATCTCAGAAAGAGGGAAGGAATTGCTTTCATGAGAAAGAAGAAAACGGGCAAGGGGTGGGAAAAAAGTATAACCATCTAAACTTTTAAAGACAGCAATTTAAGCAAAGCACCGTATCTGCTTTTAGAAATAAGAATGAAGGAAAATGCTCGCGTCTTTGAAGTAAACCTGAGTCAATTCCTGGCTCAATGCTCTCAATAACCACTAACAAGAGACCATTTGGGTGGTTTAGGAAAGTCGCTCACCAGCAGGTGTTCCCTGGATCTCAGAATAAACTATGAGAAGGAATGGAACATCATCGAATACAGCCTGCTAGGAAACACATCACATCAAAAAATAAAACCCACAGCCAAAAGTGCTTCCCTAGCTTTATCATGTTGTTATTTACTCAGAGGCAGAGACCTGAATGTGGAGCTCATTCAGGCCACATGAGCAGGCAGGTTCCTGACAGACGATAAATAACCAAACTGTATGTAAGTGTGGGTAGGTAGAACTAGCCTGAGCTAGAATCTTTGTGATAGCTAATATATTTTACCGGGGGCTGGAGAGAAGGCTCAGTGGTTAAAAGCAGGTGCTGTTCATGCAGAGGACCTGAGTTCAGTTCCTAGCACCCACGTTAAGTAGCTCAAAACCACCTGTAAAGCCAGCCCCAGGAGATCTAATACACCTTCTTGTGAATTCCCTCAGTACTTGCACTCATGTGCACATACCCACACACAGACACACATATTTACACACAATGTTCTTAAAAAGAATAAAAATAAATCTTGTTTTTAAAAGGTATTTTACCTCTGGGGGAGTGCTTATTTGAGTTTTTGAACTATAGCTTCTGGGAACTAGGTTCATTTATTCCAGTTTGTTATGGCACATATACTATAATTAGGCAGCACAAACACTATAAAGAGGAAAAAAGACTCCTAATTTGGAAGGGACCTGTACCAAAATTGTTATTGCTGAACACACCCACCAGAAAAAAAATGAGCATTTACAGAAATATTCTCCAGCTTCAATGGCACTGTGGGAAGATGACACAGATGACAGTGGGAGGGATGAGAGGTGTAGTGACAGAGAGTGAGACTGGGTAGGAATGTAGAGAAATAAAGACATCAAACCCTTTGGTAGCAGAACCATTAATTGGGGATTTCTTAACTCATAATGCACTTAGATCAAATGCTAATTAACATTTGTACATTTTGTAGAAGGAATTACCTTGACGCCACTTAACTTCTAAAATGGAATCATTTGAACTATTTGCCTGAACATGAAGACACCACTGTCACATACATAAACACCTCACTTAATATGCCTAGTGTGGAAAAATATGAATGAATCCAGCTCAGACGGACGTCATAGCAAGGTGCTTTACCCTAAATGGGACACCTATATAACTTTCTCCAAGGTTCAGAGAACACCACAGAAGAGAGTGAGTGGGAAAAGCATGAGAGTTGAGGGATTGGAAGACACGCAGCAAAAACCATGCCATCGCGGCATGGCATCGTCATCGAGCTCATTGGCTCACTGCCACTATCGCTACCAGCAGAAGACCTCCACAAGATTGGGCCCCTCAATATCTCATCACGTAAAGAAGGGAAGCTCTTAGGATTTGCTCTTCCCTGAGGGACTGCTGGCAGTTGATGGTTACTGGCAAGAGGATGTCTGTGTGTGTGTGTGTGTGTGTGTGTGTGTGTGTGTGTGTGTGTGTGTGTGTGTGTCACAGGCAATGGAGGGGAGAGTAGGGAGTGAAAATGACCTGTATGCGTGTATGAGACTGTTAACGAATAATAAAAACAAAGATCTGGAGGTAAGACGTTATTGAAAAAGTATAATGGGTTCCTCTGCAATTAAATAGATAGCTACCATATAAACTGAGGACACTAGTATTTATCTAAGAAAACTAAAAATAATACTACTCATCAAGAAAGAGCAACAAACTGCTAAGCCAAGCAACAAGGAAAAAACCATCTCAAAATATTATTTTTATTACAAGTAAGATATACACAAATAAGACACATTAGAAGCTTAGCCCAAGAAGCCTACATTGTATTCAATTTCATTCATAGAACAAAATGTTAGAAAAGCTCATCTCTACCAACAAAAGAGATTAACTTTTCTAAAATTTCATCCAGTGATTACTGGACACATAGAAGGGTGGTGCTAATTAGATGACATCATGAAAGAACTTTGTAACATTCAAGGAAATGTTGTTTTGATCAGTGTGGCTGGTAAGGGATGGGAGACATATTGGTTCAAACTCACCAAACTTTAAACATAAAATTTCCTGAGTTCATCAACTTTTTGTTACTATAACGAGTGCCCCGGAAAATTAACTCATAAAGAAAGCTTGGGATCAGGTGGCTGGCTGGTTCAAGCCATGGTCTGTTGGCTCTGTGAGACAGCATACCATGATAGGGAATGGTCTGTGAACAGAGCTGCTCACCTTGTGTCAGTCAGAAAGACCAAAGAGACATAAGAGACCAGCTTCCCATAATCCCCTTCAAACACACCCCCCCAAAGGCTTCTCACTGAATCCATCACACCATCTCTAAAAATACAAGCTATGGACAAAATCTTTGGGGGACAGTTAAGATCTAAGCGACCGAGACTAGGGTGGTGGTAGAGAAGAGGACGTGTGTCTAAAATTGGGATACTTATTTATGTAAATGATACTTTAAGCGGATCGAAAATGAAGTTTTTAACAGGTAAGTATTAATACCAAAAACTGATACACTTTCATAATTTCATCCTAATTACTATTTTATTTTTAAAATTTTATATTTATTTTTATGTATGTATATGAGTGTTTATATATGTAAATGAGTGTTTTGCCTGTGTATGTGTCTGTGTAACATGTGCATGCTTGGTGCCCAAGGAGGACAAGAGAAGGCAATGGATATCCTGGAACTGAAGTTATGGATTGTTGTGAACCACCATGTACATGTTGAGAACTGAATCTGGGTCTCCTTCAAGAAAAAGTGCTCTTAACCTCTGAGCCATCTCTCCAGTTCCCCAATTCAGGGATTGATTTAATTCATTATAAAATTATTCAAAGGTCCTATGTGATTCTATTCAATATTACTTCAATTAAATGACCGTTCTGAAGTTATCAAACCAATATTTGGGGAAGCAACTTTCCCCATGGGGCTCCACCATGTGCTCTAAACAGTGTGGGCAGATCTCTTAAGACTGCTGAAGATAAGAACCGAGGTGCTCAGACACCTAGTGAGTACATCTACCTAGACACACCCTTCTCTTCCCTCTCCCCTAGGATCTGTCAGTGACAACAAACACAAACACACACACACTCACACACACACACACACACACCCTTAACCTGGAAGCTCCCTCCCAAAATACCTGCAGGAAATGCTTCTTCTGTGCTGAAAGCCAAAGGCATTCATGCACCATCTACTTTCTGGCTCTGCCAGATTCCAGCTTGCTTGCTTTCAAGAGAACAGAACTCTCGGGTTCATTTAGGCATTTAACCAAAGCTCAGAAATCGCTGAATCTTTACCATTTCTTAAATGTCTCCTTCTCCTGCTGATTTTTAGACACGCTTTCCTCTCTTCCCACCTCTTTTCGTATCCTGCCTCGCTGCCCTTTCTTTGCATGTACCGCTCCTCCGTCTGTCCATTTTGTCCGCCTCGTACTTGGTTGACAATTATTTTTCTGACTTTTGGTGCATTTCCTGATGGGTGCCTTTGTTAAGGTCTGTGTGTTTTCTGGAGGATAATGTATATGTCATTGGTACCCATGTGGCTTTTTCCCTTTGCTCTATTCAAGTAGTAGAGGGTTAGACTTTTCCCCCGCCTCGGAGGGGAAAAAAATAAAAGACGAAAGGAAGAATTAGGTTGAGATGGGAGAGCGTGGAATGAGAGCGTGGAAGGTGTCAATTAAAAAAATGAGCCCCACTGCATCCCCCTCTTGACAGGTGGGATGAGTGGACCTGACAGCCATCGCAGTCACAGGCTTTGGTAGAACCCGCATGCCTTGTGGTCCCCTGAGCTCCAAAGAAGTAATTCCAGGGACAGTGGGCACACTCAGATATTTTCTCTCCATGTCCCCGTGCCTCCCCCACAGCTATTTCTAATAATGGTAATTATAATGATTTGAGGCTTAAGCAGGGCAATTCCGGCCTGGAGGCAGATTGTAATGAAGGAAAGGATGGGAGCCTTGGTGGGAAGAGGCTGGCTGGAGCATTTTCAGGCCTTACATCGCTTTGTTGAGTCTAGCACAGCTGAGGCAGCTTCATCCTTGAATCCAAAGTTTGGGACTGCAGGAGAATTAAAAAACCCCCTTCAGATGGAGACAGAGAGGCGGAGGGCTCCCTTCCAGCCAGAGACAGGCCTGGCTGACTGACTTCTAGGCAGGCTCTATGCAGCCAGGGCCTCCCACAGCCTGTGGCCTGTAGTGGCTGCTGTTGCTCTCTTGGCTGAGGCTTGAATGACATTCCCTTTGGCTCTGTCCAGCCCCTCCCTATTCCCTCACCATAGATAATACTGTCCTAAAAGCCTTGGCCAGAATCCAATTACTGCTGATATACATCTTCCCTTGACTCCAAATGACTCTTTCTGCCATTGAAGGA
This sequence comes from Peromyscus californicus insignis, assembly GCF_007827085.1. Classification (NCBI taxonomy): domain Eukaryota; kingdom Metazoa; phylum Chordata; class Mammalia; order Rodentia; family Cricetidae; genus Peromyscus; species Peromyscus californicus. The sequence continues at coordinate 53,440,866 of NW_026294436.1, forward strand.
TATCCAGGAATGTTGAAAACTTGTCCTGATTGCAGAGTTAATGGTCATGTGGTCCTCCGCACTGAAGGAATGGCCTTAGGGGGAGCCTTGATGGGCCTCTCTAGTCATCAGTGTTACCCCACCTCTCCGCTCTGCCCTTATTAAAGCCATTCTTTCTGAAAGCTAAATGAATATGTTTCATCTTCAAATGCTGAAAAACAATAGCAGGCGGCCGGTGATCAGCACTGAACAATGCTGGCTTAATCACTGCCATTCACTTCCCTTGCTTTTTCTCTCACTGCTCTCTTCTCAGCCCTGTTCCCACTCACGCCGCCGATGATGCCTGGAGCGCAAACTACTCCATTATTCCATAAGTGTGTGCAGACAGAAGCACACACGCAAGCACATCCCTGTAGGTGCGAGCCTCAGAAATGTGTGGTCTATAGATTACATGTATGACAGAACTGCACACATAGACTATGCTTATCTATGCATATTTACTTTCAGTCTCTTTAAGGAGTCAATACATTTGAATACTAAAAGTTGAATGGAAAATTATGCCTAAATACCAATATTTTATGAAGGTGTTTTTTCCCCAATAATTATGGTGATGGAATATTGAACACATTTAGATTATAACTGAAATATAAGGGAGCTGAACTATAGTATATTTATATATAAAACTTATGCACTATATAACATAAATACTGCAATAACATCAAACAAGCATTTCTATTAACACTTAACAGAGATACATATTTAGGTAACAAATTACAGAAACATGTGAAATGTTCTCTGTTGCACTTTTCACTTCACAGCTGCTCTTGTTATCCAGCTTGTCAAACAACCAACATGATATTATCTCCCCATTCCACGTCTCTTTACTTTACAGACAGTCCCATCGAAGTTGACATTATTGAGCAAAAGAGAGTATATGAACATTCTACCTTACAGAAGTTCATCTTTCAGTTTATTTCCTTATACACAGTGTTCAGAAACTTAGGAAAATATGACCCAAATGAGAGGAAAATGTCTGATAACTACTTGTTACACATGGTAGTGGTGCTTTACTAATTTTATTATTCTGTAATTCATTGCTACAAACCATCTGCTACCAGGCTATCCTTCTGGTCTTTTACTGTGTGTAGTATACAACAGGCATTCAGTAAATGCTTGTTAAGTGAACTACTTATTTTCTTTCCATATAACAAGGGAAAAAAAAAAAACAAAAACAACAAAAAAACCACTCCCTAACTTTTAATAGTCAGTACCTGGTGAGCACTGACAGATGCAGCATCTGAAGTAAGTCCTTGCCAAACAAAAATTTTAAAGGAGAAATCCAAATTGTGAATGAATTATTCAAGCAGGAAGTAAGACATTGTTACATAGTCCAGCACTGCAGTTTTTATGCTTTCTACATTTGAAACACAAATAAGTTAGCCACTGATGTTGATTTCGTTCACTGCATACAGGAAATACTTCCTTCAGCAGCTAGGAAGCTGAACTTTCAATAATGTATTTCCCACAACAAAATTCTAGGAGAAAATGGAAAAGCAGATAACTTCGGAGTGTATAGTAATAGGATCTGGCGGATTTGTACTAGACATAAAATGCACACCCACTGAGATCACATATATCTTAAGATCCATTAAATTGACAATTAGCAAACACATAGTGAAAAATCATCACACACGCAAAATGGTCCATATGCAATGCACCAATGTACAGCAAGTAAACACATGAGCATGTGTACACAAGCCCAACAAACCATTTGCAAATTGGCCGAGCTAAGAAAAAAATAGAACATACTTGTAAACTCCAAAAGAAATACAGAAAGGCCTATGCACAAAACAGCTCTACAAATGATACTTTCCTTCAGTTGGTCAATCAATACAGTTAGTGTCAAGATTTAGTAAAAAGTCTCTTTACTGAAACCTCATTTATTAAAGGTTAATTTTATTGACTGGTTGAATTTTTCAATGAGATATTGCAATGCTCCTTTAAACCAGAGAGAGGTTCTCAAGATGTCAACTGTGATTCCTTAGGGAGTCACATATAAGGTATCCTGCATATCAGATATTTACATTACAATTTATAACAGTAGCAATGAAAATAACTTTATGGTTGGGAGTCACCCAAACATGAGGAACGGTATTAAAGGGTCACAGCATTAGGAAGGTTGAGAACCACTGTTCTGGATCTAAATTAAGGTTCCTTTTCCACTTGAGTGATTTCATCCAGTCAATATGAAGACTGCTTCACTGATGTACAAATGGGTCTTTCGGTAAATGGGTGGTACCATATCACACAAGGCATGCTGCACCGTATGCCTACTGCTCCTTTTCTGTATCTACAATGTTTAGAATTTTACCGTCAAAAAGAACCTTCTTGGGCTGGAGAGATGGCTCAGTGGTTAAGTACACTGGCTGCTCTTCCAGAGGTCCTGAGTTCAATTCCCAGCAACCACATGGTGGCTCACAACCATCTCTAAAGAGATCTGGTGTTCTCTTCTGGCCTGCAGGCATACTGCGTGCATAATAAAGAAATCTTTTTAAAATGCCTTCTTTGGGCCTGATTTTTTTTTTTTTTGGCAACAATCTAATATTAGGTTTTCTTAAATGCCAAAGATCTGCTTCACCTCCAACAGACAAATGCACTGGATAAGGGCAAAAGTGATACACAAAGCAATCATGGTCACTGACACCTTTCTTTGTGGACAGCCAAAAACACATACAACCCTGGGTAATAATACGGCCCAGGGTCGAGAAGACACCCCCTGTGCTGTTGGTAGCACTGCATCCCAGTCAGATGCAACAGTGGATGAGGAGTGTGGTCTGACCTCAAGCAGTTCTCAGACTAGGGCTAAGACAGACACCATGTGAGTGAAAAGGTAGATGAATGAAATATCCAGGTAGATCTGACCTGAGATGGAAACTGTTCGCAAACACCAGTGTCTCAGAACCTGAGGCGACAGGTACCCATTCGAGGAACAAAAATACCCAGAGTCACAGCGGCTAAGAACACAGGGCTTGGGAAAAGTTATGTGTAGAACAGTGAAAATCAGCTAAGAACGAGGTTCGATAAGACAGAGACAGAAAATAAAGAACGCAGGTTTAAGCTATTGTACCTGAGACAGAAAAACATTAAAGGTGGCGTCCAAGAAGACTCCAGAGGGTTGAGAAGGGAAGGCTTGTCTTTGAGAATTTGACTGACCAGAAGAAGAAGGAGGAGGAGAAGAAGGAGGAGGAGGAGGAGGAGGAGGAGGAGGAGGAGGAGGAGGAGGAGGAGGAGGAGGAGAAGGAGAAGAAGGAGGAGGAGGAGGAGGAGGAGAGAGAAGAAGAAGAAGAAGAAGAAGAAGAAGAAGAAGAAGAAGAAGAAGAAGAAGAAGAAGAAGAAGAAGAAGAAGAAGAAGAAGAAGAAGAAGAAGGTGGTGGTGGTTAAGATTGTATACAGCTGAGAAGGAAGAAGTCTATGGAAGGTTTCTGCGGGTTCTGTGGTTAGAAGAAAATGGCCCTGGGTCACAAGGGTGGAATGACAGATCAAGGACAGATCAAGCAAAGGCGAGAAGATGGGAGAAACTAGCGTGGGCACAGTTAGACAATTCTCGTCTATAGGAGAGGCTCGAAGCGAGAAGCGGGGGCAAAGAAAGGATGCCAAGAAAGTAAGAGACAATGGAGGGGGAGGGAGGGAGTTTGACTTGGGAGATTAGATATCTACAGCGCAACATCTTCTGTTGAGAAGAGGTTGAATCCCGCCTCCGACAGAGGGGGCTTTGTGCGAACAAGTGGAAGCAAGTGGCAGCAGAGCGGATGTACAGCGAAGTTGGAGAGGAATTACTTAGGGCGGCGTGGTTGGACCTCCTCTTTGGATGTGTAGGGATAGGTGGCAGGTAGGACCATTTTTCAAAAACCCGTGTCTAGCTTCAAAACTAGGAGCATACGTGAAGAGAAGTCAGGAGCCAGAGAGGAACGGATGAGTGGGCACTGTTTCCCACCCCGTCTTTTGTGTTCCAGTTGCCTACGACGGAAGTCTCCCGGGCCTCGGCACCTACACGGACTTTTGGCATCTCACCAGCTCTCAGAGCCATTTGTGTAATCATAGGAAGAGCGGACAAGGCTGACTCTCACGCTTGCTGGGGAAAGGCTGGTGTCTATGCAGACCATCCAGGCCTGCTCCCCAACATGGCCCTATCCTTCGGGTTGCCCACTGTGCACAAAAGTGCCTGCTCCCCGGCACACTGTGAGGGCTCGAGCACTGACCCTGTGCGTGCCTTTGGCCTCCCATCCCGCCGGTGCTCTAGGAGGGGCAGGCAGCTTCCAGGCAGCAGGGGCTCAGGCAACACATGGAGACCTGCCGAGCTCACACAGGCCGTGGAACCGAGCTCACTTCTGTGGCAGACTTCATAAGGCTCCGCTCTTTGACTGGCGTTGAGTTTATGTGAAAGTAATTAACAGTAATTAATCCTTAATTACAGTAATTAGCCAAGTCGCAGTAAATTAAACCACATCTGGAGCAGATGAGGGCTTCCGAATGGGAGGCAAAGAGAGGCGACAATCGGGGAGATGCTGAATTCATCTGACAGCATCTGATTAAGTCTACCTGTTGCTGGCAGCCTCATTTGCATGTTGTTTTTGTTTGCATTTCCCAGTAACCCTTTCATTGGCATTCACAGTGTGGACCTCTTGGTCCCCTCTTAAATACCAGTTAGGCGGTCCTGCTGCCACAGGGTGAGGGAGTCCCTTCATATCCAGCAGGCCGCTGGTTTTGCCTGGGCTTTGTTTATATGCTTCCCCCCTCCCTCCTAACAAACAAAAATATAAATAGCAGGGACCTCATCAAGTGACAGGCTGAAATCAAAGGAGAAGCCAAGAGAGGTTTTTTTTTTTTTTTTTTTTGGCTGATGAAAAGGGAAGATGATATGAGCTATTACCATGTCTGATGCGGAAGGAGAAACAGAGGGGAGAGGAGAGGCAGAGAGCTTGCAAAAATAGGTCACGTGGGCCATCTTCTAGAGGACTCTCAGACTACTCAGAAAAGGAGCCCAGACTCCAGAAGACCCATTGTTCATACCATATACACATACACAAACACACGCGTGTACACTGACCACACTAGCAAAAAAAAAAAAAAAATCTAAATAAAACCGGAGTTCTTTGTTTCTGACCTCATTCTGATTGAACGCCTCTCACACGTGCAAGAAATAGAAATAGATGGGCATTAAAGGAAAATGTAAGCATGCAGTAAAGTGTGGGGATAAAAATTAAAGTCACCCAGATACCGCTAGCTAGACACAGGCTAGCGTTGACCAGTCCTCAGAGGAGAGAAAATACGTCTAAATGTTGCCACCCAGGCCCGTTGAGTTGCTTCTTTAGCACTGAGGGATGAAGCCCAGTGAGGCCACTTCATTCTGCCTGTCCAGTCTCTGCTGTGGCCTTGGCCCAGCTGACAGACGGAAGTCCTCTCTCGGAGCTCTGCATCTTGGAGCCTCACCTGCCTGAGTAACCTGATTCCTACTTGGCTGTGAAAAATACCGAGTACATGGAGCCACGAGCTATTTTTGCCTCAGAGAAACCTCTTATTGTGAATAACGGCAAGGGCTTCTGGACCTTTTCAGAGTGATGGGAGGGGGCCCGGGAATAGGTGAGAGGAAAGAACTTCCTCTCTGCAAAACCTTACACCTAACCATGTCGTAGGCCTAGCCCAGGGACTAGAACCTTAACGATGTCATCTCCATCATATGTGGCACAGTACCCAGACCTACACTACACCTCAACTCGATGCTGTGTACTGGCCAAGTCAGGACAGTCCTTCAGGCTTTGGGCTTTGAGGCAAGTGTCCGTACAACATGAGCTTCGAGCCACTGAGCTACCCCATCGGTTGCTTCCTCCTTCCCATGATGCCATCCCTCCTGGGACTAGTAGAAAAACGGACTGTAGGGAAGTGGTTTCTTCCTGCTCTCACCATCCAATCCACCTGCTGCTATTCCCAATCTCCTACACGCCCCCCCCCCCCCTTCGGCCTTCTGCTACCCTCCTACCGATTTATCGAGGCCTTTGTAGGATATCCTAAAGCTTTCCAGAATTTACCCAATGGTAAGAGTCTCTGCTTCTAACTAGTTGTGTACCTCAAGGTAGGTTTTGAAACTAGGACTGCTTCTAAATATCTGACATGGGATAATGTTGGCATTTGTATCCTAGGGTTATCAAGAATATTGAGTAAGACAGTGAATGCTGGATGCTTGCTTCAGGGACTTACACAGAGAAAACACTTGATAGTATTTACTTATTACAATTGCAATAACAATGATTAGCATTAGTTCTTTCATCTACCTGTTAGTTATAACACTTAGAATAGGAAGGTAGTACAGTATATTGTTGGAAGACACAGACTCGTGAGTCAGATGGCCTGTGTAGGTTGACTAAATATACCATTTACAAGCTGTGTGACCTTGGGCAAGTTAGTTAACCTCTCTAGGCCCCGGGGTTCCTTAACTATAAAAGAAGGGTAATAATTGTACCTGGCTCATCTATTTCTTTTAAAAGGTTAAGTGAGTTGCCTGAAAGTGCTGAGAACAGACCCAGACACAGGAAACGTTGAGTAAGTGTTTTCCATTATGATTAAACTATACACACACCTGTATAGAAACCTAGGCATTTTTACACAACAATGCTGGCGTGTTTATGACCACATTAACAGCATGTGTTAACTTGTGTGCCCACAGAGAGCCAGTCCAGCCTATTACAACCCTCATAGGTGAGTTCTTACTAAACACTGTTGATGATAAAGATGAGGAAAAGAGGAAAGAAAAATATCAAGGCATAAATAAAATCACACAGATAAACGACAAAAGATCACTCAGTAGGTCGAACCTGAGCATTTCACAGTGCATGAATCCATCAATACGATATCATTTAGTGAAGATTCACTTTTTAATCAATAGCTGTATTCCAGCGACTTGACACAGATTATTCAAAATTTATTTCCTGTTCGTTGCAAGAATTCACTACATACTCTTTTAAGCTCTCTACGATTAGATCCTGTGCATTCCTGGCTGCTACTTGGAAATTCAACTGGAAAATGTACGTCAGCCACCTTTATGCAGATGTCGTATAAAATGTGCAGAAAGGAGAAGTGGCCGCTGCAAGCTGAGCACAGAAGAGCCCCAATGCCTCACACAAGGCCAAGGCGCCTACCAGCAGCAACCCGACAATTATCTTGTGGTTTCCTAGAAGTTATAACGAGCTGACTGACTTGGCTTATCCAATTCCTCTGACTGGCTTTGCCGTTCTCATCCACGTGTAGACAAGGCTATGCTGTAGTAGGTGGGGAATGCTACTGGGACAGAGACACATTCTACAGTTAAAAATTACCCAATGGGTCTTGACCAATGTGGTAATGTGAGACCAGAGGCTCAAGGCAAAATAATAACAAAAACAACAAAAAAATGCACTTTGAGGAAAATGAACAATTCTTTGTCTGAGAGTGTCCCCCTCCCCTTGTGTTCAGTGGAATATGTTGCTAACATTAATACTCATATTTGCTGCATTTCTTTCAATTTCATTATTCTGTCCTTGTCTAAATCAAAATGTGTTATAATTCTGAATAATGTGTTATCTGCTGCCTGTGGTGAAATGGTTATAATGATAATAAATAATTTCTGAAAGTTAGAAATTAATTCTAGCCTTTTGGAAAGCATGTAAATTGTTGATTTGCACAGGAAGGGAGCATACATTTGCACTGAACCTCTTCAACCCTATGTGTTTCTAGTTCGTGTCCCCAAGAAGCATGATCTGCAAGTTTGCCTGTCATGGCCATGGTCATGCTAGTTCCCACCAGAATGAATAGGAAGGAGCATCCTCTATTTTTTGTTTTTACTGATGCCCATCTGTCTCTCTCCTCCTCTTTTTAGCAGAAGACCATGTGAAGGAATCAAATGTAGACAAGTCACACTGGAAACGCTGGGAAGGAATGGGCCTCCAAGTCAGACTAGAAACAGATCTCTCCTGGCAAGTACTCCATGAAGGTTTGGGTAAGTCACTACCTACTGCTTGCATGGATGCTGGCATGAAGACCTTGGCGCTCAAATAAGAAGTCTACCCGGAATGAACTGTATCCCAATTCTATCAGCTGGCAAAGTCAAGGACAGAAGTCACCACTTCAGGTGCCAAACAGGCCATGAGACATCCTCAGTGCATGAAGGCTTTTGATCTACTAAACCCAAGCTCCCTTGCTACTTTTGTGTGTGACACTCTAAATGATCCCTAATACTTAAGAACAGATGGTAATTGCAAGTGTCCAAGGGTATGTATGCTGTAAGATACAAGACCCACACAAAGAGCTAGAGCTCCATGCTAAGTTAGAGACCATTCAATAAAGGTTATTCTCCTATTTACTGTCTAAAATACATGACTGTAAAAATACTTCATTTAAATGCCCAATATAAGAACTACATTCCTCTGAATTTTAACCAAATGCAGCTTTATTAATAGAACACAGTTACTAGTACATAAAACTACACAGGCAGTATATTAAGCTTTCAAGATAGCTCAGGCCACCAAGCCTGATAATCTGAATTGGATCCCAGGACCCACGCAGTAGAAGGAAAGAATCTACTTGCACAAGTTGTCCTGTAAACTTGCACATGCACACAATGGTATGCACATGTGCATACATATGTGTGCACACATACAATAAATAAATACATATATAATTTAAACTTTTGAAAATAAAAAAGTAGCAGATTGTACAGATTTTCTAAGACCATAAGACAGACTTCAAGGGTGCACATTAAACAAATACATAAATTAAGCATGTTAATTACTGGATTTCATTATACACTCCTTATGTGCATGCCCAGGGGTGAGTGTAGTAACTCATTCAGGAGCTGCTTAAGGGTGAAGTCCTCCTCCCTAGAGTCTGTAACTTAATCAAGCCTAACTTTGATGTTGCATCTTAAAAAATCAACCACAGCATTTTGCATTGCTGGAGTGAGCATGTGATCAAAAGGAAGGAATCCAAAGTTGAGACTGGAAGAGCCCCATGAACTGAAGTGCAGCTTCACTCAGTTATGTGGAAGCATGAGAGGTTCCTACTCTACTTCCAGTACAGAGGGTTTTAATAAGGCCATATCCCCACAGGAGGCCTTTCTGCCCACTCCACTCCAGTTCCCTTCTGATGGCCTTGCAGGCCTATTTCATGGTTGTAAGCTGTGGGGCTGTTTCCATCAACAGTATTTTATCTGGTCCTTACAGTTTTTAGTAGGCATTGCTCTCCTCACAAAACTTTTGAAAGACCATTTTAGATCCCATATCCTGCATTTTATACTCAATAATGTCACCCATGATACTAACTTAGAAATGAGCTAAGTGGCCATGCTAACAAT